>NC_134360.1:104400811-104733311 GCF_048569485.1 Anomaloglossus baeobatrachus
CCTGCGGTCCGCTCAGCGACTGAACCCACGGCAAGCCAGGTGGTCCTTATTCTTTGCCAGGTTTGACTTCCAGCTCCACTTCCGACCAGCGGACAAGAATGTACGCGCTGATGCCTTGTCTAGGTCTCTCATGCCCATGGAACAGGAGGAAGAGACTATCCAGCCTATCATCTCTCCTAGCAAGATTGTTCCGGTGGCTCCTGTCACTCTGGCCCAGATACCACCTGGGAAGACCTATGTCTCGGAGACCGACAGGCTAACGGTCTTACACTGGGGTCATACCTCAAAAACAGCCGGCCATGCAGGCCAGAAGAGAACATGGGGTGCGATTGTACGCCATTACTGGTGGCCATCTCTTCGCACGGACGTCGCCGCCTTTGTCTCTGCCTGCTCCTCTTGTGCCAGAAACAAGACGCCCAAACACCTCCCACATGGCCGCCTTCTGCCTCTGCCGATACCTTCGATTCCGTGGCAACACATAGCAATGGACTTTATTACGGACTTGCCATTGTCATCCGGGCACACAGTCATATGGGTCGTGGTGGACCGGTTCTCAAAAATGGCCCATTTCGTTCCTATGGCTGGACTGCCCTCTGCTCAGGAACTCGCGGACGCTTTTATACAACACATCTTCCGCTTGCATGGCTTTCCATTACACATCGTATCAGACAGAGGAACTCAGTTCACCTCCCGCTTCTGGAGGGCTCTCTGTAACCATCTGGGAGTGACTCTGGACTTTTCATCTGCATACCATCCTCAGTCTAATGGCCAAGTAGAGAGGGTCAATCAAATCTTGACCTCATTTCTACGTCACTATGTTAACGCCCATCACGACGACTGGTCCGCTCTTCTACCTTGGGCTGAATTCTCCCACAACCACCACATCAGTGAGTCGTCCTCCAGCTCTCCCTTCCATGTTGTTTACGGACTTCAGCCTTCCATCCCATTGCCTGTATCCCCCTCTTCGGATGTCCCTGCTGCAGATACAGTAGCCCGTGACTTTGCCACCATTTGGGACTCTGTCAAGGTGTCTCTAGGACGTGCTTCCCTGCGGATGAAGAGACACGCAGACAAGAAACGCCTGGATCCTCCGTGTTTCTCCCCTGGAGACCTCGTCTGGCTTTCTTCCCAGTACGTCCGCCTGAAGATACCTTCATACAAGCTGGGTCCTCGCTACATTGGGCCGTTTAAAGTCCTCACCAGGATCAATGAGGTCTCCTACAAGCTGCAGCTCCCGGCCACGATGAGGATACCCAACTCGTTCCACGTCTCCCTGCTCAAGCCGGTGGTCCTTGGTCCCTTCTCCGCTGCTGCCAGTCCAGCTCCTCCACCTATTGCCGATGATGACATCTATGCGGTAAGGGATATCGTGGCCATGAAGACCGTACGAGGTCGGCAGTTCTTCCTGGTGGACTGGGCAGGGTATGGTCCTGAGGATAGGTCCTGGGAGCCCAGGGAGAACGTGGGCACTCCTCTTATCCGTGCCTTCATGTCCCGGTTGCGGGGAGGGGGGCGTGGGGGGGGGGGGTACTGTCACGCTCCCCGGGTCCTCGGCTCCCCTCCCCGGGTCCTCAGCTCCGCTCCCCGGCTCACCTGCCACGCTCCCCTCGTCCCAGCCTCCGGTGCCCGTCCTCCATAGGTCCTCTGGTCGCCGGTCCCGGCGTCCGACATCTTCCCAGGCCCTGGCCGGCTCTCCTGCGTCCTCCTCGCAGCCTCCTTCCCTGGCTTCTGGCACCCGGGCCGCGCGCATGCGCATTAGGGCACGCGCGCGGTCACTGACCCTTTCTTAAAGGGCCAGCGTCCAGTAACAGGAAATGAGGTTAGTCAGGTTCAGGGTATAAAGGGGGTTCTTGTCCAAGGGGGCGGGGCCTGATCTTCGTGTTCCCTGAGCTAGGAGTCAGGTCTCCTGGTGTTTATGTGCCTGTACTCACCTATCTCTCTTTGTAGAGCCGTACCTGCCTCGCCATCCAGTCTGCCGAATCCCGAACCCCGCACGCTGTCCGTCTGCCATCCGACAGCACCTGCCATCTCGGATCCCTGCGGTGACCCGTCATCTTGCTCCAGAGGTTCCGGACTCCGCCTGATATCATCTCGGCCTCCGAACCTGAGCTACGTCACCAAGACTACCTTCTGTGACTCCGTGGTCCCAGGGACTCCTCCGCTGTCTTCACTTGCACGGACTATCCTGCTGCCCTTCAGTGCTTCAGCTGCCGGACTCCCTACCTCCATCTTAGAGTTCGGTCCAGTGGATCCACCTCCTGGGTCTGCCCGACCGCCCGGCCGTGACAGTATACTGGAGGACAAAGACCCTATTCACTGTGTGTTGCTGTATGTAGAATCACTAAATGTTTTTCTCTAGCTGTGCCTCATGGTTTTCCTTTAGAAGTCATTATATCTGGTATTAATCAAGTCTCTCTTTGTATGCTGGAATGCAATTTTAGGCTATGTGCGCACTGGGAAATGGAATTTTCTTGAGAAAATTCCGCATGCTCTCAAAGATTACCGCACCCGCGGTAAAAAACCGCGGGAAACCGCACCCGAAAACCGCATGCGGTTTGCCGCGGATTGCTGCGGTTTTACCGTGGTATTGTTCGCGGTATTGCCGCGGTTTTGCCGCGTGCGGGTTGGGATGTGCTTTATTGCATTCAATGCAATAAAGCACATTGAAAAAAAAAAAAAAAGTCATTTAATTCTGAGATAGTAGATAGATAGACAGAAGAATAGATAGAGGGATAGATAGATAGACAGACAGATAGAGGGATAGATAGATAGATAGATAGAGGACAGATCGCTGCATTTCCCACGGTCGGCAGTGAGTTCACATTACCGGCTGTGGGAAATGACCAGTAATTACCTCTGCTGTCTGCTGCATTCATTCAGCGCTGTGTCTGTGACAGTCGCGGCTGGATGTAAGCAGCGCAGGACCTGTGGATTACGCCGGAGCTTTGGTGCGGGAGGGGTTAATAAAATGGTGAACGAGGCTTGTTTGTTTTATTTAAAATAAAGGATTTTTCGGTGTCTGTGTTTTATTCACTTTACTTACGGGTTGATCATGTCAGCTGTCTCATAGACGCTGCCATGATCAAGCCTGGAGTTAATGGCGGTGATCCACCACCATTAACCCCTTGTATTACCCTGCTGCCACTGCTACACGGCGGCAGGAAGAGCCGAGGAGACGCCGGTGCTGCCGCATAATGCATGCGACAGTGCGGGGGCAGCTGCGGCTGATATTCTCGGCTGCGGGAGGGGGAGTGAGGCGGGGGACATTAACCCTGCCCCTCTCCCTCCCCAGCCTGAGAATACCGGGCCGCCGCTGTGTGCTTACCTCGGCTGGACGGTAAATATGCAGCGGAGCCCACGTTCTTTGTTTTCTATATTTCCGTTTTCTTTCTATGTGTATCCTATGTGTCTGTGTCTATGTGATCTATGTCTGTGATGTCTATCTGTGTCTGTGATGTGTTTGTGTATACTCTCTGCACGGCTTCCTCTTCCTGTAATGACATCACTTCCCTGCAAAACCGCAGACAGGCGATGTACATTACCGGAGGTAAACCGCGAAATACCGCAGGGAATAACGCAGGAAAACACAGTGAACCGCACAGAATTTGCTGCCTGCGTTATTCCCTGCGGGATTTCATGATTAACATTGGAGTCAATGGAGTGAAATCCCGCAGCGATGTGAGGAAAAGAAGTGACATGCACTTGTTTTTGCTGTGGGATTCCCGCAGCAAAACATGCAGCTGTCAAATTCCGCCCAGTGCGCACAGGATTTTTTTTCTCCATAGGATTTGCTGGTGATTCACTGCAGAGATGTTATGAACATTTTCTGCAGCGAAACATGCAGCAAATCCGCGGAAAATCCGCGGCAAAATCCGGTAAGTGCGCACATAGCCTTACAGGCACTAAAAGTATCCCTGGTTTACTACGTAGTTCCAGCCACTCCCAGTACACCCAGGGAGTCACAACATGGATGCTACACCCGGAAGTCAGGTGCCTGGAACTTCCTGTGGCAGCCGTCTTGCTACACCCACTGATGGCAGTACACCTCATAAGCCACACCCCTCGCAATGGCTCTTTGTTCAAAGCTCTCCACCCATCCCCGGTGGGAGGTGTTCTGTGGTATGAATGACTAACACATTTGAATAAGTATAAACAGTATATTTGTTTACTCAGCTATCCAATACATGCAAGTCAAAGATAAGTAGGTGAAACTTTTACAGAATTGATGAATAGAAAGATATCTGTTCACATAAAATCAATTGGTATTTTAGAAGTCCTGCAGCATTATATCATAAAATAAAATAGAGGAAGGTAAATATATATATCTTTGTACTGTGTTAGTTAATTTAAAATAAAAATTGTAAACGACTTACCCCTACTGATGTCAAAATGTATCAAATCCATTTGTAAAAAGGAATAAGGAAAAATGTATAATGCATCCAATGTAGATATGGGAAATGGATGTGTTCACTGCTACGTCTTTGTTATAAGAAAAAATGGAATGTGTCTTGATGGAATGTGTCTTTCCCCAATAGTGACGTAAGTTTAGTTTAACCCTTAGAGTTCAGGATTTCCCATTTTTAGTTTACTGCTTATACCTGAATAGGGATTATTAGATTTCATGGGATGTGCGATTTAATTTCTGTGTTGTTTTTTTTTTTAATGGAGATTTATTTGAACAATATATTTTTATTTTGTGACTCTATCACCCTTTCTGTTTTTACGATTATTTCTAAACAATATATATATTTTTGCAGGTTAGTCGCCCAGTCACAGCTGTCATTTAATCATGTCTCAGTTATTTCTATTATGAAAGGTTTTTCTTTTCTTTATGGATACAGTGTTGTTTATCGTAAGGTTTTAAAATTCCCCAGTAATGTATATTGTTGTAAGATATACGTTATTTTCAGTGTTTGTTCATTTTAGGTTTTAGTATGTAGCTAATTTATTACCTGCTGTTTTATCTTTTCTTTTAGGGAATACCAGTATAAAAACTTTGAATTTTGCCATATTGGTAAATAAACAATTAAACAAGGGGGGAATAAGGTATTAATTATATTCTCCAGTTTCTTCGAG
This sequence comes from Anomaloglossus baeobatrachus, assembly GCF_048569485.1. Taxonomy (NCBI): domain Eukaryota; kingdom Metazoa; phylum Chordata; class Amphibia; order Anura; family Aromobatidae; genus Anomaloglossus; species Anomaloglossus baeobatrachus. Next base: position 104,405,888 of record NC_134360.1, read on the forward strand.
GGTGCAGTAGGCATATTAGATAGGTTTTGAAGTTGACCTTGTTCCCATAGGTTATGTTTATTAGATTACTATGAGGCATATGTGTTAACTGAAATAGGAAAGTCTTGTCTTATTTGTTTATTTGTTTGTTTATTTATTTAGTATTTTCAGTCATGTGATGTATAGATGACCACTAACTGTATTATGGTCAGAGTTAAAGTTATAAGAATGATCTAATGTATATTTTTTAGTTTTGTTTTTATAGATGAAACCAGATGGTGGTCGATTCTGCACTGGATATGCTGCTGGTTACACGACATGAGGTAGTTAAATTTAAGCCACTCTCCCCTCCTATCGATACAGGAGGCAGTGACGTATTAAATGCCTCTCTAGATGGGTAGAACAGGAGTGGGTAAGAGTTTTTAGATGTGTATGTAGGTTGTAGATTTTTTCCTGTTGTCAAATGAATTAGGTATGCTGAACAGAAAGTCTAGATCTGAGCTGATGGAATCGGATGGAGATCCTCGCACAGGTGCAGCTGACCAAGAAGCAGTGAACGGGCCTAGAGTTGAGAGTCTTTCACCAATATGGACCATACCTCGGTGACACCTGTCACATCGTTAGTGACTTCTGTCACTCCTTGTGTTTTTAAATCCCTACAGGAACAAGCAATACAACAAGGAATGGAGTGTGACATGCAGGGAGCCAGCTGACTGAGGAAGGTCTGTGGACAAAGGGCGGTAAGCTTTCTCTGCCATGAGAGCTCTTCTTAATGATGGCCCAGGTAACATTTGTGAAAGACAATTGTCAGTGTGTGCTTTGGTTACACCAGGGTTCAGTACTCAGGTGGGCAGACTCACCCAGTCTTGTAAGACAAGTGCCTAAAACGAAGTGAGAAAAAACTGTAAAGAGTCCGCAGAAACACCCTGCACCTGCTCTACCCATTCTTAGAGACTGCAAACTGATTATAGATGTATATCATGAGCATGTTGTATGCAAGTCTGTGCGTGTTTTGTAAATTTCTCTCCAGGTTTGGTCAGAGGCATTCCAGTGCAGAAAACGATATTATTGCTGAGAAGCACATAAAGGTGGTATGTAAAAAAAAATGTGTTTACAAACAGTGTATATTTTATAGAAAAGTGGAAACTGGCAAATCGTGTACAAAATGTATGTTTTGTTTTCTTTTCGTAATAAACAGGTCTTCATGTAAGATGTTTTTTGGTTTAGCACAGACATGTATATTTTTATATAATTGACTGAATAGTGTGATAATCAGGTGTATTCTCCAATTCCAGAGCTATTAGCATATGGTCTCCAGTCAGGAGACTGATTGATCCTAAAGGACAAGCGAGAAAGAGCCATGAGTCAACACTAGAGGAGCCGATCCAACCACAGAAAAACCTATGGATCCACACCTCGCATTGTAGAAGGGTTGATCAACCAGAGCTGCACTGAGCGTCCTGCTCATACTTATATATTCAGAAAACCTGTACAGTTTCAGACTATTATTGCCAGAACAGTTAGAAGAGAGGACTTAGAGAACCTTGAGACATGGGAAAGTCCAACTACAAAGGGTGAGGACTCGCCTAGGAGTCCTTGGTCTCAAACCGGTGAAGAAAACCCCTTTCCCCTTTCCGCCCATGTTTCAACGTTCAGTTAAGCAGGTTTTTCAACAGATCTTTCTACCTCTCTTCCTAAGGGAACACAGTACCCTTAGAATTCAGAAATGGCAGAAGTAAGTCTTTAGGGGGGACTGTTGAGGATAAAGAATTGAGTATCCAAAAATACTTAATTCAGCCATTTCATAGACTCAGTTATATAGTTCAGTAGATGTGAACTAACACACATATTTGTGAATGCTTTTGTTTCTTACTAACATGTATATATGTATATTGCATATTCAGTGTATTTTCCTTAGACACAGTATATACCAGCACATGTAATTGTAAAGATGGCTGCCATTTCCTGTTCTACACCCAAGACAGATGGACAAAAGAAATTCCTGGAGCCTGGACTGACCAATCCAAGGAGGATGTGTAGATCTCTCTACGTCATGAAGCCCTGCCCTGCGATACTTGATTGGACTAAAACTTTTGTTTACACCCCCTTACTGCTCGGTCTAGAGTTTTTTCAAATAATAAAGATCACTTGGGCAGAGCCAGTCATGGAGATAGATGTAACTGACTTGCTGTCCAGTTATTTAGTCTCGAAGTGCACTCATGACAATTTATGATTTGAAACAGCAGCCAGATCCTGAGAGATCCTTTGAGTCTCATCATCATCATTGTCATTTTAACCTTGACACCATCACTTGTGCTGTACCTGATTTTGCAGGGCAACTAAGCAGCAGGTACTTATATCTGTGTGTGCTGTGTATACGGCGTGTGCGTGTGCTGTGTATATGGCGTGTGCGTGTGCTGTGTATTTGGCATGTGTGCTGTGTATTTGGCGTGTGTGCTGTGTATGCGGCATGTGCGTGTTCTGTGTATACGGCATGTGCGCTGTGTATACGACGTGTGTGCGCTGTGCATACGGCGTGTGTGCGCTGTGTATATGGCGTGTGTGCGCTGTGTATACGGCGTGTGTCCTGTGTATACGGCGTGTGTGCTGTGTATATTGGGTGTGCGTGTTCTGTGTATACAGCATGTGCGTTGTGTATACAGCGTGTGTGCTCTGTGTATACGGCGTGTGTGCGCTGTGTATACGGCGTGTGTCCTGTGTATACGGTGTGTGTGCTGTGTATACGGCGTGTGTGCGCTGTGTATACGGTGTGTATCCTGTGTATACGGCGTGTGTGCTGTGTATACGGCGTGTGTGTGCTGTGTATACGGCGTGTGTGCTGTGTATACGGCGTGTGTGCTGTGTATACGGCGTGTGTGCACTGTGTATACAGCGTGTGTGCGCTGTGTATACGGTGTGTGTGCGCTGTGTATACGGCGTGTGTGCCGTGTATACGGCGTGTGTGCCGTGTATACGGCGTGTGTGCCGTGTATACAGCGTGTGTGCCGTGTATACGGCGTGCGTGTGTGTGCTGTGTATACGGCGTGCGTGTGTGTGCCGTGTATACAGCGTGCGTGTGTGTGCCGTGTATACGGCGTGCGTGTGTGTGCCGTGTATACGGCGTGCGTGTGTGTGCCGTGTATACGGCATGCGTGTGTGTGCCGTGTATACGGCATGCGTGTGTGTGTGTGCTGTGTATACGGCATGCGTGTGTGTGTGTGCTGTGTATACGGCATGCGTGTGTGTGTGTTCTGTGTATATGGCGCATGTGTGTGCTGTGTATATGGCGCGTGTGTGTGCTGTGTATATGGCGCGTGTGTGTGTGTGCTGTGTATATGGCGCGTGTGTGTGTGTGCTGTGTATATGGCGCATGTGTGTGTGTGTGCTGTGTATACGGCGTGTGTGAGTGTGTGCTGTGTTTGTTGTGTTTGGCACTTAAAGTTTCATATTGTGAGGTTTATTGGTATATCTAATTCCTGGTGTGCACATGTTTACATGCAGAGCTTTTTTTCTTCTCCTTATGTACTGTGTATACGGCATGTTGAATGCTATGTATGGCTTGTGCGTGTATCTCCTGTGCATGTGTACTATATATATGGCCGGTGTAAAATATGACAACTGTGTCAAGGCTGTGTGCAGTATACGGCCAGTGTGTCAGAGCGGTGTGTGTATGTACAGTGTCTCCTGTGTGATATATATGATTTACCAATCTGCGCTCCAAACAAAGACAAACCTGGAAAAACCGTTGTGAGAAGCAAACATCACAGTCGGACCAAAGAGAATCAGCTCCGGCCGCCACAGTAGGGGTATAGAGGAGAGTTAATTGTTTGACCAATTATAGCCGGGTCATTTTCAAGTTAATAATTTGGTGCAGCCTCTGAAGGTTGGTAGAATCTTCCAAATGGCCCCCAGCAGTAAAAAGGTTCCCCACCCCTGCTTTAAGACCACAGCGTCCTCCTAGTTTGAACTTCATCTGTGGGCGGAGCTACCACACGGCCTGCTCAGTCCCACAGATGAAGGAGGCGCAGTGCCAGCCAGCGACCTCCGGCGCTGTGTGGGCCCCCTCTCCTCCGTGACCGAGCAGTAAGTGCTACCCCCCTCGACCTGTATACTCCCTCCCAGCCACTTGGTTTATGGGCCCCAGTGAGCTGCATGAGCTTTCCCCAACCCCCAGTAGCCGCGTGTGCAGGCCCTTAGGAGCCGTGTGTGCGGGTCCCCAAAAGCCGCGTGTGTTTCTATATGTGCAGCAGAGTTGTGTGTGTGTATGTATGTATGCAGTAGAGCTGTGTGTGTCTGTATGTAGCAGAGTTGTGTGTGTCTGTATGTATGTAGCAGCTGCAGAGTTGTGTGTCTGTATGTATGCATGTATGCAGCAGCTGTAGAGTTGTGTGTGTCTGTATGTATGCATGTATGCAGCAGCTACAGAGTTGTGTGTGTCTGTATGTATGCAGCAGCTGCAGAGTTGTGTGTGTCTGTATGTATGCATGTATGTATGCAGCAGCTGCAGAGTTGTGTGTGTCTGTATGTATGCATGTATGTATGCAGCAGCTGCAGAGTTGTGTGTGTCTGTATGTATGCATGCATGTATGCAGCAGCTACAGAGTTGTGTGTGTCTGTATGTATGTAGCAGCTGCAGAGTTGTGTGTCTGTATGTATGCATGTATGCAGCAGCTACAGAGTTGTGTGTGCCTGTATGTATGCAGCAGCTGCAGAGTTGTGTGTGTCTGTATGTATGCATGCATGTATGCAGCAGCTACAGAGTTGTGTGTCTGTATGTATGCAGCAGCTGCAGAGTTGTGTGTGTCTGTATGTATGCAGCAGAGCTGTGTGTGTGTATAATAGGCCTACATGTGTGTAAATAGGTGAAAGTCTAGGACTAATTGCAGCAGTTTACAATTAGATATTTGATTGTAGTTCCATGAAAAATAAATATTTTGATGGTTTTCCGGATTTTTGAAAGTTTGTGGATTATCGACGGCCAATGGAGGGGGGTGGAAAATTTGACAACCGCCCCGGGCGGTAAAAGCAGTAGCTACGCCACTGTTGGTGGAGCAATACCTTTTCAATGTTCAACCCTGAAAACTGGTTTAAGGGAATAGGAGGATGGTTCATGGGGATACTGCAATCAGTGTTCCAAGTGTTACTCTGTTTACTAGTTGCTTATGTAGTGTTCAAGTTGCTAATGGCTTTGTTTTCCCGCTGCTTGAAGCAATGTAGATACAATGATTATTCAGCACCCGTATGAAATCACTAATATGCCTTTTTTCTCTTCTCTACTCTTTCCTCTAGAAATCACCTTGGCGTATCATAATGAGACTCCTATCGAGAGGCATGCAGGCAGTCCTCTGGGTGATGGATGTGGACGACACTCCCTGGGCAACCCGCGGCTCAGAAAGTATCTGGAGGCTAGCCTGCTCGCTCTATAGTCCACAGCTTCTCGATGACCCCCTGTCCATCATTCACACCAATAGGGGGGATTGTGAGGAAAGAGTTAACCTTTTTCACTGGCTTAGAAAAATAATAGAAATTCAATCTCCCTTGCAAGACCAAACCAGACTTATTTACGTAATAAACTCTGAGACCAAACTCAAAGACGCAGAATGTTTTGACTTAGAAACGACTGACAAACATCTTGTTATGGGAAGAAGAAACGTTATAGACTGTTATGGGAGCATAAGTCATTATGTTAATTTGTCTTGCTGGGAATATGTAATTCACGCCTTTAATGAATATGTATGTTGCATAGTTACGCCTTAAATAGATTAGCAAACTGGACCAGGTATGGAAATTTAAATACGAATTCAGCACAATACCACCAAATAGTAAATCACGCCTAAAATGTAACTTTTAATAGTATCTTTTAAAAAAATGTTTTTCCTTTAAAATAACATCAAAGACAAACAAGACAAATAGCACCGCATGTGCCAGTGTGTGGGAGGATAGGAAGCTCTCCAAGGATAATCTATCCAGAGCTACCACTCATCCACACCCCATATAGAGAAAATGGTTTCGTTTAGTATACCATCATTCAAAACAATTGGGGAAACTGATGAAATAGGGTAAGAGCACACTCCCCTCATCAAGATAAATCCCCTACCAAGGTATATTAAGGCACCATTTAGTAATACAGTGATAATCACCTACATAAAGACTTATATGAAACATCCATCCCAAAATTAAGGGTGACGTAACAATTCACTTAGTTCAGGAATATGTGAACAGAAAAAAGGAGCAATCTCACCAAAATGCCGTTACTCGGGGATGATGTTCCTCTTATTACCACTGTTACAACTCTCAGACAGGATGGCCTTATCATGAATCCCCCGGCTTTGACCAGGTACTTCCACAGGATCCAAACATTATGCCCCCTTCTGATTCATAACCAAGCTCCACTCTCAAGCTTGGTTATGAATCAGAAGGGGGCATAATGTTTGGTGAGATTGTTCCTTTTTTCTGTTCACATATTCCTGAACTAAGTGAATTGTTACGTCACCCTTAATTTTGGGATGGATGTTTCATATAAGTCTTTATGTAGGTGATTATCACTGTATTACTAAATGGTGCCTTAATATACCTTGGTAGGGGATTTATCTTGATGAGGGGAGTGTGCTCTTACCCTATTTCATCAGTTTCCCCAATTGTTTTGAATGATGGTATACTAAACGAAACCATTTTCTCTATATGGGGTGTGGATGAGTGGTAGCTCTGGATAGATTATCCTTGGAGAGCTTCCTATCCTCCCACACACTGGCACATGCGGTGCTATTTGTCTTGTTTGTCTTTGATGTTATTTTAAAGGAAAAATTTTTTTTTAAAAGATACTATTAAAAGTTACATTTTAGGCGTGATTTACTATTTGGTGGTATTGTGCTGAATTCATAGTTACGCCTTAATCAACTTTGTATAACTTTGTAATGTAAACAAAATCAATACAGTTCTAATTGGGAGCCACACATCTCCAGTCTTATGTGTATAACAGCGTCTGCCTGTTTTCATTGAGCTGGAATAGCCGAGGGGGGGTCACCGGTACTCTCTCCGCATTCGGACATCGCTGGCAACAGCTGTGACCGTTAGGTCAACCTAACATTATCTGGTGCCCGAACAGGGACCCGTGTTTTTAATCCCAGGATGCAGTGAACTGTCTTGCCAAGCCGAGGAGGAGGTGACCAGACGGAGGGACCAGAAACACCTGGCCATCTGTATCTTGCCAGAACGTGGCGATGTATGACTGTGCGTTGTTAATATCTGTATTTGGATTACATGTGGCGATCTATGACTGTGCATAGTTACGATCTCTATCCTGCCAGGAGATGGCGCTGTATGAGTGTGCATAGTTACTATCTGTATTCTGCCAGCAGATGGCGCTGTATTAGTGTGCATAGTTACTATCTGTATCCTGCCAGCAGGTGGCGCTGTATGACTGTGAATAGTTACTACGGTATCTGTACACTACCAGCAGGTGGCGATCTATGACTGTATTATCTGTATCCTGCCAGCCAGTTGGTGATTTATGACTGTGCATAGTTACTATCTGTATCCTAGAAGCAGGTGGCAATCTATGACTGTATTATCTGTATCCTACCAGCAGGTGGCGCTGTATGACTGTGCATAGTTACTATCTGTATCCCGCCAGCAGGTGGCGCTGTATGGCTGTGCATAGATACTATCTGTATCCTGCCTGCAGGTGGTGCGGTAATAGTGTGCATAGTTACTATTGGTATCCTGCCAGCAGGTGGTGCTGTAATAGTGTGCATAGTTACTATTTGTGTCCTGCCAGCAGGTGGCGATATATGCTTGTGCATAGTTACTTTCTGTATCCTGCCAGCAGGTGGCGCTGTATGAATATCAGACACTATAAGACAATAATCCAGCACCAGGGAAAAAAGGCTTCATCATAAAATAAAATTTAATCTTTATTGGATCCCATATTAATATCCATAGACAGATATATTAAAATTCTAGGAAACCTGACATGTTTCGGATCTAACAAATTTGATCCTTACTCATAGGTATCCTGGACTAGTGTGAGAGACATAATATAACTTGCATAACTCTATGACTGTGCATCATTACACTCTGTATCCTGCCAGCAGATGGCGCTGTATTGTGCATAGTTTCAATCTGTATCCTGCCAGTAGGAGGCGCTCTATGACTCTACATAGTTACTATCTCTATCCTGCCAGCAGTTGGTGATATATGACTGTGCATAGTTACTATCTGTATCCAGCCAGCAGCTAATAATAATAATAATCTTTATTTCTATAGCACCAACATATTCCGCAGCACTTTACAATTCAGGAGGATCATATACAAACAAGTAACAGTTATAGAAAATACAATATTTAGAGGGGAAAAAAGACAACCCTGCTCGTGAGAGCTTACAATCTACAATAAGATATGGGGGGGGCAAGGTACAAGTGCTTATTTACAATGACAATCCAGCCATCTCAAGGAAATGGGGGATAGATAATGGCTTCCTGGACCAATTGGCCAGAACCTTGAGATGCATTTGGCTGCCATGGAGTTTTGTGTGGGGTTATGTTGTGAGAAGTTGTAGAGGGACTATGTGAATTGGATTTAATAAGGGAGTGTGATAGGCCGCCATAAAAAGATGCGTTTTTAGGGTGTGTCTGGATCTGAGTAAGTTGTGATTCATCCTAACTTCTTAGGGTAGAGCGTTCCAGAGGATTGGTGCAGCTCGGAAGAAGTCTTGGATCCGGGAGTGGGAGGTTTGAATTAGTGTGGATGTTAGTCGAAAGTAATTTGCAGAGCGTAGAGAACGGGTGGGGTGATAGACAGAGAGGAGGGTGGAAATGTAGGGGGGGGTGTCGCACTGTGGAGAGCTTTGTGGGTGACAACAAGCAGTTTGAATTGGATCCTGTGATATATGGGCAGCCAGTGCAATGACTGGCACAGAGCAGAGGCATCTGAGTAGCAGTTAGCCAGATAGGTGACCCTGGCTGCTGCATTAAGGATGGACTGTAGAGGAGAGAGACACAGTAATCAAGGCGAGAATGGATCAGGGCCACAGTGAGGGTTTTTGTCATTTCCATTGTAAGAAAGGGGCGGATTCTAGAGATGTTCTTGAGGTGCAAGTGGCAGGAGTGAGCAAGAGATTGTATTTGGGAGGTGAAGGAGAGATCAGTGTCAAGTATAACACCCAGACAGCGAGTTTGCTGCCTAGGACTTATGTTGTGCCACACACAGAGGGAGATGTCAGGTTTAGGAAGGTTGGAAGATGGAGGGAATAGAAGAAGTTCAGTTTTGGAAAGGTTAAGTTTCAGATAGAGAGCAGACACATACCTCCCAACCGTCCCGGATACAGCGGGACAGTCCCTCTTTTGAGCCTTTGATCCCGAGTCCCGCCCGTTAGGCTGTTTGTCCCGTGGCTCCACCCACCCACTGTAGCCCCGCCTCGCTGTTTCTCCCTTCTATTCATTACAGAGTCGAGAGCGCACCTTGAAACTCGTGTGACTGCTTCTGAGGTATGAATCACCCCCTGAAGCAGAGCGACCCCCCCCTGCAGCAGAGCCGAGCCCCCCCCTCCCCCAGAGCGGACATCCCCAGCCCTGGAGTGGATCCCCTGCACCAGAGCCGAACCCCCCTCCCCCAGAGCGGACATCCGCAGCCCCGGAGTGGATCCCCTGCACCAGAGCCGACCCCCCCTCCCCCAGAGCGGACATCCGCAGCCCCGGAGTGGATCCCCTGCACCAGAGCCGACCCCCCCCCTCCCCCAGAGCCGACATCCCCAGCCCCGGAGCTTCCCTGCAGCTGTTCTCTCTGGCTCCCCGTGTGTGGCTTCTCACTGCTGCAGACACATGGGGAATCAGGAAGCTGAGGAGAAGACCGTGCAATCAGCACTTCTCTCTCCTGCAGATAGCACTGGCCAGTAATAACCTATGCAGAGTGACATCTGCAGGCTTCTATTAGCTTACCGATCAGTGGTCTCCTGCCTATGGAGCTGCTGGGTCCTAGCTGCCCAACAACTTCAGCTCTGCTTTATCCTGGCTCCCCTACCAGTTAAAGGGAACATGTCAGCAGAAATTTCACAATGAAAGTAATAGATTCCCCTCTGCAGCTCCTGGGCTGCTTCTAGAAAGGTTCCTGTTGTTATTGTGCCCCCTTTGAGACCTACAAAAATACTTTATGAAGTCTTACCTTTTTGTATGCAAATGTTTTTTATGGTCTAGCGTCCGTTATTCCCCCTCCTGCCGCTTTACGCAGTCCCCCATTGCTCATTTACATACACAAGGACGCCTTCCTCATGTAACTATCCTCCCGAAGTTTTGCGCATGTGAACGCTTTTTCAGGTGATTGCGCAGGCGCGAGATTATGGGCGGCGCTGTGATTGTCATCAGCAGCGTTATCCAAGTACCCGCCCATAATCTCGTGCCCGCACATTTCCCTCTGACTCCACTGTTATGCGCAAGTGCTGGCCATATGAACCATGTTACCTATTACCGCTTGCACGAGATTATGGGCGGGTACTTGAATGACTTTGCTGATGACAATCACAGCGCCGCCCATAATCTCGCGCCCAAGGTAATAGGTAACATGGTTCATATGGACAGTGCTTGCGCATAACGGTGGAGGCAGAGTGAGAAGCGTGGGCACGAGATTATGGGTGGATACTTGGATGACTTTGCTGATGACAATCACAGCGCCGCCCATAATCTTGCGCCTGCAGTAATAGGTAATGTGGTTCATATGGCCAGCGCTTGCGCATCTGTGGTGGCTCAGAGCGATCACGGACAGCTTCTGCAGTTTCAGTTTGCTGAATGGGTGTGGATGGGGAGTGGATATGGGCGTGACTGTGAAATGGGTGTGGTTAGGGGGCGTGGCCTAAAAATTTGCCGTGGCACGCTACACGCGCCGCAAACTTTGTCCCTCTTTTCCTTCTTCAAAAGTTGGGAGGTATGCAGACATGATGTTGCAAACTGCAGTCAGGCAGTCACTTGTGTTCTGTAGTACAACGGGGGTGAGCTCAGGGGATGAGGTGTATAACTGTGTGTCATCAGCATAAAGATGGTACTGCAAATCTGCTGATTGTCATTCCAATTGGGGCTGTGTAGAGGGAGAAAAGAAGAGGGCCAAGGACTGAACCTTGAGGGACCCCAACTGTGAGAGGAAGAGGAGAAGAAGAGGAGCCAGCAAATGATACACTGAATGAACGGCCATAAAGATAGGAAGAGAACCAGGAAAGCACAGTGTCCTTTAGGCAAACAGAATGAGAATGAGCATAGAGAGAAGGAGATGGTGGTCAACAGTGTCGAAGGCGGCAGAGAGGTCAAGAAGGATAAGCAGAGAGTGGTCACCATTACGTTTTGCTGTCAACAGGTCATTTATCACTTTAACAAGGGAAGTTTCTGTTGAGTGTAAAGGGAGGAAGCCAGACTGTAAAGGATCTAGAAGAGAGTGAGTGGAGAGGTAGCGGGTGAGGCGACAGTAGGCCCGGCGCTCAAAGAGTTTGGCGGTGAAGGGGAGATTGGAGACTGGTCTGTAGTCACTTGTGCAGGACGGATCAAGAGAAGCTTATTTTAATAATGGAGTAATGATAGAGTGTTTGAGGGAGGAGGGGAAGATACCAGAAGAGAGAGAGAGAGATTGAAGATTATAGTTAGGAGAGTGGTGACATCCGGAGAGAGGGACTGGTGTAGTTGTGAGGGAAAGGGATCAGTAGGGCAAGTAGTAGGACGAGAAGAAGAGAGGAGCCTGGAGACTTCCTCCTCTGTGACTCGGTCAAATGTGGAAAGTGAGGTGGATGGGATATGGGTAGGGATGGGATTCATAACGCTTGGTGGCTGGGAGCTGATGTCTCGGCGGATGTTTTCTATTTTCTCTGTAAAATACGAGGCCAGGTTATCAGCATGAAGGTCTATGATGAGGGTCTGTACTTTGGGACTGAGGAGGGAGTGAAAGGTGTCAAAGAGCTTTTTTAGATTGTTGGATAGTGAGGAAATAAGGGTGGTGAAGTAGGTCTGTTTGGCGAGATGAAGGGAAGAGTTGTAGGTTTTTAAGATGAACTTGTAGTGGATGAAGTTTTCTGGTGTGCGGGTTTTCCTCCATAGGCATTCAGCACTCCTAGAGCATCGCTGGAGAAATCGAGTTTGGGATGTGAGCCAAGGCTGTTTTATTCTGTTTGGAGGTTCTGAGGGTGAGGGGTGCTGCTTGGTCTAGGGTACTTCTGAGTGTGTCATTGTAGTGATTTACAGCCAGATCAGGACAGGAAAGGGAGGAGATGGGGGACAGTGATGAGTATAAAGAGTCCTTAAGGCCGGCGTCACACGGTACGAGATATCGTGCGATCGCATGAGCGATCGCACCCGCCCCCATCATTTGAGCATCACAGGCAATTTGTTGCCCGTGGTGCACAAAGTCGTTCACCCCTGTCACACGTACTTACCTCCCGAACGACCCCGCTGTGGGCGGCGACCATCCTCTTCCTGAAGGGGGAGGGACGTTCGGCGTCACAGCGGCCGCCCAATAGAAGTGGAGGGGCGGAGATGAGCGGGACGTAACATCCCGCCCACCTCCTTACTTCCGCATTGCCGGCGGAACGCAGGTAAGCTGTGTTCGTCGTTCCCGGGGTGTCACATGGAGCAATGTGTGCTGCCTCGGGAACGACGAACAACCGGCGCAGGAGGAGGAACGACTTTATGAAAATGAACGAAGTGTCAACGAGCAACGATAAGGTGAGTATTTTTGCTCGTTCACAGTCGTTCGTAGCTGTCACACGCTATGATATCTCTAACGATGCCGGATGTGCGTCACGGAACCCGTGACCCCGACGACATATCGCCCGATATATCGTAGCATATGACGCCGCCCTAAGGGTCTGAGAGTCAATAGTCTGTAGGTTTCTGAATGTGTGATAGGTGGATGTGTACTGGGGTGGACAATAGATTGTGAGCTTGAAGGAGAGGATGTTGTGGTCAGAGAGGGAAGAGGTGAGTTGTCAAAGTGAGAGATTGAGCAGAGGCGGAAAAAGACCAGGTCAAGGGTGTTACCATCTTCATGTGTCTCAGAGGATGAGAGCTGTGAGAGGCCAAGGGAGGTGGTGAGAGTGTGACGCCCTGGACACCCCAGGGGTCACAGGTCGCTACACCACACCCCCCCCCCACACTAGGCAGGTAACACCCGTCAACCACAAAGACCTGATTGCCTCCCTCAGTGTTAGACAGGCACACCAGGTGGGCGGAGTCAGGCAGAAAGACACGCCCACCGAGGAGTCTGCTGGCCTGAGGCAGGAAAAAGAGTTCAGTTCAGTTGAGTAGAAGTTCAGGAGTAGTGGAGTGAAGGAGAGTGAAGTACAGTTCTGCGCGGGGCCTGGGTTGGAACCTAGGACCCCCAAACAGTCAGGCAGGCAGACAGCAGGGACCGCCTGCAGGAGACCGGGAACACGACCGGTGGAACCGTAGGGACCGGGACAGGGTTGGAGCCCACCGGAACCGAACTAGGGAGCCAATAGTATATCGGAGCACCAGGACGGCTACTCAGACCCTGACTAGGCCGTAGGCCACCACCGTAGTCAAATTCACTGATTGAGGATCTGGACCTCCCGTTGTTCTTTCCCACAAAAGTCCCGATTGAAGGCAACAGCCCAACCCGACCGGATAGTAGCCACTGCCAGAGGCCAGAGATCCAAGGGCCAGCGCCTGCGGGCAAAGGAGCTCCTTTGACACACCCGCCGGGGAGCGGACTACCCGTGCTTAGGCAACGTGGTCCACTTACACTTAGGTGCAGGAGAAAGGTGGACTCTGCCAACCCGTCGAGTGAACTGCAGCCAGCTGCGGGCCTCCCGTCTATCACCACGTTTGGTTTACCAGTGACTCTGTGTGCCTTAATCGTGAGTACAACAGTGCCATCTGGCACCGCGCCGCACCGCAGCACTGCACCCTGCACCATCTCCCCGCAACTGGGCCCCGGGACACACTGCCCCTACCCACGGAGGGGTTAACACCAAAGCTGCGCCCTGACACTGCTCCAGGGAGTCCCTCACCTCTACCGCAGCGGGGGTGTCCACCATCACCACGACCCATGGGTGGCGTCACGAGCAATCACCCCGACACCCAAAATCCCCGCATCCCCCACGTGTAGCGCCAGCCTCCCTTGCAGAGCGAAGTGACCCCCGGGTCCGTGAGAGGCTCAAGCCACCGCCCGCAGAACGAGCACGGATCCGAGCGGCTCGGAGGTCGCAGCCGAGGCCGCAGTATAGAAGCTGGGATGCAGAAGGGTAGGAGGGGCTGTTCATGGGTATGTTAAAGTCCCCTAGGATGAGAGTTGGTAATTCTGAGGACATGAAGTGCAGCAGCCAGGCTGAAAAGTGGTCAGGGAACTGGGTGGGTGAGTCTGGTGGACGGTATAAGACAGCTACTCTGAGAGAGAGGGGATGGAAGAGCCTGATGGTGTGGACCTCAAAGGATGGGAATGAGAGTGATGGAGCTGGGAGGATGACCTGGAAAGTACATTGTGGGGACATGAGTAAGCCACCTCCACCACCATGTCTGTTTTCAGGTCTTGGTGAATGGGAAAAGTGTAAACCACTGTGAGAAATGGCAGCAGGGGAAGTAGTGTCAGAATCCTGAATCCAGGTTTCAGTGAGGGCTAGCAGGTTATTGATGACTATGCAGTTACAATCTGTATCCTGCCAGCAGGTGGCGATCTGTGACTGCATAGTTTCTATCTGTATCCTGCCAACAGTTGGTGATATATGACTCTGCATAGTTACTATCTGTATCCTGTCAGCAGGTTATCTATGACCAGGGGCGTAACGATCGCGGTCGCAGAGGTCGCCACTGCGACCGGGCCCGCAGGGTTATGGGGGCCCGGCAGCCGCTCTGCACAGCCGGCTGCCGGGCCCCTATGTGTAGTGCCACTATGTAGTGGCCGACTGCGCGACCGTTAGTGGGCCGGCCTGTGAGTCAGGGGGGCCCAGTGTCTGCAGGGGGGCAGAGGGGCCCCTGACCTGGAGAGGCCACCAGGCGTTCCTGACCTGCTGCAGAGGGAATGTGCTCCTGCACGGCAGACGGAAACCATCCCTACCAGGACCTGCGATGATGTCACGCCCATGTGACTGTGTGGGAGGAGACACAGGATGCCGGGGAGAAAGCAGGAGAAGATACTTCGAACACATGAGTGGTAATGAGAAAAGAGGGGACATGAGGGGGTGGGCTGCAGGGTGAGTGGGATATGAGGGCTGCAGACTGTGACAGAAGCATGTGAAGGGTGCAGAGTGTTTGAGAGGGGTAAGTTGGGGTACGGGCAGGGTGAGATATGTGGGTCAGGGTGTGTGTGTGTGATATGGGGGTGCAGGCTGTATAGGGTGTGTGACATATGGGGGCAGGGGCATAACTACCGCAGTCGCAGGGGTCAGAAGGAGCTGAGAGGTACTTGTTTTTTTATTTTGCTGGCTGCATGACACATATAGGCCCGGGGAAGCTGCCTGCATGATACATGGAGGCCCTGGTGGGGCTGGCTGGCAGGCTGCATTACACATAGAAGCCCTGGGGGCTGGCTGCATGACACATGGAGGCCCTGGGGGTGCTGGCTGCATGACACATGGAGGCCCTGGGGGGGCTGGCTGCATGACACATGGAGGCCCTGGGGGGGCTGGCTGCATGACACCTGGGGGGGGCTGGCTGCATGACACATGGAGGCCCTGGGGGGGCTGGCTGCATGACACATGGAGGCCCTGGGGGGGCTGGCTGCATGACACATGGAGGTCCTGGGGGCTGGCTGCATGACACATGGAGGCCCTGGGGGGGCTGGCTGCATGACACATGGAGGCCCTGGGGGGGCTGGCTGCATGACACATGGAGGCCCTGGGGGGGCTGGCTGCATGACACATGGAGGCCCTGGGGGGGCTGGCTGCATGACACATGGAGGCCCTGGGGGGGCTGGCTGCATGACACATGGAGGCCCTGGGGGGGGGCTGGCTGCATGACACATGGAGGCCCTCGGGGGGATGGCTGCATGACACATGGAGGCCCTGAGGGGGCTGGCTGCATGACACCTGGGGGGGGCTGGCTGCATGACACATGGAGGCCCTGGGGGGGCCGGCTGCATGACACATGGAGGTCCTGGGGAAGCTGGCTGCATGACACATGGAGGCCCTGGGGGGGCTGGCTGCATGACACATGGAGACCCTGGGGGGGCTGGCTGCATGACGCATAGAGGCCCTGGGGGGGATGGCTGCATGACGCATAGAGGCCCTGGGGGGGCTGGCTGCATGACACATATAGGCCCAGGGGAAGCTGGCTGCATTACGCATGGAGGCCCTGGTGGGGCGGCTGCATGACACCTGGTGGGGCTGGCTGCATGACACATGGAGGCCCTGGTGGGACTGGCTGCATAATACATGGAGGCCTGGGGGTGCATAATAAACATGAAGGACACCTTATACATAGCAGCGCATTATACATGGAGGTCTATGGGGCTGCATTATAATACATATAGGACTATGGGGGCTACATTATAATATATGGAGGACTATGGAGGCTACCTTACACATGGTCTGTGGGGGTGCATTATAAAGCATGGGGGACTGTGGTGCAGTATAAAATATGGAGAACTATGGGAAATGCATTATAATACATGGAGGACTATGGGGGTGCATTCTAATATATAAAGGGTTATGTGGGACCCTTTATACTATATGGAAGGCTATGTGGGGGCCATTATAGTATTTGGAGAACTATATATGAGGGAGGAAAAAGATACAAGTATGGGATGGGAATATTTTGTGCTGAGGGAAAAGGGCTCTTTCCCATGCTCTGCTATACATCTCTCAGCACCCAGCTTTCCCATGCTCTGCTATATATCTCTCAGCACCCAGCTTTCCCATGCTCTGCTATACATCTCTCAGCACCCAGCTTTCTCATGCTCTGATATACATCTCTCAGCACCCAGCTTTCCCATGCTCTGCTATACATCTCTCAGCACCCAGCTTTCCCATGCTCTGCTATACATCTCTCAGCACCCGGCTTTCACATGCTCTGCTATACATCTCTCAGCACCCAGCTTTCCCATGCTCTGCTATACATCTCTCAGCACCCAGCTTTCCCATGCTCTGCTATACATCTCTCAGCACCCAGCTTTCCCATGCTCTGCTATACATCTCTCAGCACCTAGCTTTCCCATGCTCTGCTATACATCTCTCAGCACCCAGCTTTCCCATGCTCTGCTATACATCTCTCAGCACCCAGCTTTCCCATGCTCTGCTATACATCTCTCAGCACCCAGCTTTCCCATGCTCTGCTATACATCTCTCAGCACCCAGCTTTCCCATGCTCTGCTATACATCTCTCAGCACCCAGCTTTCCCATGCTCTGCTGTACATCTCTCAGCACCCAGCTTTCCCATGCTCTGCTATACATCTCTCAGCACCCAGCTTTCCCATGCTCTGCTATACATCTCTCAGCACCCAGCTTTCCCATGCTCTGCTATACATCTCTCAGCACCCAGCTTTCCCATGATCTGCTATACATCTCTCAGCACCCAGCTTTCCCATGCTCTGCTATACATCTCTCAGCACCCAGCTTTCCCATGATCTGCTATACATCTCTCAGCACCCAGCTTTCCCATGCTGTGATATGGGAAAGCTGGGTGCTGAGGGAAAGATGTATGACAGAGCATGGGAAAGCAGGGTGCTGATAGAGGGATTTTAGATCATGGGAAACCTGGGTGCTGTGGGTAAAAGCCAAGTGTCAGCATCATTATCCCGTACCCTAAGGCTACATGCGCACGCTGCTTTTTTTCCTGCTTTTTTGCTGCTTTTTTGGCTGCAGTTTTGTCAGCAGAACTTTCTGACATCTGACTTCCCAGCAAAGTCTATGAGAAGTCAGATTTGTCATGCGCACACTGCAGTTTATTTGTCAGCGTTTTTTTTGTCAAAAGTTTGTGACAAAAAAAATGCAGCATGTTCATTCTTCCTGCGTTTTTGTCAACATTTGTCACCCATTGAAATCAATGAGGGCATCAAAAACGCAGGAAAAATGCATGCTAATCAAGTGGTGCATTTTACCTGCCTTTTACCTGCGTTTTTGCTAGCAAAAACGCAGGTGATTTGTCAGGAAGTGAGGTCAGGCAAGTGGTCCCGTCCCGTCCTCCATGTGTTCCCCGAAGTACCGCTGTCCCCAGGGGAGATGATGTGGAGGACGGGACTATCAGCAGCGGCAGCGAGAGGGGGATGGACATTGTCAGCTGAAAACATTGATTTTTCCCTCTCGCTGCCGCCGCTGATAGTCCCGTCCTCCACGTGTTCCCTGAAGTACCGCTGTCCCCAGCGTGCACGCACAGGGGAGATGATGGACCCCTCTCACTGCCGCCGCTGAAAGTCCAGGGCTCCACGCTCCTGCTGGCTCCACGCTCCTGCTGGCTCCACGCTCCTGCCGGCTCCACGCTCCTGCCGGCTCCACGCTCCTGCCGGCTCCACGCAGTAGCGCGATCAGCTGAGCTGTCACTGAGGTTACTGGCGGCCACCGCTGGATTCAGCGGTGGCCGCGGGTAACCTCGGTGACAGCTCAGCTGATCGCGCGGCTGCTTTCATTAGCTGCATGGAGGTGACCGGAGCGGCGGTGTCTGCTGCTTCTCCGGTCACCTGCATGCAGCAGAGCTGGATGCGACGCTGGAGCATGCTGGATTACGCCGGACATGGAGGGCTTTGTCGGGGTTAATAAATTGGTAATGAGGGAATGTGTTTGTGTTTTTTATTTCTAATAAAGGATTTTTCTGGTGTGTATGTTTATTTACTGTAATTTACAGATTAATCATGGAGGGTGTCTCATAGACGCCTGACATGATTAATCTAGGACTTATTGGCAGCTATGGGCTGCCAATAACTCCTTATTACCCCGATTTGCCAACGCACCAGGGCAAATCGGGAAGAGCCGGGTACAGCCCCAGAACTGTCGCATATAATGTATGCGGCAATTCTGGGCGGCTGCTGACTGATATTGTTAGGCTGGGGGGCTCCCCATAACGTGGAGCTCCCCATCCTGAGAATACCAGCCTTCAGCCGTATGGCTTTATCTGGCTGGCATTAAAATTGGGGGGGACCGCACGCCATTTTTTTTTAATTATTTATTTATTTCTAATTTTTTTTTTTTTCAATTCAACAAGCTTTATGGGCTTGTTTGAACTGAAAAATACATGAAACAATTGTTGACAAAACTGCAGCCAAAAACGCACCAAAAAAGCAGCAAAAATGCACCAAAAAAGCACCTACATTTTTTGTGACATTTCCAGGCTCTCTCTGACAAGGTGCAGTTTTGGCTGCAGTTTTGGCTGCATTTTGTGAACACGAAAAAAAAGCAGCGTGCGCATGTAGCCTAAGTGTTGTGTACATGGAGGGGGGCCCCGGTCCAAAGTTTGCACCAGGGCCCATCAAACTCTAGTTACGCCACTGTCTATGACTATGCAGTTACAATCTGTATCCTGCCAGCAAGTGGCGATCTATTACTGTATTATATGTATCCCTCTTGTAAAGCGTCATGGAATAAATGGCGCTATAATAATAAATAATAATAATAATAATCCTTCTAGCAGTTGGCAATCTATGACTGCATATTTACTATCTGTATCCTGCCAAAAGGTGGTGATCTGATCTATACCTGTGCATAGTTACTATCTGTATCCTGCCAGCAGGTGGTGATGTATGACTGTGCATAGTTACTATCTGCATCCTGCCAGCAGGTGGCGCTGTATGACTGTGCATAGTTACTGTGAGGACAGGGATTTATTCCAATCTATTAAGCCATATTCCTATAGCCGCCATCTTGTCAAGGTATGACCATATCTCGTTGTGTGTGACTGGGCCTTAAGGCCTAAGGAGGCTTCAATCAGTATGCTAATTAACTTGAGGAAATTGTCTGTTAGCCAGTGGTGTGACAAAAGGCGAACTCCTATGAAATGGAAATTAGATGAGCTGTTTAGGCCTGGGAATAGTAAGGGAAATGAAGACACCCCTCTGTGACGTTGCAGAAGAAGTGACAACCTAATTAGAGGCATCCTGTACACCTGAGACAGAGGGGCACCAGGAATAAATGTTTAATATTTCATGAGCCGTGCTTCCTATAAACATGTCAAGCAGAAATATCGCATCCAGGCATTCCGACGAGTCTAGCACATATTTTATATAGGTGTGGGACCTCTGTAGGTATCCCAAACTTGATATTGGCCAGTGGGGTACCAGCAGACTAATCATGTGTCCTATAATTGTAAAGATAAAATCCTAACTGTAAATATGAAAGCATTGTCGTCCGCCTACGACATTCCCAGGCAAAGTTAGAGCCAATAATCACTTTGGGATGTTGTTTCAGACCCAGGACAGGGGTGGGGCAGTACTCCCCTGTGAGGTCACTAGGTAGGAGGGGACATGGATTGTAGCCAGCTTGCTAAAGACAATGTGGCCATTTTTTGGCTTGTCTTTACTCGGGGGTCATGTGTCCGATACACATCTGAGGAAGTCCATGAAACCCTGGTCGAACGGCGCGCCCCCTGTAGCCAGACGCATAAGGTAACTGCTTGATCTGTATGCCTGCTTGTGATCCATAACTTACCTGTAAATGTACTCTGACCTATATATATATATATATATTCTGTAAATTCCATATTGTATATATTGTAGTATCTAGTGAGCCCTTATGGCAATTAAAATATATAATTTAATCTTGGGGCTGTTCTGTTATCTCTATCCTGAATTCCACGTCTGTGTGCTCGGCGTAATAGTTATCGTAATCGATTGGTGGCAGTGACTTTATGCCAAGGATCATTGTTGGGCGACCAGTGAGATCTGGGGAGGCTTAGATATGTTGAGTCCGCAGAGGTACCTCACTCTCACCGGGAACCCTTCAATCATCGGCATAGTAGAATAGCGGCCTCCTTGCTTATTGTCGGGCAATTCCATAATTGGCTTGACTAGAAGAGGGGCGCTAGAGAGCGCGTCATGTGCTCGGTCTGTTGGGTGGTGGAAAGGAGGGCTGTAACTTCTACTTCCTACCCCCCGTTTCATGACATATTGGTGGCCAGCGGTGGGATCGAGATAATAGTGAGTGTGAGACCCATACTCCCAGACACTAAAGACTGCCAGTAGCAGCTGTCGCTGCTGGGGTCTTAAGACCAGCTCAACACTAGGGTGTCAGAGTGCAGATACTGTAAGGTGTGTGGGTGCATCAGGTGTCAGTTCTGTGTCAGTTACCAAAGTCTGCAAGAATGGCTGAGAGCACCAGGAGCAAAGCTAAAGAACTGGCCAATGCTAAGGCCGGAGCCAAAGAGGTGGAGGACGGTGCTGCGGGCAGCGATGATGAGGTTGTCCACGAGTCCTCCAGGACCCTGACGCCAGAGAACCACTCTGCAGAGGACAGCGCACAACCTGGCAATTATGGACAAGACGAGGTGGAGCTCACTCAAGGAGCGAGATGCCAGTCCTCCACACTGCAGTGGACAGTGAATCACCAGGCTCTGCAGCGGGGTCGCTCATCACCACTTGCCAATCCCTCCAGCCTGAGAGGTTCAGAGGCCCTCCTTCAAGCTGCTGTGGCCAGTATTACAGCTGGAGACCAGAATACCTACAAGATGCTCATGGCAGAGCATGGGCGTCTGGCAGCGCAGGAGACTGCGGAGCCACAGGCAGAGCGTGAGGCTGCGGAGCGAGATCGACAGGCAGAAAGTGACCACCAGCTGCAGCTAGCTCAGCTCCAGCCCTCATCATCTACCCATGATATTCAAGACACCAAGCTTCCAAAGGTCCGTGTTGAGGACTTCCCAGTGCTAGAGAAGGATGGAGTCTTGGACTCTTTTCTGACGGCCTTTGAACGGACTTGCCTGCAGCACCATCTGCACAAGGACCAGTGGGCCAAGTACCTGACCCCCCGTTTAAGGGGTAAGGCCCTGGATATCCTTGGGGACTTGCCTGCTGAGGCAGATCAGGGCTATAACACCATCAAGCGGGCCCTGATCCAACAGTACAACCTTACTCCGGAGTCCTACCGCAAGAAGTTCCGGAGCCTGCAGAAGGGACCAAAGGACACCTGGGCTGACCACCGGCAGGCCCTTGCCAGAGCTGCCGACTACTGGACCCAAGGCCTGCAGCTTACCACCGGACCGGAGATCCTGGATTTGTTCATCACGGAACAACTCTTGTGGAACTGTCCTGAGGATCTCCGCCAGTTCATTCGAGACCAGAAGCCAAAGGGGTCCACTGCTACAGCTGACTAGGCGGATGACTACACTAACAATCGTGCCCCTGAGGCCAAGAGAGCAGCCGCCAGCAGCACCTGGAGCGGGGGTAAGATGAATCCTGCGACTGCCCCACCTGCCACTAGACTGCAGGGGGTGTCCCCCTCGACTCCCCTCTCCAGGCCAGTGGCAGAACCAAGATGGTGCCACCAGTGCAACCAAACTGGACACTTCAAGGCCATGTGCCCTCAGCGCCCAAACGCCCCGTCCCTGTCCCAAAGGCCATCCACGGTGATGTGTGTGGGTGGGGGTGGTGATAGGTCCCTGGACAACTTCTAACCCGTCACCGTCGGCCGGTCTATAACCATGGGACTGCGAGACACCGCCGCTGAGATGACTCTGGTATGGCCTGAGATGGTGTCCCTCCAAGACTTGGTACCCGGAAAAACCCTCGCTGTCTCCGGGATTGGAGGCATTGAACAGGCGCTGCCCGTCGCCAAGGTTTATTTGGATTGGGGCGCAGGACGAGGAGTGAGGGAGGTGGGAATAACTGATAGGATTCCTGCCAAAGTGTTACTTCGGACAGATTTGGGGCGGATAACCTCCCAGTTTGAGGCCCCCGAATCCCCAAGGACTGATCTTTCAGCCAGTACTGACATACCTCCTGGCGATGTAGATGTGTTATCTGTACATGATGTAAGGGAGGAGGGAGTGAGCTCTGGGTCTTCTGCTTTCCCTGACACCACAGATACACACACGGCTGCAGCTGTGACAGGGGAGGGGGTCAGAGAAAGGTGTGACAATGCCTTTACAAGTGATCAGCCAGTGAGCTGGGATCTGTTGCCCTCTGCAGGGATAAGCAGAGAGCAGGATACTGCAGGGAGAGAGCCAGAGCATGAGGTGGGGGCTGCCACAGCAAATGCAGGGTCCCCAGAGATTTCACAGTGGGGTTCTGCTGCTGCAGATGGGGAACAGGCAGGTGAGATTGAGGCTGGCCTAGGAGCGGAAGTGCTCCCAGGTAAGATCTCGGTGCAGGGTTCCCCCACAACCAGGGTGTCAGGAAGCCAGGTAGGTCTGCCTGAACCGGCGACTTGGTCAGGAACGGAGGAGAAGCAGGCACGACCCACGGTAACAGCTGTCACTCACAGTGGGAGTGCTGGAACCCAAGGGGCCTGCCGGAGGTCCGATAGCTCTTCCCCTTCTGACCAAGTGGCAGCCGAGTCAGGCGGAGGCCAGGACACAGTTCCCGGGGTACTGACTGAAGACGTGTCAGTCTCCTTGATTCTGGCCACATCTAGTCAGGGGTTTCAGGCAGCGTTAAGGCCGCTTTACATGCTACAATATATCTTACGATGTGTCGGCGGGGTCACGTCGTAAGTGACGCACATCCGGCATCGTAAGTTACATTGTAGCATGTAACAGCTATGTGCGATTGCGATTAAACGGTAAAACGTTCATCGCACGCATGTCATTCAATTCCTAAAAATTGAACGTCAGGTTGTTCATCGTACCCGAGGTAGCACACATCGCTGTGTGTGACACCCCGGGAACGATGAACAGATCTTACCTGCGTCCCGTGGCTCCCGGCCAGCAATGCGGAAGGAAGAAGGTGGGCAGGATGTTTACGTCCGCTCAGCTCCACCCCTCCGCTTCTATTGGCCGGCTGCCGCGTGACGTCGATGTGACGCCGAACGTCCCTCCCACTCCAGGAAGTGGACGTTCGCTGCCCACATCGAGGTCATATGGACGGGTAAGTACGTGTGACGGGGGTTAATCGTTTGTGCGGCACATTCAACAAATTGAACGTGCCGCACATATGATGGGGGCGGTTACAATCGCATACGATATCGTATGCTAAATCGTAACATGTAAAGCAGGCTTTAGAAGCTGACGACAGCCTGAAAGCTCTTAAGGAGTAGGCTGCACAGTCTCCCTCGGACTCAGACCAAGGACGGCTGTACCGAGTCACGGTCCAGCAGGGTTCACCAGAGGCGTGGCCCGGGGACCGACAGTTGGTGGTACCCTATTCATTCCGGACGGAGTTGTTGCGGATTGCACATGAGATTCCGATGGCCGGACACCTAGGGATCGCTAAGACCAAGGCCAGGTTAACCCAGCATTTCTACTGGCCAAAGATTGTGACCCATGTGGTTGCCTACTGCCGTTCGTGTGACACCTGTCAGAGAGTGGGGAAGGCGGGGCCACGCCCCAAAGCCCCACTGGTATATTTGCCCATCATTGATGAGCCTTTCAGGAGGGTGGATGTGGATCTGGTCGGCCTGCTGGCCATCCCCAGCAGCTCCAGGATACGCTTCATACTGACGGTAGTAGATTATGCCACCCAGTACCCTGAAGCGGTAGCCTTGTTGACCATTCAGGCTGACAGGGTGGCCACCACATTGCTGGAGATTTTCTCCCGAGTGGGTTTTCCCCAGGAAATGCTCACTGACCAGGGGACCCAATTCATGTCACAGCTGATGGAGTCCCTCTGTAAGCAAATCCAGGTGCAACATCTGGTGACCAGCCCGTACCACCCACAGACTAATGGCCTGTGCGAGCGGTTCAATGACACCTTAAAGCAGATGCTTAAGATGTTGGTCGACTCCCATGGGCGTGACTGGGAGCGGTATCTCCCCCACCTGTTGTTTGTTTATCGTGAGGTTCCACAGGCCTCAACGGGATTCTCACCTTTTGTACGGGCGACGTGTGCGGGGCCCCCTGGCTCTGGTGAAAGAGGTTTGGGATGGGGATTTGGCCACCCCTGGAGTGTCGGTCATCGAGTATGTCGTGCGCTTCTGGGACAAAATGCAGGCCTTGACGCAGCTGGTGCACGACAATATGGCTCAAGCCCAGGCCGATCAGAAGCATTGGTACGACCAGAATGCTTGTGAGAGGACCTACCAAGTGGGTCAAAAGGTGTGGGTACTGGTCCCCGAACCACAGGATAAGCTTCAGGCAGTCTGGGAAGGCCCATACCTCGTGCACCAACAGCTCAACCCTGTAACGTACCTGGTCAGCCTCGACCCTGCCCGTGGAAGGCGGAAGGCCTTCCATGTGAACATGATGAAGGAACATCATGAGCGGTAGGTATGTGCACTCCCCGTGTGTGCAACCTGCCCAAAGAGGGAGAAGCGGAAACCCTCTTGGATATGCTTGCCCAGGTTAGGGCAGGTGGGTCCATCGAGGATGTGGAGCTTGGCCACCAACTTTTGGAGGACCAACGGTCCCAGCTTTGGGCCACCCTAAACCACTTCTGGGAGTTGTTTACCAACTAGCCCGGAAGGACTGAGTTGGCTGTCCATCACGTGGACACTGGGGGTCACCCCCCGATCCGGTGCTCAGCATATTGGGTCTCCCTGCAGGTGCAGCAGCACATGCATCAGGAGAATGACGAGATGCTGAAGCTGGGGGTGATCCAGGCATCCAACAGCGC
The DNA here is from genome assembly GCF_048569485.1 of Anomaloglossus baeobatrachus. NCBI lineage: Eukaryota > Metazoa > Chordata > Amphibia > Anura > Aromobatidae > Anomaloglossus > Anomaloglossus baeobatrachus. Next base: position 104,431,476 of record NC_134360.1, read on the forward strand.
TTGGGCCTCGCCTGTAGTCCTCGTCCCTAAGAAGGACCAAACCACTCGGTTCTGCGTGGACTACAGGGGGCTCAATGCTGTCACGGTCACCGATGCATACCCAATGCCACGCGTCGATGACCTGCTCGATCAGTTGGCTGGGGCTCACTACCTGACCATCATGGATCTGAGCCGGGGATATTGGCAGATCCCCCTGACTCGTGAGGCCAGGGAACGCTCTGCCTTTATTACCCCATTTGGACTGTATGAGTCCACGGTGATGCCCTTCGGAATGAAGAATGCCCCTGCCACTTTCCAGCAGATGGTCAACACCCTGCTCAAGGGACTTGAAGGGTACGTGGCCGCGAACCTGGATGACATCGCCATCTTCAGTCCCACCTGGGAGGATCACCTAAAGCATCTAGCACAGGTGCTCAGGCGGATCCACCAGGCAGGTTTGACCATCAAGCCAGGGAAGTGTCAGCTGGCCATGAGTGAGGTCCTCTACCTAGTTCACCGGGTAGACAGGGGAACTCTGAAGCCAGAGCCTGGGAAAGTGGAGGTCATCACGTCCTGGCCCACCACAAGGACCAAGAAGCAGGTGATGTCCTTATTGGGGACCGCTGGGTACTATAGGAGGTTTGTTCCACACTATAGTAGCCTGGCAAAGCCCCTGACGGACTTCACCGAGAAGAAGCTGCCCTCCGCAGTCAATTGGACAGTGGACTGCGAGACAGCCTTCCGGGCCCTCAAGACTGCCCTGTCCAGCTCACCAGTACTACAGGCAGCCGACTTCACGCGGCCGTTTGTAGTACAAACCGACGCCAGTGAGTTTGGCCTCGGTGCGGTGCTCAGCCAGGTGGACTCTGCGAGCCAAGAGCACCCCGTCTTGTACCTGAGCAGGAAGCTGTTGCCGAGGGAAGTGGCCTACTCCACGATGGAAAAGGAATGCCTAGCCATAGTGTGGGCTCTGCAGCGTTTGCAAACCTACCTATACGGGCGCCGCTTCATCGTGGAGACAGACCACAATCCCCTCAGCTGGTTACACACAGTCTCCGGGACGAATGGGGGTTGTTGCGATGGAGCCTTGCACTCCAGCAATACAACTTCACCATTCACCACAAAAAGGGCCGTGACCACGGTAATGCCGACGGGCGGTCCCGACAAGGAGAGGTCGCGGACGGGCGTGCGGGGGAACACAGGAATGTAATGCCCCCCTAGCGCCCTCTAAAGGAGGGAGGTGTGAGGACATAGGGATTTATTCCGATCTATTAAGCCATATTCCCATAGCCGCCATCTTGTCAAGGTATGACCATATCTCGTTGTGTGTGACTGGGGCTTAAGGCCTAAGGAGGCTTCAATCAGTAGGCTAATTAACTTGAGGAAATTGTCTGTTAGCCAGTGGTGTAACAAAAGGCGAACTCCTATGAAATGGAAATAGATGAGCTGTTTAGGCCTGTAAACAGTAAGGGAAAGAAAGACCCCCCTCTGTGACGCTGCAGAAGAAGTGACAACTGGGCGGCACGGTGGCTCAGTGGTTAGCACTGCAGTCTTGCAGCGCTGGGGTCCTGGGTTCAAATCCCACCAAGGACACCATCTGCAAGGAGTTTGTATGTTCTCCCCGTGTTTGCGTGGGTTTCCTCCGGGTTCTCCGGTTTCCTACCACACTCCAAAGACATACAGATAGTGACTCTAGATTGTGAGCCCCAATGGGGACAGTGTTGCCAATGTATGTAAAGTGCTATGGAATTAATAGCGCTATATAAATAAATAAAATTATTATTATTATAACCTAATTAGAGGCATCCTGTACACCTGAGACAGAGGGGCACCAGGAATAAATGTTTAATATCTCATGAGCCGTGCGTCCTATAAACATGTCAAGCAGAAATATCGCATCCAGGCATTCCGACGATTCTAGCACATATTTTATATAGGCGTGGGACCTCTGTAGGTATACAAAACTTGATATTGGCCAGTGGGGTACCAGCAGACTAATCATGTGTCATATCATTGTAAAGATAAAATCCTAACTATAAATATGAAAGTATTGGCGTCTGCCTACGACATTCCCAGGCAAAATTATGGCCAATAATCACTTTGGGATATTGTTTCAGACCCAGGACAGGGGTGGGGCAGTACTCCCCTGTGAGGTCACTAGGTAGGAGGGGACATGGATTGTAGCCAGTTTGCTAAAGACAATGTGGCCATTTTTTGGCTTGTCTTTACTCGGGGGTCATGTGTCCGATACACATCTGAGGAAGTCCATGAAACCCTGGTCTAACGGCGCCCCCCTGTAGCCAGACGCATAAGGTAACTGCTTGATCTGTATGCCTGCTTGTGATCCATAACTTACCTATAAATGTACTCTGACCTATATATACAGTTAGGTCCAGAAATATTTGGACAGTGACACAATTTTCGCGAGTTGGGCTCTGCATGCCACCACATTGGATTTGAAATGAAACCTCTACAACAGAATTCAAGTGCAGATTGTAACGTTTAATTTGAAGGTTTGAACAAAAATATCTGATAGAAATTGTAGGAATTGTACACATTTCTTTACAAACACTCCACATTTTAGGAGGTCAAAAGTAATTGGACAAATAAACCAAACCCAAACAAAATATTTTTATTTTCAATATTTTGTTGCGAATCCTTTGGAGGCAATCACTGCCTTAAGTCTGGAACCCATGGACATCACCAAACGCTGGGTTTCCTCCTTCTTAATGCTTTGCCAGGCCTTTACAGCCGCAGCCTTCAGGTCTTGCTTGTTTGTGGGTCTTTCCGTCTTAAGTCTGGATTTGAGCAAGTGAAATGCATGCTCAATTGGGTTAAGATCTGGTGATTGACTTGGCCATTGCAGAATGTTCCACTTTTTTGCACTCATGAACTCCTGGGTAGCTTTGGCTGTATGCTTGGGGTCATTGTCCATCTGTACTATGAAGCGCCGTCCGATCAACTTTGCGGCATTTGGCTGAATCTGGGCTAAAAGTATATCCCGGTACACTTCAGAATTCATCCGGCTACTCTTGTCTGCTGTTATGTCATCAATAAACACAAGTGACCCAGTGCCATTGAAAGCCATGCATGCCCATGCCATCACGTTGCCTCCACCATGTTTTACAGAGGATGTGGTGTGCCTTGGATCATGTGCCGTTCCCTTTCTTCTCCAAACTTTTTTCTTCCCATCATTCTGGTACAGGTTGATCTTTGTCTCATCTGTCCATAGAATACTTTTCCAGAACTGAGCTGGCTTCATGAGGTGTTTTTCAGCAAATTTAATTCTGGCCTATCTATTTTTGGAATTGATGAATGGTTTGCATCTAGATGTGAACCCTTTGTATTTACTTTCATGGAGTCTTCTCTTTACTGTTGACTTAGAGACAGATACACCGACTTCACTGAGAGTGTTCTGGACTTCAGTTGATGTTGTGAATGGGTTCTTCTTCACCAAAGAAAGTATGCGGCGATCATCCACCACTGTTGTCATCCGTGGACGCCCAGGCCTTTTTGAGTTCCCAAGCTCACCAGTCAATTCCTTTTTTCTCAGAATGTACCCGACTGTTGATTTTGCTACTCCAAGCATGTCTGCTATCTCTCTGATGGATTTTTTCTTTTTTTTCAGCCTCAGGATGTTCTGCTTCACCTCAATTGAGAGTTCCTTAGACCGCATGTTGTCTGGTCACAGCAACAGCTTCCAAATGCAAAACCACACACCTGTAATCAACCCCAGACATTTTAACTACTTCATTGATTACAGGTTAACGAGGGAGACGCCTTCAGAGTTAATTGCAGCCCTTAGAGTCCCTTGTCCAATTACTTTTGGTCCCTTGAAAAAGAGGAGGCTATGCATTACAGAGCTATGATTCCTAAACCCTTTCTCTGATTTGGATGTGAAAACTCTCATATTGCAGCTGGGAGTGTGCACTTTCAGCCCATATTATATATATAATTGTATTTCTGAACATGTTTTTGTAAACAGCTAAAATAACAAAACTTGTGTCACTGTCCAAATATTTCTGGCCCTGACTGTATATATATTCTGTAAATTCCATATTGTATATATTGTAGTATCTAGTGAGCCCTTACGGCAATTAAAATATATAATTTAATTTTGGGGCTGTTCTGTTATCTCGATCCTGAATTCCACGTCTGTGTGCTCAGCGTAATAGTTATCGTAATCAATTGGTGGCAGCGAGGATCATTGTTGGGCAGCCAGTGAGATCTGGGGAGGCTTAGATATATTCCATTCGCAGAGGTCAGGGGAATATATACCTCACTCTCACCGGGAACCCTTCAATTATCGGCATAGTAGAATAGCGGCCTCCTTGCTTATTGTCGGGCAATTCCATAATTGGCCTGACTATAAGAGGGGCGCTAGAGAGCGCGTCACGTGCTCAGTCTGTCGGGTGGTGGAAAGGAGGGCTGTAACTTACACTTCCTAAGACATATATTCCAAGAAAATCCAGCGCAATCCTCGGGGTGTATTAAAAAATCCAAGCTTTATTCCAGATAATCCATTAAAATACAGTGGTGAAAGCCACAATATGTGCAGGGATATACCTCATAGAACTACGCGTTTCGACACATAGTCTTAGTCTTGTTCAAATGAGGGTTAGGATGTCGGTTGTTTTAAGGGAAACACCCACACTAGAGTTAATCATTAACGTGTGTGTTTTGGCAAAAAATCCCTATCTAGAGAATAACATGTTAAAAGACATACCAGTTAGAAGTGGAAGTGAAAAAGGGACATTATAAAACTTATTATCAAAGAACCTGAAGGGGTATGAAAAGTAATAATAGTAGGTCTGCGGTTTTACTCCCTTGCCCAATGTTTTTATATAACATAGTAAATTTCCAATGCAATTAAAAGTATGGATATAAATATAAGCACACATCCCACAAAAGGTCAAACCATGACGTATCTATAGGGATAAGCGGGTCTCCAATGTAAAACTTCCCTTACCAACTGTACCTAAAATAACGACACAGACTACGACTTTATTGCACGAATGGCCACAGCTTTATTTAACAGTATATATGTACCCAACTCGTGGCTCCACATGCCACCCATTGATAACACATAACCTGTACATATATACTTATTCTCCACAAAACACACCTGATAGATCCGTCCGAGAGGCCAAACCATCATTCCTATCCCCCGGCCGTAACCTCCAACCGGCCCAGAGGACCACCTCGGCCGTGACCAACCGACCCGAGGTGTGGGGTAATAACGTTCCATCGTTAATTACCCCTCCCCAGAACCTGCAGGACCTCCGCCCACAAGTTCCCATCCAAACCGAAGCCACTCCCCCTGAGTGGCTTCATACCAACAAACCGACTGTCGGTACTTCCAACCTCTCTGAACGGACCTATCACCCCGCTGTGACAAAAACAAAACTCTTTATTTTTTTTTTTTTTCATGATACTTCCACCCCCGTATAACTTAGGGTTTTTTTTTTTTTTGTTTTTTTTGTTTTTTTTTTTACATTATTGCAGGGCGGGCGGGTGGGACACATTGATTGTAGGACAAAGAGGCAGTGACCTATGCACATCCCCCTTTATACCCCCTGCAACACCCCACCCCTTCCAGTCTATCCCCCAATCCTGTTTGCCATTTCTCCCACCAATCCAAAAGCCCCATATACAACCTTCTAGCCATATACCTTAACCCTTTCCTACCCTGAACCCTCCCGATCGTCATGGGGCCTATTCACCCCTATGGGGTTCACTGCCCATCTTGATGTATCTATAGGGATAAGCGGGTCTCCAATGTAAAACTTCCCTTACCAACTGTACCTAAAATAACGACACAGACTACGACTTTATTGCACGAATGGCCACAGCTTTATTTAACAGTATATATGTACCCAAACTCGTGGCTCCACATGCCACCCATTGATAACACATAACCTGTACATATATACTTATTCTCCACAAAACACACCTGATAGATCCGTCCGAGAGGCCAAACCATCATTCCTATCCCCCGGCCGTAACCTCCAACCGGCCCAGAGGACCACCTCGGCCGTGACCAACCGACCCGAGGTGTGGGGTAATAACGTTCCATCGTTAATTACCCCTCCCCAGAACCTGCAGGACCTCCGCCCACAAGTTCCCATCCAAACCGAAGCCACTCCCCCTGAGTGGCTTCATACCAACAAACCGACTGTCGGTACTTCCAACCTCTCTGAACGGACCTATCACCCCGCCACAGACCGGCCAAGTGACACCTTACTTGGCCCGGGCCCTCCACACCCCCATTGTTTGCTTTAAGCCATCCTTCAAAACCAACATCCACAAATCCAAACCTATGCCCGTGAGATGAACCCCATCTCGCCTCAAATAATGCTCGGTGGACTCCTCCAGCTCTCCCTGTCGGACCACCAATCGTCCATTTCGCGCTCCGACCCTGCCAATGCCCGGTTCAATTTTGTACCCGGGCCCTGTTAATATGATCCACCGACCTCGCGAAACGCCACTGCTTCCGGCTATGATACCGGACCCTACAATCAAAATACCAGGGAACGCCTTCCACAAATGCAACAAGTCAAACCTGATATCCCTCTTCAACTCTGTCGCCACCCTCACTCCAAGGTCATTCCCTCCCACATGCTGAATTAACGCATCCGGTTCCCGATCAATCCAGCTAAAAACACCACCTCAAGGCGAACTCTCCCCCAGGTCATGACCAATTTCCGAGCCATTTCAGACGGGCTTCCGTCATCGCCACTCCGAGCTGCCGACCGTCCCGGCGACCATCCGCCCGCAAAGCTTCCCACCATCTCCCAATCTGCCGAAACCATTCTTCACTCAGACCTCACCTAACGGCTTCAGTCGCTGCCCCAATCCGGAAGGAGTGGGACCCTCAATCCCTTGTCTCTTCCCACACCCGTACTAAAGCCGTCTTCAGCACTGCGATAAACTGGAATCACTATAAAGCGGATCCATCCCCATGCCTAAGGAAAACAACAGGGTAACCACCCCACCTTCCAAAAACTCCTTCACTTGTACCACCGGGCATAGCTAGTGCCCTGGAAATTCAAACAACACCACCAGGCATCCCCGGCCCACTTGATCTGTCATTGAAAACCGTAGCCAGCATTCCGCTCTATCCATCCCAAGCATCACACCCTCCACCAACAGTCCGCCTCCTGCTTGCCCAGCCGGGCTAACCAATTCTCCGATGCGAAAGGCCCAAAGAATGCCAATACGAAGGCCACCGTGAACAAGGCTCATTCATAAGGAAACGAGCATATATCCCCACAAACACCCCACCACACGACCCAACAATGGGAACGCTATAGGCCGCCTTGTGACCCGCGACCGCGCCCCCTTTCGAACACCCCTTCATCGCCTGCCGTTCCAGAAAAAACCTTTGTCGCGTCCCGACCCCTTGCATTTCAAACAAGAAAGCCCACGCCTCCAACTTGAAACCTATGACCGAACAGACCGACCTGCAGAAAAATCCCCACTAATCAACGACAAAACCCCCAACGTTCCTCCCGTGTAACCAGGCTCCATCCAATCCGCCTTCACCAACTTTACCCATTTCTGCCACACCGACTGATACCGGCAACCAGTAGCCTCGGACACCGATCTCCTAAGTCCCTCAAATGCTACACCGACACCAGGTCCCACAGCCATTACGGGCATAGCACTCCATCCTCGTCTGCTCCCGTCACAGTCACCGGAACCTGTGCTACTGCAATCGAGATAGCGCATCACCCACCTCATTTTGAACCCCGGCACATACCGCGCCACCACCCCAATGTTGAGCGCCAAGCAACGCAACAATAGCTGCCTCAAATACCCCACTACTGGAGGTGATTTAGCCGACAGTGAATTGCTAGAATGCACCACCGCCATGTTATCACCATACATGCCAAGCTTCTTGCCTCCAAATTCGGGCCTCCACTCTAAAGCCACTAAGATGGGAAACAATTCCAGCAGCGCAAAATTCTTTACAAGCCCCTTTTTTCACTCAAAGCCGTGGCCATTTTCAACGCACCAATGTGTTTGAAAAATTGCCCCAAACCCGAGGCCCCCCCGCGTCCGTAAAGAATTCCAGCTGTTTATTTGACAATGCCATTGCCCATCCATAACATCTTTCCATTGTATTGGTCAAGAAATGCATCCCACACCAGCAGATCTCCTTTCATCCCTTCGTCACTCTGACAAAATGATCCGAAGCTGTCACCCTTGTAGCTGCGCTTGCCAATCGCCTATTAACTATTTGCCCCATCGGCATAATGCGACAAGCAAAATTCAATTTATTACGCACTGACTGCAAATGTCGCAACCGCACCTTCCCAGCCTAAGACAAAACTGCACTGACGCCTTCAAATCACGCAGCTTGCCCCACCGGCAATCGGCGTTCCATAGCCACCGTATCAATTCCGTTGCCCGAAAAACCCTGAGCCGTCCCTGGCCCTTCCGCTTTTTCTTTGCAAACGGAATACCTAGGCTTCCTGCTAACCGCTGTAACGTAAATATCAACAAAGGAACAAACTAAGGAGCCCACCGGGCCAACGTAAAGAAATCAACCAACTAATGAATCACCGCATGGACTACTGCCACTTCCCTGAATACCACTTCCACAAAAGAACTAAACGCTGCAAAATAAACACATGAACTGGAACAACCCCGTGGGCAGGCACCGATCCACATAGTATTCACCATCCCACATGCACCCTTAAGCTGAAAATTCTCCGGATGCCGGAATTAACCAAAATTGCTTCCACATCCGCCTCGGCCATCAGGGCCCCCCCTGGCCGGGCTTCCCGCAGTGACTCCCATGCCGTGTCAAATGAGACATGCAGACCACAGACAACTCAGGTGAAAAAACCCATCGTTCACTGACAAGTCTGCCGGATAGGATAATGATGAATGAGCCAAAAGGTGTTCGGCTCCTTCCTGGGCACCACCCCAAGTGGCGAAATCCTCAAGCTGTAGAATGGCGGGTCCTTGAACAGGCCCGCCATCATCCACAACTCCACCCCCTTCTGCAGCTTTTCCCCCTACCACCTCCAGATGTTTTTTAGCGGACCTCAAATTACCGAAACACCGGCGCCTCGGATTCAAACGGAATCCGGAAACCCTCCCTAAAACCTGTCGCCAACAGCTCCACCGCCCGAACATACGGATATCTATTTAAATAGGGGCGCATCGCCTCTACCCTCACTGGCGGCCTCTCTTTTCAGACCCCTCCCCAACTCTCCTTAACCTTGGTCGAAACACCTGGCCAAAGAGCGGGAGCCTCCACAACCGGAACACTCGTATTGTAACCGACACGACGCCCCCAAACTCACTTGCCCCTCATTAAATTGCCAGCCTGGCCCTTTTTCTGACCAGCCGGGGACTCGCCGCTCGCCCCCGGGCTCCCGGCACCCCCTCGAAAGGGCTGGGCCGAGGCCGTCATTAACCGCATCCACAAAGAAATATCTTTGTGGTCCCACCGGGTGCCAGGCCGCAGAGCCTTCCGCTGCCGGAACTGCGCATCATATCACAGCCAGCCTAAACCCCCATACCCTCAGTTAGCCTCGCCGATCGAGTCCATGTAACCGGAAAAGGGGGGGAGGGGGGGACGCTCCGGCTCCTTTTCCCCAATCACCCTGGCTAGGGCCACAAAGGACCGTAGCCAGTTAGTAAAAGTGAGCAACCTATACTTCCTTTTCTCCTCCTCCTCCTTTTCCTTCTTGGAGTCACTCGCTTCCTTCGTCCACGTTAAACTTTTCCAAGGGGAGCAGGGAAAAATTTTTCACATACTCCCCTCTTCGTATCTTCTCCCTTACCTCCTTTTTTTTTTTTTTAATGTACCCCCAACGGACTTTCAACACCCACGTATACTGCTACTGCACTCCGTGCCCTATCGCCCAAACGCGCAACCTCGTCCTTCTTTCCTTTTGTCTTTCCCATGTCCTTGCTAACCACCGGCTCAGCCGCCACGCCGTCCGCCTGACCCGCAACAACCGCCAGCCGAAGCCCCCCGTCGGACCCAGGCCCACTCTGACCTCACCGTTCCGCCAACAACCCCTGCAATACCCCCCAACAGCTAAGCCCAAAAATTCCGCCCCGGGTAACACCGACTGACTGACCGCCCCCAGCATGCTACCCCCCGCAGAGGAACCCCCATCCCCGCTACCCACAACATTAAACAATAGTGGTCGTCCTCTTACCGAGCTGCCTCTGAACCGAGCAGCCGTAACACGAACGTCCTGCTGCCGCTCCATCCGTTCAGCCGCCTCCTCCAATCCTTCTTCCTCGCCGGCTTCAGAGACGCTGCGGAATTCCTCAGGGGGGACCAGCGAGGGGACAGCCTGCCTCCAGCGGCCGTCAACCCCCACGGTCACCTCACCCTGCTCCTCCGGGCGTCTCCCGCTGGGCCTCTGTCTTTTTGCTACGCGGCATCCTGCCGCCGTTCTTCTTTTCTGCCTCCACTCCTGCCTGCTGCGCCATCCTCCCTTCAGGCATTTGTATGGGTCTCCCTCCCTGCCGACTGCAGGGAGGCCGTGCCGCTCCGACGTACGCAGGGAACTCCCCCCAGCCTGATCCTTGCTGGGGGGGACCGTTATTACTGACCGGAGCATCCGGCCCTGTGGACTGCAGGGCCCTGCTCCCGGTCCTCTCCGGCTGCCGCTCTGATCCGCGCCGCCCCGCACGCACCGATCGCTGCCCTGCCGCCTGCAGGAGCTCTCCGCTCCCCCTCCACAACGCTGGGCACCACCCCCAGCCAGCTCCTCACTGGGGGCTGCCGTCGCTCCGGTCCGGGGCCGTGCAGGCCGCAAACCGGAAGTAGGCCTTGCCGAAGCTCCGCCCACTTCCGGCCTACGGGATCTCCGGCGAGAATTCCTCCCGGCGGCTGGTGACTCTCCAGACAGGTGAGGAGAGCTCCGCTGCCCCGGAGGGTCCCCGAGGGGGGGGGCTCCCAGATCTATTCCTCCTCCCCCCGCCAGGGGAGTAGCGCTCCGGTGGTCGCGCCCGCCGAGCGCGCAGTGCCGGCCTGGGAGCAGAAGCAGCAGGCCTAACCGCTCCAGCCCCCAGACCGCCGCCAGCTGCTCCTGCAGCGTGTCCACTTCGCTGACTTCAGAGGCCCCACCAGCAGTGCAGCCAGGGCCGCCATCTTGCAGGTCAGCGAGGCAGCAGCACAGGTGGGACACATTGATTGTAGGACAAAGAGGCAGTGACCTATGCACATCCCCTTTATACCCCCTGCAACACCCCACCCCTTCCAGTCTATCCCCCAATCCTGTTTGCCATTTCTCCCACCAATCCAAAAGCCCCATATACAACCTTCTAGCCATATACCTTAACCCTTTCCTACCCTGAACCCTCCCGATCGTCATGGGGCCTATTCACCCCTATGGGGTTCACTGTCCATCTTTATGTGTGGCATGTATACACACATCATTCTTCAACCTTCAAAAGGATTTTTTATTTATTTATTTAAGGGGTATTCCATTTTTAGAATTAAATTATGAACATCTATATGTTGTTTTGAGTTGTGAACCACCCCTTATAGATGTATTCAAAGGAAGGAGAGGTAAGTAACTGGAATGCAATCAGGGCAAAAAACGCAGACCAATATCAAAAAAATGCTTTGTAATCTTCATAATCAAGTTGGAGACCATATTACAAACAAATATATTTATGTTGACATCATGTTCAAGAAAAGTTCTCAAAAAAGGGGGGGGAGGGAGGGGATACTCTGGAGGGTAAAATAGTGAGAAAGAGATCATTACCATAAGCGCTCCCAAGACGCTGTCCAGCAAGGGCCTCTGCATTGCGGTCTAAAGTTTTATAATGCCGCTCACATGATTCCCCAGCACAGCGCTTCAGGAGCGCATGTAAATAAGCGCACCATGGAATAATTGGCAAAGATATAAGAGGGTAAATAATTTCAGGAGGAGAAGAATTTCTTCAGCTCATCTGCTGCCCGGGCTGCTGATCCTTGCGGGTGCCAGGAATCCAACGGTGAGTCCCAACCGGTCAGAAACAATGGAAAAGGAAGGAAAGGATCCAGCACAACCTCTTCTTAGAATAAAAACATCATAATCTTTATTTCAAAGTATTAAAAATACCATCCATGAAAACCGAAATAGATGTTAATCCATGGGAGCTTTACGCGTTTCGGACTTCAGTATAAAAACAAAAAGAGTCCTTAATCATAAGTATCCCATGTATACCACAGAGCTACTAAAATAGACTGGCTTGTCAAATGGACACAAGGGAGGGGCAGGCCTTACCTAATTACATGCATCTACAGGTGAGTGCTGCACAACATACAAAATTACAACCAGCAGTATAATCAAATGATAAACTGGGTTTACAAAAATACATGTCTATAAATACGTCAATCTGGATATATGCATCCAATGCTGGAAGAGCCAATCTGATAAACAATAATGTTGAAGGATAAAGAAATAATATATATATAAAATTAAAACTAAATTATATATAATAGAACACCCAAATATAGGCATATATACACATAGAAAAAAAATATATATATACACATATAAAAATATATATGGATTTGGATTAACAATGTACAAAAATCCAAAATTTATCCAAAGATTATGTATATAGAGAGTGGCTCATCCAACATAGGGAAAGATCCCCGATAAATGTAAGGATACAATCCAACCATATAAGCGCATACAATATGAAAATTAATAAAAGATCCAAAAATCTAAAGTATGAGCAACATGTCCAAGAAACGACAATTAAATGACTGTGAGCAGTTTTCAACACTAAAACCACCAAAAAGAAACATATAAGGAATCAAACCTTACCATGAATACCACTAGCAAATGCGCATAAAAGGTTTTAAGGTTACCCAGATTTTTCTCTAAAAAATATAACGTAAATCAGAGCGATAGTTAAAACCGCCAGGATATCTTGAATGTAGTTTCAGGATCCATTTAGCCTCTGATAATAAGAGGGCCTGGAACCAGTCCCCCCCGTGGGGGGGTCTGGGGACAGACTCTACACCTGTGACTATCAGAGATGAAAAGTCCGCTGAGTGGCATTCAATATAATGCCTAGTTAGACCAGATAAAGAACGTTTTTTAACTAATGCCACATAACTCAAAGAGGTTTTATCCTGGGCCGCTGGCGGTATCCGAACATGCTTTGAAATTCTGGTCCTGAGTGTTCTTGATGTGCAGCCTACGTAATTTTTACCGCATAATGTGCATGTGGCTACATAAACCACATGCGTGGAAGCACAATTAATGAAAGAATGGATGTTAATATTCTCCCCATTACTGCTCAAAAAGGATTTATTGTTGCGCATAAATTGACAAAGGCCACAACGGCTGGACCCACACTTGTAAGAGCTGGTGACACTGAGCCAAGTTCTATTGGATTTCTTAGATTTTCAGAAGAATACATGCTGGGAGCCTCTAGATTACCAATAGTACAAGCCTTTCTAGCTACTATATTTATTCCTGGATGGAGAACTGTTTTTAAGACAGCATCCTGACATAACAGGGGAATAAACCGCTGAATGATCCGCTTGATCTGAAAAAAGTCAGTACTAAAAGGAGTAGAGAAAGTGACCCTATTTTTAACAGTAGTCGTGGCAGAGCGATCTTTTAATAAATCAGATCTGGACCTATTAGCAGCAATAGAAGTAGCCCTATTCAAAACACGATCCGAATATCCCCTCTTGCTAAGTCTATGTCTAATGCAGGCAGCTTCATCACTATAAGACACCTCTGATGAACATGACCGTTTTGCTTGCAGGAATTCACCCACAGGTAAGTTGTATAGAGTGTGGGGCATATGGCGGCTACTAGCATGGAGGGAGGTGTTTCCACAAATGGGCTTCCTGTATAGAGCAATGAATGGTACCCGTCAAGGGATCTCCAGACCGCAAGATGTCCAAAAAGGGAGCTGATTCCATGTAAAGATTCATTGTAAATCTCAAATTGAGAGAATTTTCATTAAAGTAAGTATTGAGAGCCTCCACTGCCCGCTGAGGGGAATCATAACCATCTGTTTTACATATCAGGATCTGGTCATCTATATATCTAGCGTACCAAGAAATTGAATCTAAAAATGGGTTGTTACTCGCATAGATATATTGTTCCTCCCAGTAGGCCATGTAAATGTTGGCTAAGGCACATGAAAAACTTGCCCCCATAGGGCATCCAGCTGTCTGGAGAAAAAAGACACCGTTAAATTGAAAAAAGTTATGGGTCAACAAAAAACCAGCAGTCATAAGAATAAATTCTTTGGAAATATCATCCAAAGGACTATATCTCTCCAAATGGAAATATAGGGCCTGAAGGGCTTCCCTGTGCGGTATGCTAGGATATAATGATATTACATCGCTCGTTATCCAGAAAGAATTGTTAGTCCACGGTATCTGCTCTAAACATTGTAATAGACTCTTGGTATCTCTGATGTAACCTGTAGTTCGTTTCATGAGAGGCTGGATGCGATGATCCAGCCAATCACTCAGGTTACCAGTCAGGGATCCGGTACTGGCTACTATAGGTCTCAGCGGGGGAGGGGGAAGATGCCTTTATGAACTTTCGGGAAGCCCTGGAAAATGGGACATACCGGAGAGTCCACAAAAAGATATTCATAGGTTTTTTTACTAAGAACCCCCCATTCAAGGCCCCGTGATAAAAGGGTATGTAGCTTGGAGGGAAAATCAGACGTAGGGTCACAAGGCAGCCGCCTATAGGTAGAAGTATCACTCAGAATCGCATTGATCTCCATCTCATACAACATGCTATCCAGCACCACTACTGATCCCCCCTTGTCTGCCCCTCGAACAACGATATAGTCATTATTCTTTAACTCCTTCAGTGCCTTCCTCTCAGAGGATAATAAATTATCATGGGTCTGGGAGTCCCTAGAAAGTAAACTTCTAACTTCAGACTCAATCAGGTCCTGAAACGTACCATAATAGGGACCCTGGAGGCAATAGGGTAAAAGGCTGGATTTTTGGTGACAAAAGGAGGGGGGACAGGGGTGCTCATACAGATGTTACTCAATTCGTGTAAATGTGTAACTGCAACTTGCTCTTTCAAGGTTAAGAATAGGGGAACCTGAGTGGAGTCAGTAATCATAGGATTCGGTAAATCCTGCTCAGCAATATCAGTATCTTCAATACCTGAAAAATGTCTCTTAACGGTGAGATTTCTAACAAACTTATTTACATCCCTCAGAGTTTGGAAAAGGTGAGCCCTATTGTTAGGTGCAAAATTGAGGCCTTTTTGCAAGACATCAATTTGAGCTGGACTTAGAATACACGCGGACAGGTTGAGTACTGGAATCTCCAAAGAACCCTGATGTGTCAGTTTCTCCAGTACGTGCATCTCTTGGGGCGGAGAAAATATCTCCCTTCTCCCCCGCTTGTGTTTTCTGCCAGCTCTTCGTGACCTGTGCGTCTCCCTGGTAAGTTTTTTGAGGGACGTGGTGCGTGAGTCCCCCTACTAGAATCATATGAGCTGATACTACCGTCCGCAGACTCATTATCAGTGGAGGAAAAATAAATAGTGTTGAGCGAGTATGCTTGTCACTACTCGGTACTCGCACGAGTATCACTGTACTCGGGCTACTCGGCGGGGACCGAGTAATCTCACGATACTCGTGCTGTACTCGTGGTCTTCATCCCTACATGTTGGCGCTCTTTTGAGAGCCAGCCCTCATGCAGGGATTGGCTGGCAGACCACTGCAATGCCACAGCCCTGTTAGTTGTGGAATTGCAGTGATTGGCCGGCCTATATAGCGTGACCGAGCCTTTATACCGGCGGGCGCGCTGTGCTCTGCACACAGCCATCCAGACAGTCAGTGCAGGGAGAGTGTTGCTGCTTCAGGGAAAGGTTTGTGGCCCTTTATAGTTATTTCCTTAGCAGGGCTCCAAACAGTGTGACCAGAAGTCCTTCTCAGGACTATTGTAGTTGTATACAGGCAGGCAGGGTATAGTCAGGTCGGAGTACAGAAGCAGAGTCCTTCTCAGGACTATTGTAGTTGTATACAGGCAGGCAGGGTATAGCCAGGTCGGAGTACAGGAGCAGAGTCCTTCTCAGGACTATTGTTGCTGTATACAGGCAGGGCAGGCAGGGTATAGCCAGGTCGGAATACAGGCTAGTGACCAGAAGAGTCCTTCTCAGGACTATTGTAGCTGTATACAGGCAGGCAGGCAGGGTATATAGCCATTCCTAGTGGTGACCGTATACCAGCCTTCATCATATCTGGGGCTGGTGTACACAGTCTAAAACAGTCCTGATAGTGTCAGACTTCTCAGTAATTGTCGCTCCTAAAAAGCTGTTAGGTTCTTAGTGCGTCCGTGCGTGCATTTAAAAACCGCACGTGTGTGCCTGTCGGTGGCAGCGTACAGGTGCACTTGTGTGCGTTTTGCACAAACTAGTATATAACGCACAAGTCTAGTGAATAATACACGTCAGTCAGCAGTGTCTGATAGTGTCAAACTTCTCAGTAATTGTCGCTCCTAAAAACCTGTTAGGTTCTTAGTGCGTCCGTGCTTGCATTTAAAAACCGCACGTGTGTGCCTGTCGGTGGCAGCGTACAGGTACACGTTTTGCACAAACTAGTATATAACGCACAAGTCTAGTGAATAATACACGTCAGCAGTGTCTGATAGTGTCAAACTTCTCAGTAATTGTCGCTCCTAAAAACCTGTTAGGTTCTTAGTGCGTCCGTGCTTGCATTTAAAAACCGCACGTGTGTGCCTGTCGGTGGCAGCGTACAGGTACACGTTTTGCACAAACTAGTATATAACGCACAAGTCTAGTGAATAATACACGTCAGCAGTGTCTGATAGTGTCAAACTTCTCAGTAATTGTCGCTCCTAAAAACCTGTTAGGTTCTTATTGCGTCCGTGCTTGCATTTAAAAAACGCACGTGTGTGGCAGTCGATGGCAGCGTACAGGTGCACTTGTGTGCGTTTTTCACAAACTAGTATATAACGCACAAGTCTAGTGAATAATACACGTCAGTCAGCAGTGTCTGATAGTGTCAAACTTCTCAGTAATTGTCGCTCCTAAAAACCTGTTAGGTTCTTAGTGCGTCCGTGCTTGCATTTAAAAAACGCACGTGTGTGCCTGTCGGTGGCAGCGTACAGGTGCACTTGTGTGCGTTTTGCACAAACTAGTATATAACGCACAAGTCTAGTGAGTAATACACGTCAGTCAGCAGTGTCTGATAGTGTCAAACTTCTCAGTAATTGTCGCTCCTAAAAACCTGTTAGGTTCTTATTGCATCCGTGCTTGCATTTAAAAAACGCACGTGTGTGGCAGTCGGTGGCAGCGTACAGGTGCACTTGTGTGCGTCTTTCACAAATTAGTATATAACGCACAAGTCTAGTGAATAATACACGTCAGCAGTGTCTGATAGTGTCAAACTTCTCAGTAATTGTCGCTCCTAAAAACCTGTTAGGTTCTTATTGCGTCCGTGCTTGCATTTAAAAAACACACGTGTGTGGCAGTCGGTGGCAGCGCACAGGTGCACTTGTGTGCGTTTTGCACAAACTAGTATATAACGCACAAGTCTAGTGAATAATACACGTCAGTCAGCAGTGTCTGATAGTGTCAAACTTCTCAGTAATTGTCGCTCCTAAAAACCTGTTAGGTTCTTATTGCGTCCGTGCTTGCATTTAAAAAACGCACGTGTGTGGCAGTCGGTGGCAGCGTACAGGTGCACTTGTGTGCGTTTTTCACAAACTACTATATAACGCACAAGTCTAGTGAATAATACACGTCAGCAGTGTCTGATAGTGTCAAACTTCTCAGTAATTGTCGCTCCTAAAAACCTGTTAGGTTCTTATTGCGTCCGTGCTTGCATTTAAAAAACACACGTGTGTGGCAGTCGGTGGCAGCGTACAGGTGCACTTGTGTGCGTTTTGCACAAACTAGTATATAACGCACAAGTCTAGTGAATAATACACGCCAGTCAGCAGTGTCTGATAGTGTCAAACTTCTCAGTAATTGTCGCTCCTAAAAACCTGTTAGGTTCTTATTGCGTCTGTGCTTGCATTTAAAAAACGCACGTGTGTGGCAGTCGGTGGCAGCGTACAGGTGCACTTGTGTGCGTTTTTCACAAACTAGTATATAACGCACAAGTCTAGTGAATAATACACGTCAGCAGTGTCTGATAGTGTCAAACCTCTCAGTAATTGTCGCTCCTAAAAACCTGTTAGGTTCTTATTGCGTCCGTGCTTGCATTTAAAAAACGCACGTGTGTGGCAGTCGGTGGCAGCGTCAGGCTCCACATTGTCCCTGGATAGAGACGTGCATGATGGCCTGTAAACCTGAAGTGCCCATTGTAAGGAAGTGGGTCTATTGTAGTATAGCCCTTTGGCAGGGCAGCCAAAAATTTGGAGGCTCCACATTGTCCCTGGATAGAGATGTGCATGAGGGCCTCAAAACATTGTTCCCATTGCAAAGGAGCGGGTCTCCTGTCGTTGTAATGCCCATTCTGAAAGAATGGGCGAAAAAATTTACCACTGGGGTTATACCTGAAACAACGGCCTAACTATTGTAACGGTCATCATGGTGGCGCATGAGGAGAAGGAGGAGCAGTCCAGCGATTATTCAAAGTCCAGAAGTGTGTACCCATGGGTGAGTGGAGGTACATGGCAAATTCCCGTTACAAACTTTAAATTCCGCTGTCATTTGCTGGTGGTGTGGTGAAGTCTGGCCCAATCCAACCCTTGTTCATCTTGATCAGAGTCAGCCTATCAGCATTTTCAGTTGACAGGCGGGTGCGTTTATCTGTAATGATTCCACCTGCGGCACTAAAAACACGCTCTGACAAAATGCTAGCGGCAGGGCAGGCCAGGACTTCCAAGGCGTAGAGAGCCAATTCATGCCACGTGTCCAGCTTGGATACCCAATAATTGTAAGGCACAGAGGAATGTCGGAGTACAGTTGTTCGATCTGCAAGGTACTCCTTGAGCATCTGGGCAGACTTAGGATTTCTTGTGGCACTACCCCGCACCTCAGGGGCTGTGGTACGTGAGCGTGAGGGGCTGAGAAAACTGTCCCACATCTTAAAGACTGTTCCCCTACCTCTGGCGGATTGGACTTGTGCCCCTCTCGGCTGTACGCCTTGGTTGTCCACTGATTCCTGACCTATGCCGCTAGCGTTTTGTGAGGGGAATGCTTTGCCTACTTCCGTGACTATGGCCTTCCGGAACTGCTGCATTTTGCCTGACCTCTCCGCCTCGGGAATAAGAGACATAAAGTTCTCCTTTTAGCGTGGGTCTAACAGTGTTACCAATGATTGTCGGCCAAGATGTTCTTAACACGAGGGTCACGAGACAGGCAGCTTACCATAAAGTCAGCCATGTGCGCCAGACTCTTAACAGCCATCACTTCAGTATCCTGACCAACACGATGACTGAACATGCTGTCCTCCTCCTCCTCCTCATCATCATCTACCCTGTCCTCCGGCCAGCCACGCTGAACCGAGGATATGACTGGTGTGCATGTCATATCCTCAATTTGGCCGGAGAGTTGCTCCATGTCTTCATCCTCCTCCTCGTCATAGTCCTCCACTGCATGTTGTGATGAGACGAGGCTGGGCTGTGTGTTATCACCCACACCCACTACTGTTCCTTGCTCCAACTCATCGCGCTCCGCATGCAATGCATCATGTTTGTTTTTGAGCAGAGACCATTTTAGAAGGCAGAGAAGCGGTATGGTGACGCTAATAATGTCGTCATCGCCGCTCACCATCTTGGTGGAGTCCTCAAAGTTTTGGCGGATGGTACATAGGTCAGACATCCATCTCCACTCCTCAGGTGTTATGTGTGGAGTTTCACCCATTTCCCGACGGCTTACGTGATGCAGGTACTCAACAACTGCCCTCTTCTGCTCACATATCCTGACCAACATGTGCAGAGTTGAATTCCAATGCGTGGGGACATCACACACCAGTCTGTGAGCTGGAAGATGCAAACGGCGCTGAAAGCCGGCAAGGCCGGCTGAAACAGTAGGTGACTTTCGAAAATGTGCAGACAGGTTGCGAACTTTTACCAGCAGATCAGACAGCTCTGGGTATGACTTTAGAAACCGCTGAACCACGAGGTTGAACACATGGGCCACGCATGGAACATGTGTCAGCTGGCCTCACCTCAAAGCCGCCACCAGGTTCCGGCCATTGTCACACACGACCTTTCCTGGCTTTAGGTTCAGAGGTGTGAGCCAGTGATCTGCCTGCTGTTTCAGAGCTGTCCACACCTCTTCTGCATTGTGGGGTTTGTCACCTATGCAGATTAGCTTCAGCACAGCCTGTTGCCGCTTCGCCGAGGCAGTGCTGCAGTGCTTCTGTGTCGCCCTGGACAACCCAGGGGCCACAGAGCACAACACTTACACACCCCACACTCCCTGCAGGCACATCATAGTCAAAACACAAAATCCTTGTTGCCTTCCCCAGGGGCTGTTGTTCACACCAGGGGGTGGAGCCAGGCGGTTGGTCTCCACCCACCAAGGAGTTCACAGTCCTGGAG
Organism: Anomaloglossus baeobatrachus; assembly: GCF_048569485.1. Lineage (NCBI taxonomy): Eukaryota > Metazoa > Chordata > Amphibia > Anura > Aromobatidae > Anomaloglossus > Anomaloglossus baeobatrachus. Next base: position 104,451,952 of record NC_134360.1, read on the forward strand.
GAGGGAAAACACAGGCAGTGAGAGTTAAGCTAAGGAAGTGGAAGGAGGAAAGTAGTAGAGAGGAGAAAAGTGACAGCAAAGAGCCTGAAGTTGGTCCGGGTGTGTGGCCCGGACAGGACAGCAAGGTTGGCTGGCGGTGGTGACCGTCTTCAGTGGAGGCCGATTGGAGTCTGCCGTAAGGACCGTGGACGGGTGGTGACCCGGCGGTACCGGACCGGTATACAAAGAGAAGCCAGCACCATTGGCAGGGGCCTTTCAGATCCCGGCAAGGCTTGGAGTCGCCGTGAATTTGCCAAATCCGTTAGTGAAGGGGACCTCAGGGTTTCCAAACAGCCAAGTCCCGATAGAAGGCAACCGTCCAACCGTGAAGGGGAGACACCGCCACCGCCAAGGGCAACCGTCTCCCAGGGCCAGCGCCTGCGGGCAAAAGGGGCTCCTCCGGCCCATATCCAGGTCGGGGAGCGGGTTACCGGTGGGAACCCATCGCTACCAACACTGAACTTAGGTGCAGGGAGAGACAGTCATCACTAACCTGCAGGGAGGAACAACCGCAGCCGTCCAAGGGACCCGTCCATCCAGCCGCTTGTTTTACCGTGAACTGTGTCATCATCATTGGGCTGAGTGAGTACCTCCGTGCCGTGCGGCACAGCGCTGCCCCTGCGACCCTGCACCTCATCAGGCCCCGCAACCCGCCTGTCATCCATCTCTACCCCATCACCGGGCCCCGGGACAACCAACCCCCCTACCCACGTGGGGGAGAAATAACAACAAAGCTGCTCCCTGTCACCGCTCCCGGGATCCCCGTCCAGAGCAGCGGTGGTGTCCACACAATCACCACAACCGTGGGTGGCGTCACGGACAATATCCCCAAAACCCAAACCACCCCTTTTCACTCACGGTCGAGGAGCGCCGCTCGAGTCCCCGGGATCCGGCCATCGCTCGAGCCTCCGAGCAGCAGCAGCTGTAGAGCAGCGGCAGCTGGACCCAAGCAGTGGGAGAGCGCAGCGTCCCCTCCTCCGCCCGCGACACTTCCAGCTTGGGACTGGTGTGGAGGGTAAAGTGGATGAGGATGCGCAGGAGGAGGAGGAGGCTGAGGAGCATGACATTCCGGAGCTGTAGAGTGTGGGTGAAACCCTGACTGAGGTAGGGCCTGCAAAACTTGGTGTGGGAAGGACGTGTTCCGTCCCTCGCTCAGACTGGGTCCCAGCTTCCACAATATTAACCCAGTGTGCCGTCAACGAGATGTAGCGGCCTTGCCCACAAGCACTTGTCCACGTGTCTGTGGTTAGGTGGACTTTGGCTGAAACAGCGTTGTTCAGGGCACGTGTGATGTTTTGTGACACCTGGTTATGCAATGCGGGGACGGCACACCGGGAGAAATAGTGGCGGCTGGGGACCGAGTAACGTGGGTGGGACAGCTGCCGCTATCCGGTCGCGGAATGCTTCTGTCTCCACCAGCCTAAAAGGCAACATTTCCAGCGCAAGCAGTCGCGAAATGTTAGCATTTAGAAGTGTGGCATGTGGGGCATTGGCAGTGTATTTGCGCCTGCGTTCAAAGGTTTGCTGAATGGATAACTGAACGCTGCGCTGGGACAAGGACGTGCTTGATGATGGTGTTATTTCTGCGTGGGCAACTGCAGGTGCAGGGCCGGAGGAGGCTTGTTCGCGGGCAGCATGGACAGGGGATTGGCTCGTATGCACAACAAGCGAAGACGTAGCAGTGACATCAGCAAGCACTGCTCCTCGACTCTGTTGTACATCCCACAAAGTCGGGTGCTTGGCTGACATGTGCCTGATCATGCTGGTGGTGGTCAGGCTGCTAGTTTTGGTACCCCTGCTAATGCTGGCATGGCAGGTGTTGCAAATGGCCTTTTTAGAATCATCCGGAGCCAACTTAAAAAACTGCCAGACTCGGGAAGACCTAACATTTGTACAGGCACCTTGTGTCGTGTTGTTGTTCCGGGGAACGGTTGCCTGACGTCTGCCTGGGGCCACCACCCTGCTTCTTACTGCCTGTTGGGATGCTATGGCTCCCTCCCCCTGTGCACTGCTGTCCTCGCTCTGCATATCCTCCTGCCAGGTTGGGTCAGTTACTGGATCATCCACCATGTCGTCTTCCTCTTCCGCACCCTGCTCCTCCTCCTGACTTCCTGACAATTGTGTCTCATCATCGTCCACCCCTTGTTGAGACACGTTGCCAACTTCGTGAGAACGTGGCTGCTCAAATATTTGGGCATCTGTACATACAATCTCGTCATGGCCCACTTCAACTGGAGCTGGCGAGAGGCCAGAATGTGTGAATGGAAACGTGAACAGCTCTTCCGAGTGTCCAAGTGTGGTATCAGTAATGTCCGTGGACGTGTACTCGGCCTGGTGGTAGGAAGGAGGATCAGGTTCTGAAATGTGCGTTGCAGTATCACGGCTACTGACACTTGACCGTGTGGAAGACAGAGTGTTTGTGGTGGTGCCAATCTGACTGGAAGCATTATCCGCTATCCAACTAACAACCTGTTGACACTGGTCTTGGTTCAAGAGCGGTGTATTGCTGCGGTCCCCAAGAATTTGGGACAGGACGTGCGAGCGAGTAGATGTGGCCCTTTGTTGTGGCGAAATTAGAGCTTGCACACGACCTCGGTCTCTGCCTGCACCACCATCACGTCCACTTCCTTGTTCGTTGCCAACGCCCTTGCGCATTTTGCAATGCTGTGCTGATGTGTATTCACTAGACTTGTGCGTTATATCCAAGTTTGTGCAAAACGCACACAAGTGCACCTGAACGCTGCCACCAACAGGCACACACGTGCGGTTTTTAAATGCAAGCACGGACGCACTAAGAACCTAACAGGTCTCTATCCAGGGACAATGTGGAGCCTCCCAATTTTTGGCTGCCCTGCCAAAGGGCTATACTACAATAGTCCCACTTCCTTACAATGGGCACTTCAGGTTTATAGGCCATCATGCACGTCTCTATCCAGGGACAACGTGGAGCCTCCCAATTTTTGGCTGCCCTGCCTAAGGGCTATACTACAATAGACCCACTTCCTTACAATGGGCACTTCAGGTTTACAGGCCCTCATGCACGTCTCTATCCAGGGACAATGTGGAGCCTCCCAATTTTTGGCTGCCCTGCCTAAGGGCTATACTACAATAGACCCACTTCCTTACAATGGGCACTTCTGGTTTACAGGACCTCATGCACGTCTCTATCCAGGGACAATGTGGAGCCTCCCAATTTTTGGCTGTCCTGCCAAAGGGCTATACTACAATAGACCCACTTCCTTACAATGGGCACTTCTGGTTTACAGGCCCTCATGCACGTCTGTATGCAGGGGCATTGGTGAACCTCACAATTTTGGACTGCCCTGGCAAAGGAAAATACTACAAAGACTCACTTCCTCAAAATGGGCACATTAGACTCAAGAGGCCTTCATGTACGTCTCTTCTCAGGGACATCGGAGTGCGACACAATGTTTTCACGTAAAATCTTTCATGTAATCTCCAAAAGTAACATACACCAGCTCTATCTCACTATTGGGTATGTGCCCTTAACATTTCCGCCATGAAAATTCATTTTGGTGTCATTTTTGAAGGTTTTCTGGTGAGTCCGTAAAAATGGCGTAAAACGCGGACAAAATTGTTCACAGCTGTGACTTTTGAGTGATAAATGCTTCAAGGGGTCTTCCCCATGCTGTTGCCATGTCATTTGAGCACTCTTCTGAGACTTTTGTGACATTTTTAGGGTTTCTACATGCTGCCGGGGGTCATTTCATAAAAATACTCGGGTCTCCCATAGGATAACATTGGGCTCGGTGCTCGGGCCGAGTACACGAGTATCTTGGGATGCTCGGCCCGAGCCTCGAGCACCCGAGCTTTTTAGTACTTGCTCATCACTAAAAATAAACCGTTTTCCCACCCTGCGTCTGTTGACTGCGTTTTTTCAGAATGGACTTAGTCTTGGTAGTCAAATGTCAGGTGTAAATTTGCATAGCCTCATAATCCCTAGTATCTCTAAGATACTTATTTTGCTTAAGATCCATGATATCTGACTCCACTCTATCAATAGTGTTTCTCAATTTAACATTAAGTCTATCAAACTCTATAGGATTAAATTTCTCAACCAAGAAAGCATGCACTTTCTTGATCTGAGTGTCCAACTCCTGGATACGTTTTTGTTCCTCCTTGATGATGAGATCCATCAACTTCAATGAACAAGTTGAAAGTACCGAATTCCAATCCTCCATAAATCGGTCCGAGAAAACATGGGTGGGAGATTTCTTTATCCTCAGGCCCCTAGGAATCATTTGCATTTCAACATATTTATTTAATGTCATTGAATCCCACCAAGTCTTAAGGTGCTGGACTGATAATTTCTCCAAGTCCCAAAAGGTATGCGTATCCTTACCCTGTGGATTGTCCTCCGCTGTATGGCAAGATGCGGTTTGACCAGAGAAAACATCGTCCAATCTTTTCTTGCGTTCTTCATTGTCCAAGAAGCCCAAATTATCCATGTCCATAAATAACTAGACCCACGTGGTAATAGGAAATGTGATTAATCACAAGGTTAACACGGATTGAAAATCCTGAAGAAATGCCGAGGTGCAATACCGCAATCAAGGAATGATGAAGTATAAATATATCACACGCAGCCACTCCAAGGGTTGCAGGGAGCACGGAGAAAAGGACTGGGAGCCAAATGAAGGAGGAGAAGAATTTCTTCAGCTCACCTGCTGCCCGGGCTGCTGATCCTTGCGGGTGCCAGGAATCCACCGGTGAGTCCCAACCGGTCAGAAGCAATGGAAAAGGAAGGAAAGGATCCGGCACAACCTCTTCTTAGAATAAAAACATCATAATCTTTATTTCAAAGTATTAAAAATACCATCCGTGAAAACCGCTGTGATGGGAGAGAAAGAGGCGCAATAGGGTCTTACCCGGTTTACAGGGTGGAAAAGGACAAAGGTAATGCACTCACCTGGCCGGGTTGTGCCAGTCACAACCCCTTTGCTGACATGGATGAGTGCTTGGGTGGTTCAGCAGCGGCCCTGTAACAGAGCAAATTTTCAGCGTGAAAAACTGGAGAAAAACGGGGGTTTTTGCCGCGCTAAGAAACTACAAGCATGTATAAAATAATTTGTTCTTTTATTTAGATCATTCCAACGCGTTTCAGAGGCTCATCTGCCTCCTTCCTCAGGGAAAAGAATCTTACACACAAGAAGGATTTACCCTTATGATGTAACAACCATAGAGAAAAAAATGTGAAAGCTACCAATCGTGACGTCATCACTCCATGTGTTCCTGGATGATGACTCATTGCCACGTGGAATAAGACTATGTAATGGAATATACGTCTTAGATTCCAAAGTATTTCATATGAGAGATAATGAATAAATGAATAAATAAATATTTTATTCAACTGGGTATTTGTCCATAATTCCTTTTTAGAAAAATTGTATTAAGAAAAGGGGAAATTTTATTTGAATACAAAAATATGTGAAAAAAGGGGGGGGAAAAAGTGAAAAGGAGTAGTTCCCGTATAAAGGACGGACTCGAACCTTTAGGTTTGTGTCCGTATTTTCATATGCTGTTTAACTACCAATGCTCTATATGAACAACTTGGTGTTAAAAACAGCCATAGTCAAACAAATGGAAAATTAAAAAAAAATTTTTAGACAAGAAAAGGATGTGCGTTTATGAAAAATATACATATATATATTGGTGGAATATATATATGTGAAGTGATTTAGGTTCGCGGTATACTGTTTATGGAGCAGAATATATATTACATAGTGTATTGTATTGCATTCTAAAAGGAGAAGAATGTATATAAAAATGAAAAGATTCAGAATAGGGATGTGCTACTTATTATATGAAGAAAAGAAAGAAGAAAAATAGTGGTGTATTGCAGATATATAAAGAAAGAGGAATGACAAGGAAATGATTCCGTGACAAGGGGTGACATGATAAGTAAGAAAAATATGAAAAATATCCATGTGTAACAGCTATAGAAGGCAAATTGTACAGTGAAGAAAGGAAAGAAGGAATGTAGTGCGCAGGCGTGAAGAACAGATTCCTTATCTGGAAAGGTGATGTGAGTTCAAACCGTGAGAAAAAAAATGAAACGCGCATGATCGCGATGTGTATAAGGAGCAAGTTCCTCACCAGAGGGGTAATGAGAGGTCAAACAGTGGGAAAGGAGTGAGTGTGCAAGTGCCAATTCATAGAAAGAGCTTGAATGACGATGTTAGGGGTGGAAAAAGAGAGATGCAGAGGTATTAGCCGACAATTAGAGGTCGGGGAATATCTGATTGTATTACAAAAATATGTGAATATAAAATGTAAATTATTATGTGAAAAATTAAGAAAGTGTAAAGACAGAACAAGTATATATATATACAAATATGTAAGAATATATGAAAGTGTATAAAACTACAAAAACAATTTATATATAAAGAGCTAAATATAAAGAAATATATCAAAATTCAGAGATGTATATCAGAAATATATAAATATGATAATAATATTTCATGAAGAGAAGTGCAATTTGTGCATGAAAGTATCTGAGAGCAGCAAAAATATGTATGATAAAAATATATGAAAGTATATAAAAGCCGACATTAGCCGACAATTAGAGATCGGGGAATATCTGATTGTATTACAAAAATATGTGAATATAAAACTATAATGTAAATTATTATGTGAAAAATTAATATATATATATACATATATACATCCATATATAAGTAAAAATATATGAAGGTGTAAAAACTACAAGAGAAAAATATATATAAAGAATTAAATATAAAAATATATATAAAAATTCAGAGATGTACATCAGAAATATAAAAATATGATAAAAATATTTCATGTGGAGAAGTGCAATTTGTGCATGAAAATGTCTGAGAGCAGCAAAAATATGTATGATAAAAATATATGAAAATATATATATAAAAAATTTTAAGGTACAAATTAGGGATGGATAAAGGTATGGATGAACTTGTGAGAATGTTGGAATGCTGGAAACATATATGCTTACAAAATACAGTCAGAAAACATACATAATAAAAACTTGATTCATCAAATGTAAAATATATTATATAATCTCAGGGGAAGGTATAATTATAATAAAACATTTTTTTTATATATATATAAAAAAATATATATATTTACCTTTTTTTAAAAATTGTCTAAAATATTATTTTTAATAAAATATTTTTTCTAAAAGGAATATATGAATATATGAATTTAAAAAGGGATAATAGCACTAAAACCAAGAGGAAGCCAAGAGAAGCAAGCATCGATTTGAAACCTGAGCAAAAAATATAGAACTTTATGCTGTCAAGAAGATTATGCATAATTTTGGGGGATAACAGAAATAAAACATGGGGAAACGGAGGTGGCAATTAATAGAACAAATCAGTCACTTCATTTAAGCCGAAAGGCTTTAGTGTATTAAGCCTATGTATCCAAAACGTTTCTTTTCTGCTCAGAACTTCTGCTCTATCATTCACACTTATGGGAATCTGCTCTATAGGTGTGATTTTAAAATCTAAACTTTTATTATGAAAAGTTGTGCAATGTTTAGATAAACCATGTTGTAAAAAGCCTGTTCTTATGACGATGGAAGTTCAGTCTATTGTGAAGTGCCTGACATGTCCTACCCACATATTGTTTATTACTTACAGCAAGATGGAATTGCAGCTGTATATTACTCAGGCCAAAAGACTACTGCTACTCCAGAAGGATACAGCTAAACACCCACTAGGTGGAGGCAACACAGGTGCAGGTGGAGCCATTCACACTCACTTCCAAATATGGAGGAGGTGATGGCTGGATGGTAAAACTGGGACCTACAAGCATGAGGTTCCCGTGACGAGGGTTGTAGGCTTACGTCTTATGGCCATAACGCTAACAAAAAACCTCAAAAACTTTTTCGTACAGGATACAGCCAGGCCCCTTTTTGTTAGGCCTTGCTATCAGAGTTTCTGTCCCTACGTAGCGTGCAGTGGGGGTACGGCTTGGCAGCCCGCCTGATCTAATAGTATGGGCGTCACCTAATAGGCTGCGGGTTTGTGACTGTGCATCTGCTAGTGTGAACAGTGCTCTATGCAAGCCACCAGTGTGCAGTTTTACCATCCAGCCATCACCTCCTCCATATTTGGAAGTGAGTGTGAATGGCTCCACCTGCACCTGTGTTGCCTCCACCTAGTGGGGGTTTAGCTGTATCCTGCTGGAGTAGCAGTAGTCTTTTGGCCTGAGTAATATACAGCTGCAATTCCATCTTGCTGTAAGTAATGATATTTTCTTTTTTGCTTTTTTATACCACAAGAACAGTCCACCAGGTATATGACGTGGTCGGACTGGCATGTTAGACGATGATTTATTTTAAAATTCTCCGAATTTCCTAGAGAGCAAAAAGTGGTTCTCCCATGGCAAATGCTCCTGCAACATAAACAATTTTTTGCGCCACCCCTATAAGCACTCACCATTGTCATGGGTTTTGGACCCAGCATCTTAGTTTTAAGTCTGCTCGGGGCTACTATAGTTTTGATCGTTGGAGCCCGCCTGAAGGTGACCCCTGGTTTGGAGGGTAAGATTGGCTTTAAAATAGGGTCATTGAGCAAGATGTCCCAATGCTTAGTGAGGGTATCCCTTATAATGACATTGTCCCCACTGAAGGTGGTGATGAAATTCAGGGCAAACTCTTGTTTCCCTTTTATTGGGTTCAAAGGTCCTTTGCCATTAGATTGCCCCAGAGGGCAGAGGGCAGAACTTTTTTTTATTAAATCAGATTGTTTGAGTTTAAAGGTCTCTTGGTAAGCTCTCCGGACCAACGACTTAGGATATTCTTTTTCTAAAAAACGCTCCCTTAGAATCCCTACTTGCTCTTTGAAATCAATGTCATTTGTACAATTTCTCCTTATTCGTTTGTATTGATTTGGGGGGATGTTGGTAAGCCACTTCACATAGTGCTCACTCCCGTAATGAATATACCCATTTGCGTCAACTTTTTTGAAGAAATTTTTAGTATGGATTTCACTACTATTATGAAAAATGGTTAGATCCAAAAAGTTGATTTCTTCCTTATGTATTACTGATGTAAAGGCTAAACCCCAGTCATTATTATTCAAGCTGTCTAGGAAAATGTTAATATCCACAAAATCACAGTCCCAAATTATGAATAAATCATCGATGAATCTCTTATATAATTATAAACTATCAGCGAATCTACCACTCTATATATACAACAATTCAAATAACCCCATGAAAAGGTTAGAGTATGAGCATGCAGCTTTGGACCCCATCGCTGTGCCGACACGCTGGTGGTAAAGTTTCTCAAGGAAAGTAAAATAATTGTTATTGAGTATGAAGCTCATGCTTTCTAATAGAAAGTTTTTTTGGAGGGGGGGAATTCTGCTGTCATCCGCTAGAAAAAAAGAAAAAGAGAACAGAACAGGAAAAAATCTTATATGTTTGTCACCATAGATGTTTCATCTCTCTATTCAAATATTCAACACCACCCGGGGTTGTTCTCTTTTTCTTTTTTTCTAGCGGATGACAGCAGAATTCCCCCCCTCCAAAACACTTTCTATTAGAAAGCATGAGCTTCATACTCAATAACAATTATTTACGTGCCGTTCGAGGTTCGAGTCCGTCCTTTATACGGGAACTACTCCTTTTCACTTTTTTTCCCCCCCTTTTTTCACATAGTTTTGTATTCAAATAAAATTTCTCCTTTTCTTAATACAATTTTTCTAAAAAGGAATTACGGACAAATACCCAGTTGAATAAAATATTTATTTATTCATTTATTCATTATCTCTCATGTGAAATACTTTGGAATCTGCGACGTATATTCCATTACATAGTCTTATTCTACGTGGCAATGAGTCATCGTCCAGGAACACATGGAGTGATGACGTCACGATTGGTAGCTTTCACATTTTTTTCTCTATGGTTGTTACTTCATAAGGGTAAATCCTTCTTGTGTGTAAGATTCTTTTCTCTGAGGAAGGAGGCAGATGAGCCTCTGAAACGCGTTGGAATGATCTAAATAAAATAACAAATTATTTTATACATGCTTGTGGTTTCTTAGCGCGGCAAAAAAACCCATTTTTCTCCAGTTTTTCACGCTGAAAATCCGTGAAAACCGAAAGAGATGTTAATCCATGGGAGCTTTACGTGTTTTGGACTTCAGTATAAAAACAAAAAGAGTCCTTAATCATAAGTATCCCATGTATACCACAGAGCTACTAAAATAGACTGGCTTGTCAAATGGACACAAGGGAGGGGCAGGCCTTACCTAATTACATGCATCTACAGGTGAGTGCTGCACAACATACAAAATTACAACCAGCAGCATAATTAAATGATAAACTGGGTTTACAAAAATACATGTATATAAATACGTCAATCTGGATATATGCATCCAATGCTGGAAGAGCCAATCTGATGAACAATAATGTTGAAGGATAAAGAAATAATATATATATAAAAATGACTTTTGACTTTTTTCAGATCAAGCGGATCATTCAGCGGTTTATTCCCCTGTTATGTCAGGATGCTGTCTTAAAAACAGTTCTCCATCCAGGAATAAATATAGTAGCTAGAAAGGCTTGTACTATTGGTAATCTAGTGGCTCCCAGCATGTATTCTTCTGAAAAATCTAAGAAATCCAATAGAACTTGGCTCAGTGTCACCGGCTCTTACAAGTGTGGGTCCAGCCGTTGTGGCCTTTGTCAATTTATGCGCAACAATAAATCCTTTTTGAGCAGTAATGGGGAGAATATTAACATCCATTCTTTCATTAATTGTGCTTCCACGCATGTGGTTTATGTAGCCACATGCACATTATGCGGTAAAAATTACGTAGGCTGCACATCAAGAACACTCAGGACCAGAATTTCAGAGCATGTTCGGATACCGCCAGCGGCCCAGGATAAAACCTCTTTGAGTTATGTGGCATTAGTTAAAAAACGTTCTTTATCTGGTCTATATTGAATGCCACTCAGCGGACTTTTCATCTCTGATAGTCACAGGTGTAGAGTCTGTCCCCAGACCCCCCCAAGGGGGGGACTGGTTCCAGGCCCTCTTATTATCGGAGGCTAAATGGATCCTGAAACTAGATTCAAGATATCCTGGCGGTTTTAACTATCGCTCTGATTTACGTTATATTTTTTAGAGAAAAATCTGGGTAACCTTAAAACCTTTTATGCGCATTTGCTAGTGGTATTCATGGTAAGGTTTGATTCCTTATATGTTTCTTTTTGGTGGTTTTAGTGTTGAAAACTGCTCACAGTCATTTAATTGTCGTTTCTTGGACATGTTGCTCATACTTTAGATTTTTGGATCTTTTATTAATTTTCATATTGTATGCGCTTATATGGTTGGATTGTATCCTTACATTTATCGGGGATCTTTCCCTATGTTGGATGAGCCACTCTCTATATACATAATCTTTGGATAAATTTTGGATTTTTGTACATTGTTAATCCAAATCCATATATATTTTTATATGTGTATATATATATTTTTTTTCTATGTGTATATATGCCTATATTTGGGTGTTCTATTATATATAATTTAGTTTTAATTTTATATATATATTATTTCTTTATCCTTCAACATTATTGTTTATCAGATTGGCTCTTCCAGCATTGGATGCATATATCCAGATTGACGTATTTATAGACATGTATTTTTGTAAACCCAGTTTATCATTTGATTATACTGCTGGTTGTAATTTTGTATGTTGTGCAGCACTCACCTGTAGATGCATGTAATTAGGTAAGGCCTGCCCCTCCCTTGTGTCCATTTGACAAGCCAGTCTATTTTAGTAGCTCTGTGGTATACATAGGATACTTATGATTAAGGACTCTTTTTGTTTTTATACTGAAGTCCGAAACGCGTAAAGCTCCCATGGATTAACATCTCTTTCGGTTTTCACGGATGGTATTTTTAATACTTTGAAATAAAGATTATGATGTTTTTATTCTAAGAAGAGGTTGTGCCGGATCCTTTCCTTCCTTTTCCATTGGTAAATAATTTCAACCAGTTTCAATCTACCCTCATAAGTTGCTGTCACGGCAAGAAATTATGGGGTATAAAATATAATATTATAATGCCGATCATAGAATATTTTAGTTCAGTACCTCTGGGGTGCATAGTATTAAGCATAGCATACAGTTAATGGCAGCAATGTACCAAATTATTATGTAATAGGGTAATTCTACAAAACAAGAGGAGTGCACATATGGTACATTTGCTGTCCCAACATTCATTTCTGTATACATTAGGGGGAGGGGTATAAGAGAGCGGAGCTCCATGCGGAGCTGCCGCCCAACCTACACCCAACCTACTGTCTCCTCCCCAAAATCCTTTAGGATGTAAGCCCGCAAGGGCAGGGCCCTCTTCCCTCTGTGCTAGTCTGTCTATTGTAACTTGTATACGTATTCTGTATGTAACCCCCTCATGTACAGCACCATGGAATCAATGGTGCTCTATAAATAAACAATAATAATAATAATAATAATAAGAGAGGGCATAGATGAAAGAAAAAGATTTTCAATAATGTAAAGTAAGATCTTGTTGATTGTTCATGCCAAATGAGTATCTACATTCTAAAGTAAGTATCCAATATGTCTCTCTATTCAATAATTTTCTCCTATAGTCCCCCCTCGTATTGGTCTATGCACTTTCTCTATCCCTAAAAATTGGAATCCCCGTAAATCCCCTTCATGTACTCTCTGGAAGTGTTTGGAGACTGCTGAGATGGAGGTAGCTAGTGGGTTAATTGCATCGGATAGATGGCGTCGAATTCTATTTTTTAATGGACCCGTGGTGCATCCAGTGTATTGAAGATCGCAGATATTACAAGTAATAAGATACACCACGTGGTCTGTATTGCAATTTATGAAATCATTAATTTTATGTTCCTTCAAGTTTTTTAGGGATTCAAAAGTACGGCTTTTTTGTGTATACTGACATGCTTTACATTTATTAGCTCCGCACTTAAAATAACCCTTTAGATCTAGCCAGGTAGTGCTCAATTGTATTTTTTTATCCTTATTAATAAATAAACTAGGTGATAACAGGTTATTTAAGGTAGGGGCTTTTCTGGCAATTAATCTAATACCTTTTTTGGTTATATTTTTTTAATTTAACATCCTCATCGAGTATTGGTAGGATTTTTTTCACAATGGACACAATCTGTGGGAATTGGTTACTGTAGTTCATCACAAAATTCACACCACTATTTATTTTTAGATTAATTGGGTGTCTTCGGTTTTTATAAGGAAGATCTCGCCTGTCAATTTTGGTTACAATATCTTTTGCTCTGTTGTGTCCAATTTTTATATCCTCTATTCCTCAATCTGGTGCAAACCTTATTTTCCTCTATTAGGTAATCATTGTGATCAGTGCAATTCCTCTTAGTACGAATTAATTCACCTATGGGTATATTCTTTACTGTATGAGGTGTGTGACATGAGTCAGCTGTTAAAAAAATAGTGTTACAAGCTGTAGGTTTCCTGTATGGGGTAATAATGAGTTTATTATCTGTTCCAACTGTCAATGTTATATCCAAAAAATTAATTTTTGAAAAATGTATCTCAGTTGTGAATTTAAGATTAAATTCATTTAAATTGATGTAATTAGTGAATTCTGAAATACTTTCAAGTGCGCCAGCCCATATCAGCAGAAAGTCATCGAGGTATCGGCCATACCAATAGATGCCGCTGAATGGGTTGGCGTCACTATATATGAATTAAAAATTGGACACTTAACAGAGCAAAAGATATTGTAGCCAAACTTGACAGGTGAGATCTTTTTTATAAAAACCGAAGACACCCAATTAATCTAAAAATAAATAGTGATGTGAATTTTGTGACGAACTATAGTAACCAATTCCCACAGATTGTGTCCATTGTGAAAAAATTCCTACCAATACTCGATGAGGATGTTAAATTAAAAAATATAACCACAAAAGGTATTGGATTCATTGCCAGAAAAGCCACTACCTTAAATAACCTGTTATCACCTAGTTTATTTATTAATAAGGATAAAAAAAATACAATCGAGCACTACCTGGCTAGATCTAAAGGGTTATTTTAAGTGCGGAGCTAATAAATGTAAAGCATGTCAGTATACACAAAAAAGCCGTACTTTTAAATCCCGAAAAAACTTGAAGGAACATAAAATTAATGATTTCATAAATTGCAATACAGACCACGTGGTGTATCTTATTACTTGTAATATCTGCGATCTTCAATACACTGGATACACCACGGGTCCATTAAAAAATAGAATTCGACGCCATCTATCCGATTCAATTAACCCACTAGCTACCTCCATCTCAGCAGTCTCCAAACACTTCCAGAGAGTAGATGAAGGGGATTTACGGGGATTCTAATTTTTAGGGATAGAGAAAGTGCATAGACCAATACGAGGGGGGGACTATAGGAGAAAATTATTGAATAGAGAGACATATTGGATACTTACTTTAGAATGTTCATGCCAAATGGGTATCTACCATGGACAAGATCTTACTTTACATTATTGAAAATCTTTTTCTTTCATCTATGCCCTCTCTTATACCCCTCCCCCTAATGTATACAGAAATGAATGTTGGGACAGCAAATGTACCATATGTGCACTCCTCTTGTTTTGTAGAATTACCCTATTACATAATAATTTGGTACATTGCTGCCATTAACTGTATGCTATGCTTAATACTATGCACCCCCCAGGTACTGTACTAAAATATTCTATGATCGGCATTATAATATTATATTTTATACCCCATAATTTCTTGCCGTGACAGCAACTTATGAGTGTAGATTGAAATTAGTTGAAATTATTTACCCTCTTATATCTTTGCCATTTATTCCATGGTGCGCTTATTTACATGCGCTCCTGAAGCGCTGTGCTGGGGAATCATGTGAGCGGCATTATAAAACTTTAGACCGCAATTCAGAGGCCCTTGCTGGACAGCGTCTTGGGAGCGCTTATGGTAACGATCTCTTTCTCACTGTTTTACCCTCCAGAGTATCCCCTCCCCCCCCCTTTTTTGAGAACTTTTCTTGAACATGATGTCAACATAAATATATTTGTTCGTAATATGGTCTCCAACTTGATTATGAAGATTACAAAGCGTTTTTTTGATATTGGTCTGCGTTTTTTGCCCTGATTGCATTCCAGTTACTTACCTCTCCTTCCTTTGAATACATCTATAAGGGGTGGTTCACAACTCAAAACAACATATAGATGTTCATAATTTAATTCTAAAAATGGAATACCCCTTAAATAAATAAATAAAAAATCCTTTTGAAGGTTGAAGAATGATGTGTGTATACATGCCACACATAATGGTTTGATCTTTTGTGGGATGTGTGCTTATATTTATTTCCATACTTTTAATTGTATTGGAAATTTACTATGTTATATAAAAACATTGGGCGATGGAGTAAAACCGCAGACCTACTATTATTACTATTCATACCCCTTCAGGTTCTTGGATAATAATTTTTATAATGTCCCTTTTTCACTTCCACTTCTAACTGGTATGTCTTTTAACATGTTATTCTCTAGATAGGGATTTTTTGTGAAAACACACACGTTAATGATTAACTCTAGTGTGGGTGTTTCCCTTAGGCTGTGTGTGCACGTTGCATTTTTTCATGCGTTTCTGCAGCGTTTTGAGATGCAGCGTTTTAATGCAAAATTACATGCGTTTTGATTTCCAGGCAAAGTCTATGGAAATTAGGGCTTTCTTGTGCGCACAATGCTTTTACAAACGCAGAAGCAACATGTCAATTGTTTTTGCCATTTTGGCAGCGTTTTGATAACATTGAAGTCAATGTGAAATGTCAAAACGCATATTTTTCTAGAAAGAATGCGTTTCACTTGCTTTTTACTAGCGATCTGCATGTGTTTTTGACATAATAAACGCAGGTCTTTCGGTCTCCCTCTCTCTGTCGGTTGGTCTCTCTCTCTGTCCATGTCGGTCTCTCCCTCCCACCCCCTCTCTCATACTCCCTGATCCACGATTACCGGTGTGGCGCTGCATGGCGTTCACACTGTGGAGGCTTCTCCTCTTTTGAAAATGCCAGCCACTTATTAATCCATCTAGTATTCACTGCTTCCTCCGCCCACCGGCGCCTATGATTGGTTGCAGTCAGACACTCCCCCACGCTGAGTGACAGCTGTCTCACTGCAACCAATCACAGCTGCCGGTAGGCGTGTCTATATCGAGCAGTAAAAAAAAATATAAATAATTAAAAAAAAAAAAAACGACGTGCGGACCCCCCCAATTTGGCTACCAACCAGGGTAAAGCCAGACGGCTGAAGGCTGGTATTTTCAGGATGGGGAGTTCCACGTTATGGGGAGCCCCCCAGCCTAACAATATCAGCCAGCAGACGCCCGGAATTGCCACATCCATTAGATGCTACAGTCCCGGGACTCTACCCGGCTCATCCTGAATTGCCCTGGTGCGGTTGCAATCGAGGTAATAAGACATTAATGGCAGCAGCCCATAGCTGCCACTAAGTCCTAGGTTAATCATGGCAGGTGTCTCCCCGAGATACCTTCCATGATTAACCTGTAAGTTAAAGAAAATAAACACACACATCCATCTTTTATTTGTAATGAAAGAAAAAAATACACCATCTTTCACCACTTTATTAATCCCTCAAAAACACCTCCAGGTCCGACGTAATCCACGCAAGGTCCCATGACGCTTCCAGCTCTGCTACATCGGAAGCTGACATGAGCGGCAGTAGAACACAGCCGCTCATGTGAGCTCCATGCAGCAGCTGAAGTGAGCCGCGCGATCAGCTCTGCTGTCACTGAGGTTACCCGCGGCCACCGCTCTCAGGTGGAGGACTGCAGCTGTGGCCGAGAGTAACCTGAGTGAAAGCACAGCTGATCGCGCGGCACACTGCAGTCACTCAGGGGATTTGCGATCACAGATGAGTCCTTCACGTGTGACCGCAAATCAGGCTGCCACACAGAGAGAGCCGTGCAATGTCAGTGAAATCGGATGAAGCTCTGATGTCACTGCTGCGGACTCCTGTGTCCTGGCACTGACCTCAGAGGTTCATCTGAGTTCATGAAAGCACACAGAGACAGACCCGCGGGATGACAATGAAGTCGGGTGCAGTTCATCAGAGTTCATTCTCATCGCCCGACTCTGTCTGTGTTTACTGTCAGCGGACATGTAGCAGAGCTGAATTGCCGGGGGAACGCACTGACAAAAATGCATCCAAAACGCATGTAAAGTGCTTCCAAAATACATGCGTTTTGGATGCATTCTTTTTGTCAACACGCAGCGTCACGTCTGCCAGAGGGTGCGTTCTTTTCCGCACTGGTCAGGACGCAATGTGCGCACACAGCCTAATTGTTCCTGCCTGCACACAGTAAACGGTACTTCAGGACTACTGTTAATCAGGCTACAGGGCAGTGGGGGCTGCCCACAGCAGTTTAAATTACATTCCTGCCTGTGCAGGACAACATTGCTTTTAAACACACATACTGTACAGCGTTGTTATTATTACATAGTTTATTTGATGGCTGAAAAAAACACTACTTCTAGTTTTAAATTGTGATATCAGGTTCCATTTAATTGGTTAAAAAAGCAGGGACTTTGTAATAAGAAAAAATTGCTTTTTGTTGCTTTAAGGCCGCTTTACACGCTGCGATATCGGTACCGATATCGCTAGCGTGGGTACCCGCACCCATCTGTTGTGTGACACGAGCAAATCGCTGCCCGTGCCGCACAACATCGCCCAGACCCGTCACACTACTTACCTGCCCGGCGACGTCGCTGTGACCGGCAAACCGCCTCCTTTCTAAGGGGGCGGTTCGTTCAGCGTCACAGCGATGTCACAGCTGCGTCACTGAACCGCCGCCCAATAGAAGCGGAGGGGCGGAGATGAGCGGGACGTAACATCCCGCCCACCTCCCTCCTTCCGCATAGTGGCCGGGAGGCAGGTAAGAAGAGGTTCCTCGTTCCTGTGGTGTCACACGGAGCGATGTGTGCTGCCGCAGGAACGAGGAACAACTTCGTTACTGCTGCAGTAACGATATTTGAGAATGGACCCCGATGTCACCGATGAGCGATTTTGCACGTTTTTGCGACAATGCAAAATCGCTCATAGGTGTCACACGCAACGGCATCGCTAATGCGGCCGGATGTGCGTCACCAATTCCGTGACCCCAACGACTTCGCATTAGCGATGTCGTAGCGTGTAAAGCCACCTGTAGGCTAGGTTCACATTTCCATCAATTTCTATCAGTCACAATCCGCGGCTCTGGTAAACAACGGAATCCGTTTGGCGGATTCCGTTGTTCCCATAGACTTGTATGAGCGGCGGATTGTGACTGATGACGCTGCGTTGCCTCCTCCGCCTGGCTGATCAGTCATGGAACAACGGACCGTCAGGCAGCAGGAACGCAGAGTGTAACGTTTTTTTGAGCAGCACAATCCGTAGGCTTTCGCTGCGCATACTCTCTCTGGCTCCCTGCACACGTAACCAGGGTACACATCGGGTTACTAAGCAAAGCGCTTTGCTTAGTTACCCGATATTTACCCTGGCTATGTGTGCAAGGAGCCAGCGCTAAGCGGTGTACTCTGGTAACCAAGGTAAATATCGGGTAACCAAGCAAAGTGCTTTACTTAGTTACTCGATATTTACCTTGGTTACGGGAGCCTGACATTTGTCCGCTCGGCTCCGCGCCCCATCCCGCACTCCGCATGTACACACGCACAGACACACGCACACACACACACACACTCACTCGCCTGTCCCCAGCCATGCAGTCCCCGGCACTGACGTCCTCAGCACCATGGCCCCGCTTGGCTCTACCCACCCCGCACTCCGCCCCCTGCACACATTCTCAGCAGCTGAACGATCAGCTGATCACTTGGCGGCCGGCTGCTGTGAGCGATCAGCTGATCACCAGGCGGCCGGCTGCTGTGAGCGATCAGCTGATTGCTCTCATTAGCCGGCCGCCAGGAGATCATCTGTTCGCTCTCAAAAGCCGGCCGGCTAATGAGAGCGATTAGCTGATCGTTCTCTCTTTTACAACGGAGTCCGACAATGAATTCTAATTCTTGTCATCCATTGTACAACGCATCAGTCACAAGCGTCAAGCAACGCATGTGACTGATGCAAAACAACGGAAATGTGAACCTAGCCTTATTTGGAGAAACCTAAGGCCATGTGCGCACATTGCGTTTTTTCATGCGTTTCCGCAGCGTTTTGAGCTGCAGCGTTTTAGTGCAAAATTGCATGCGTTTTGATTTCCAAGCAAAGTTTATGGAAAAGTTTATTTAAAAATGCTGCGTTTTTGTTGACAAAAATTTGTCAAAATCTCTGCGCTTGAAAAAGCAACATGTCAATTGTTTTTGCCATTTTGGCAGCGGTTTGCTAACATTGAAGTCAATGAGAATTATCAAAACGCATCCTAAAAGAAAATTTTAGCGTTTTACATGCTTTTTGATGCTTAACGCATGCTTTTTCGACAAAATCAAAGCATGCGTTTTTGACATTATAGTGAGGGCAAGCAAATCTAATTGCCCTCACATCCATTCCGACTTTAAAAAATGAGTGAAACAATACTTTTAGTTTATTTTCAACATAATTATTCAATTGCTTCACTAATTTTTTTTCAATTTTTTTCTTACTGTTTGAATGTGCAAACTTGATTTAGTTGTGTATTTGTGTTGAAAACGCATCGCAATTTAAGCACTGAAACTGCATGTAAAAGGCGGTCAAAACGCGGCAAAAATGCTATAAAAACGCTTGCATATTTCCTGCGTTTATGTGGACAAAAACAAATTTGACAATTACAAATTCTGCCAGAGGATGCGTTCATTTCTGCAAGTTACTGAGCGCAACGTGTGCACGTGGCCTAAAGGTTTTATTTTTCTGTTGATGCAGCTGTATGAGGGCGCATTTTTTGCGTGGCAAGCTGTTTTGATCGTCTTTTATTACATGTTTGGGGGATTGTGGTGACTGAAAAAAATCTATTTGTAAATGTTTTTTTTTTCGTTCTGGTGTTTTCTGTTACTTTTATTTTTTATTATAATATTTGAAAAGACCAGACTATTACTAATGCAGCAATACTAATATATATATATATATATATATATATATATATACATACCATATTTTTCGGACTAAAAGTCGCACTTTTATCACCCCAAATGTTGGGGGAAAGTAGGGGGTACGTCTTATAGTCTGAATATAGGGCATGGCTGTGGGGAACGAGGGTGCTGTGGTGGCGCGGGTCCTCGGGGGCATGAGCAAGCTGCAGCAGTGCCTGCTGTGACCACGTGGACCCGCTCATTTCATATGCATCTTCCCGCCCATCATCTCAGGTGGGCGGAATGATGGGTGGGGGGTGTGCGCATACTAAACAGCTGACCCGCATGATCACCCCTGGCAACTACACCCTGGAGTGATCATGTGTAGCTGTATTAACTGCCCCCCGCGCATCATCATCAACGCGGGGTGCAGTGAATCAGTATACTCACCGGCCACGATCCCCGCAGCATCGCTCGTTCTCCTGTCTGCCTTCCGCGGCTGTGTGTGGAGACTAACGGTGCGCACACCGATGACCTCATTGCTGTGCGCACGTGTCCACACACAGCCGAGGCCGGCACAGACAGGAGGAGGAGCGATGCTGCAGGGATCGTGGCCGGCTCCACACAGGTCAGCGGCGCTGCTTCTGGCACAGACGGGAGGAGGAGCGATGCTGCGTGGAGCAAAGAAAGGGGAGTATGAACGTTTATTTTTTGTGTACCACAGGATGCGGCCATACACCCGGATGGGGTAGATAGCAGGATGCGGCCAAACACCAGGATGGGGTATATAGCAGGATGCGACCATACACCAGGATGGGGTATATAGCAGGATGCGGCCATTCACCAGAATGGGATATATAGCAGAATGCGGCCGTACACCAGAATGGGGTAAATAGCAGGATGCGGCCATACACCAGGATGGGGTATATAGCAGGATGCGGCCATATGCCAGGATGGGGTATATAGTATGATGCGGCCATACACCAGGATGGGGTATATAGTAGGATGTGGCCATACACCAGGATGGGGTATATAGCAGGATGCGGCCATATGCCAGGATGGGGTCGATAGCAGGATGCGGCCAAACACCAGAATGGGGTATATAGCAGGATGCGGCCGTACACCAGAATGGGGTATATAGCAAGATGCGGCCATACACCAGAATGGGGTATATAGCAGGATGCGGCCATATGCCAGGATGGGGTATATAGTATGATGCGGCCATACACCAGGATGGGGTATATAGTAGGATGCGGCCATACACCAGAATGGGGTAAATAGCAGGATGCGGCCATACACCAGGATGGGGTATATAGCAGGATGCGGCCATATGCCAGGATGGGGTATATAGTATGATGCGGCCATACACCAGGATGGGGTATATAGTAGGATGTGGCCATACACCAGGATGGGGTATATAGCAGGATGCGGCCATATGCCAGGATGGGGTAGATAGCAGGATGCGGCCAAACACCAGAATGGGGTATATAGCAGGATGCGGCCGTACACCAGAATGGGGTATATAGCAAGATGCGGCCATACACCAGAATGGGGTATATAGCAGGATGCGGCCATATGCCAGGATGGGGTATATAGTATGATGCGGCCATACACCAGGATGGGGTATATAGTAGGATGCGGCCATACACCAGAATGGGGTATATAGCAGGATGCGGCCATATGCCAGGATGGGGTATATAGTATGATGCGGCCATACACCAGGATGGGGTATATAGTAGGATGCGGCCATACACCAGGATGGGGTAGATAGCAGGATGCGGCCAAACACCAGGATTGGGTATATAGCAGGATGCGGCCATACACCAGGATGGGGTATATAGCAGGATGCGGCCATACACCAGAATGGGGTATATAGCAGGATGCGGCCGTACACCAGAATGGGGTATATAGCAGGATGCGGCCATACACCAGGATGGGGTATATAGCAGGATGCGGCCATATGCCATATGCCAGGATGGGGTATATAGTATGATGCGGCCATACACCAGGATGGGGTATATAGCAGGATGCGGCCATACACCAGGATGGGGTATAAAGCAGGATGCGGCCATATGCCAGGATGGGGTATATAGCAGGATGGGAACTATACCAGGATGAGGGACATATATATATATATACAATGCAGGAGGATCATATACAAGGCAGGAGGATCATTATCAGGATGGGGTACCTTAGTAAAGAATTTGGCGACATTACCCCCATAACGGTGTCATCAGCAGATCCTCGCCCCATAACAACAGTGTGTCATGACCGGGTTATTAACTGCTGTTAACAAAATAGAATGTATTAACTAAAATTTATTCTGCACACAGAAACCACAAAACAAATAGAAATGTAATTATTAAAAGGCAAAAACTAAGCTAATAGAAGCATTTCAAAACATATATTTCAACACCACAGATATTCCACACAGATTTAACTAAATTGGCCAAGTAATGTGCTCCGTCTGCCTCTTTCCAGGTCTGTCTCTTTCCTCATCTGTCTCTTTCCAGGTCTTTCTCGGTCTGTCTCTTTCACCGTTGGTCTCTGTCTGTTTCTCTGTCTGTCTCTCTCTGTCTCTCTCTGTCTAGCCACCGACATCTTATTACCTCACATATAAGCTTCTTATACTATGAATGTCTTTTGTTCCTATAGCAACCAATCACAGCTCCTACTAATAACCTGTAGCTCCAGGCTCCATTTACTTTAATGGAGGCATGTTTTTTTGGAGAGTAACTGTAAAGAGCAGGGTTAAATTTTCCTGTCAAAACATAGTCTACAACGTTCCCTGAGTCACATGAGGTGTCTGTGCAAAATTTTGTGATTTGTCATTCTATGTCTGTCTCCCCCTCTGTATATCTCCCTCTGTCTCTCTCTTTGTCTGTCTGTCTCTTTCCCTGTCTGTCTCTGTCTGTCTCAATCTCTTTCCATGTCTGTGTATCTATCTCTTTCCCTGTCCGTCTCTGTCACTTTCCCTGTCTGTCTCTTTTCCTGTCTGTCTCTTTCCCTCTCTTTCCCTCTCTTTCCCTGTCTGTCTCTTTCCCTCTGTCACTTTCCCTGTGTCTGTCTCTTTGTCTCTTTACCTGTCTTTGTCTCTCTCTTAACCTGTCTCTCTTTTTCCCTCTCTTTCCCTGTCAGTCTGTCTCTTTGTCTGTCTCTTACCCTGTCTGTGTCTGCCTCTTTCCCTGTCTGTGTCTGCCTCTTTCCTTGGCTGCATTGTGACATGCCAACATTCCATTTAAGGGCGTGGCTGCGCATTCTTTTGAAGTTCTGGATGCACTGTGGCTCACAGCTCCATTCGCTTTAATGGAGGCAGGTCTTTTGGTGAATAACTGTAAAGTACGGGGTTAAAATTTCCCCTCAAAACATAGCATATGACGCTCTCGGGGTCCAGACGTGTGAGTGTGCAAAATTTTGTGGCTGTAGCTGCGACGGTGCAGATGCCAATCCCAGACATACATACACACACACACACACACACACACACATACATACATACATTCAACTTTATATATTAGATATATATATAAAGCTGAATGTGTGTATGTATGTGTGTGTGTGTGTGTGTGTGTGTGTGTGTGTGTGTATGTCCGTGATTGGCATCTGCACCGTCACAGCTACAGCCACAAAATTTTGCACACTCACACTTCTGGACCCAGAGAGAGTCATAGGCTTTGTTTTGAGGGGAAATTTTAACCTCGCGCTTTACAATTATTCACCAAAAAACCTGCCTCCATTAAAGCGAATGGAGCTGGAAGCCACAGTGCAGCCAGAACTTCAGAAGAATGCGCAGCCACGCCCTTATATGGAATGTTGGCGTGTCACAATGCAGCCAGGGAAAGAGACAGACACAGACAGGGAAAGAGGCAGACACAGACAGGGTAAGAAACAGACATAGACAGGGTAAGAGACAGACACAAAGAGACAGACAAAGAGACCGACTGACAGGGAAAGAGACAGACAGGGAAAGAGAGGGAAAGAGAGAGACATGTTAAGAGACAGACACAGACAGGTAAAGAGACAGACAGATACAGGGAGACAGACAGGGAAAGAGAGGGAAAGAGACAGACAGGGTAAGAGACAGACAATGACAGGTAAAGAGACAGAGACAGACACAGGGAAAGAGACAGAGGGAAAGAGACAGACAGGGAAAAAGAGGGAAAGAGACAGACAGGGAAAGAGAGGGAAAGAGACAGACAGGGAAAGAGACAGACAGGGAAAGTGACAGAGATAGATAGACAAACAGGGAAAGAGATTGAGACATACAAAGAGATAGAGAGAGACAGAGAGATATATACAGAGGGGGAGACAGACATTATAATTACATTTATATCTATTTGTTTTGTGGTTTTTGTGTGCAGAATACATTTTTGTTAATACATTCTATTTTGTTAACACCAGTTATTAACCTGGGCGAAGCCTGGTAGTACAGCTAGTCTAATATCTAAAGCTGAATGTGTGTATGCATGTATGTGTGTGTGTGTGTATGTCCGGGATTGGCATCTGCACCGTCGCAGCTACAGCCACAAAATTTTGCACACTCACACGTCTGGACCCCGAGAGCGTCATAGGCTATGTTGTGAGGCGAAATTTTAACCCCGCGCATTCCAATTTACCAATCAATTTTGCCCCTATCTACATAGTAAGGAAAAAGTGAAACGAAAAGTGTATCCGCACCGTCGCATTTACAATCACGAAATTTTTCACAGACACCTCATGTGACCCAGGGAACGTCGTAGACTATGTTTTGACAGGAAAATGTAACCCCGCGCTTTACAGTTACTCTCCAAAAACATGGCTCCATTAACATAAATGGAGCCTGGAACTACAGGTTATTAGTAGGAGCTGTGATTGCTATAGGAACAAAAGACATTCATAGTATAAGAAGCTTATATGTGAGGTAATAAGATGTCGGTGGGAAGACGGATTAAGAGAGACAGACAGAGACAGACAGACAGACAGGGAAAGAGACAGACAGACACAAATGGTGAAAGAGACAGACAGAGACAGACGGTGAAAGAGACAGACAGAGAGAGATGGGAAAAGAGACAGACAGAGAGAGATGGGAAAAGAGACAGACAGAGACAGACCTGGAAAGAGACATACCTGGAAAGAGACAGACCTGGAAAGAGACAGACCTGGAAAGAGACAGACGAAGCACATTACTTGGCCAATTTAGTTAAATCTGTGTGGAATATCTGTGGTGTTGAAATATATGTTGTGAAATGCTTCTATTAGCTTAATTTTTGCCTTTTAATAGTTACATTTCTATCTATTTGTTTTGTGGTTTTTGTGTGCAGAATAATTTTTTTTTAATACATTCTATCTTGTTAACAACAGTTAATAACCCAGTCATGACACACTGTTGTGTCATTGGAGTGCCTGGTTTAAATTATTTTTGTCTGTACGGGGTTGGACCCTTCCAGAGCACCCATTCTTTTTCACAGAAGTGCCGTGTTATCTTCTTTTTTTTAATAGGTGGAGTAGTCCTGGGGGGAAATGTCTAATAGGTGGAGTAGTCCTGGGGGGAGGTGTCTAATAGGTGGAGTAGTCCTGGGGGGAGGTGTCTAATAGGTGGAGTAGTCCTGAGGGGAGGTGTCTAATAGGAGGAGCAGTCCTGGGGGGAGGTGTCTAATAGGTGGAGTAGTCCTGGGGGGAGGTGTCTAATAGGTGGAGTAGTCCTGGGGGGAGGTGTCTAATAGGAGGAGCAGTCCTGGGGGGAGGTGTCTAATAGGTGGAATAGTCCTGGGGGGGAGGTGTATAATAGTTGGAGTAGTCCTGGGGGGAGGTGTCTAATAGGTGGAGTAGTTCTGGGGGAAGGTGTCTAATAGGTGGAGTAGTCCTGGAGGGGAGTAACCAATGTCTGCGGGGGGGCGAGGCCGAGTGGCAAAGTGTGCGGGGGACGGGGCCGAGCCGTGCGGCCAATGCGACGGTTGTCACTGTAATGACGTCATTTTGGAGCAAGACAGACAGACAGACAGAATAAGGCAATTAGATATACATATATATATATATATATATATATATATATATACTTATATATATACATACATACTAGAAGGTGGCCCGATTCTAACGTATCGGGTAGTCTAGAATGTGTAGTATGTAGGTTAGCAGATTGAATAATAAGGTAATGAATGGACCAGATGGGTTAGGTTTAATTTAGTATTCTTGTAATTGTTTATTGGATTTAAAATGACAAACAACAGAAGGAACAGTTTTAATAGATGAGTCTAATGTTTAATGATCTCCATGGCTTGTAATGAAAGAAGGCCATGAACAGTGTAAAGTTAAGGAAAAAAATGCTGATGCTGTGATGTGGCCCAGTGCTGGTATGTGCCCCCATTGTGGTGCAGCCAGCATCCTGACATGTACCCCCATCCTGCGGGGTAATGTGTGCGGGGGGCGGAGTGCCGGGGGGGGTTGGAGCCGAGTGGGGCCATGGCGCTGAGGACGTCAGTGCCGGGGACTGCATGGCTGGGGACAGGTGACTATCCAGGTGTGTGTGTGTGTGTTCAGTGTATACATGCAGAGGGCGGAGTGCGGGTGGGGGCAGATGGGTGGGGGCAGAGCCGAGCGGGGTAATGTGTGCGGGGGGCAGAGTGCGGGGGGGGTGGAGCCGAGCGGGGCCATGGCACTGAGTACGTCAGTTCTGGGGACTGCATGGCTGGGGACAGGTGACTATTCGTGTGTGTGTGTGTGTTCAGTGTTTACATGCGGAGGGCAGAGTGCGAGGGGGGTGGAGCCGAGTGGGGTAATGTGTGCGGGGGGCGGAGGCGGGTATGTGTCGACTGGGCTGCTGGTGTGGGCTCCTGGGGGTACAAGTTATTACAAGTATTCTTGTAATTGTTTATTGGATTTAAAATGACAAACAACAGAAGCAACAGTTTTAATAGATGAGTCTAATGTTTAATGATGTCCATGGCTTGTAATGAAAGAAGGCCATGAACAGTGTAAACAGGGCCGTGTGTGTGTGTAAACAGTGCGTGTGTGTGTGTTCAGTGTTTACATGCGGAGGGCAGAGTGCGAGGGGGGTGGAGCCGAGTGGGGTAATGTGTGCGGGGGGCGGAGGCGAGCGGTGGGTATGTGTCGACTGGGTTGCTGGTGTGGGCTCCCGGGGGTGCAGCACTCACCGGGGAGTCAGGGCTCCGTGTGGGTGCGGGGAAAAGTGTCGGGTTTTGACCTGTCGGTCCGTAGTTCGGGCTGTTCAGTTAGCTGAGCCGTTGGTCGCAGGCTCTTTAGCGCGCGCCGTGTGGCGACGGTTGTCACTGCAATGACGTCATTTTGGAGCAAGACAGACAGAATAAGGCAATTTTATATATATATATATATATATATATATGTGTATATATATATAATATATGTATATATATACTGTATATATTGAGGTTTCTTTATCAGGGTTATATATATTAATGCCTTAGGACACTTGAACTTGCCATACTACACTGCTGCAATATACAGTCAAGCATGCTGTTCTCCCATAAAGTCTGGCTGTATGCTGAGCTTCACAGAAGGACGACACAATTGGCAGCCATGGGGGTCTTTAGCCGGCCCCTGGCTGCCATCACAACACATTGCAAATGTTACCTTCAGTCCTATTTATACTACAGATAAGGCTAGGTTCACACCTCCGTTAAATTGTATCAGTCACAATCCGCTGCCACGGATCGCTGCCACAGATCCGGGCCACGGGGTCACTTCTGTGGGTATCACGGTGGCGTGACCCGGTCTGTGATCCCAGGCTCCACAGTAAGAAGGGGATTAGGTAAGGGAGATTGTCCGTGACGCCACCCGTGGTGTGCGGTGAGGTAACGGAGCACCGCCGCTGCCGGTTAACGGATCCCGGGGATGGTGGTGGGCAGCAAGGTGGTGATTTCCCTCCACGGGTGGGGTGTTGGTGTTCCGGGACCCCGGTGAGGTGGTGCAGGGAGGAGATGGAGACGGTCTGAGAGCTGTGCGCCCAGTTGGACCGGGGGATGTTGGTACTCACAGTTCGCTTTGCAAGAAAATTCACACAGAGTCAGGAATTAACCAGAAACTGCCGGAGTCCACAGCCTTCGGTACGGAGGGTGTTAGTGTCCCACACACGGTGCAGCAGCCCCTGTTCTTTCCCTGCAGCCAGGTGCCTCTTTCTCCACTCTTTCTCTTTCTCCTCAGCCGGGAACGGGGAGTCCACTCCCCTGCAGTGATTACCCTTGGTACCGGCGGGCCGCTACCCTGCCCCGGCTACCTCTGGCCCCTTCCTCACTAACAGCCTGTCCCGGCCCTTTTGGAGCACGCTTCTGTAGCAGCCCGGGAGCTACAACTCCGGGCTCCTCTCCTGTCTCTCTCTCCACACACTCTGCTCCAGCCCCTCCTCTCCTGCTCTGTTTTGCTCTTACACTGGGGGAGGTGGTTTGTCCTGCTGCACTGGTGTGGGATCAGGTTACCAAGGAGGATTAACTCTTTCTGTGACAACCTGGCTTTGCCAGGGCGTCACACACCCCCTTGGTGAAACACAGCCCGTCCTCGGGCTGTCTGGGCACCAACATTTATTGAAACTGGAAAAAAGGAAAAATCAACACATTACAATCATACATCTTCCCACATCGGGAGGTACGTTTTCTTAAACTCTAAATATCCTGCCACCCCCCCCCCCACCTGAGGTGCAGAGGACGCTGAACAGGGGTGACAGTCCATAAAACAGTCAACTTTAAACTTGCGGGTAGCCGTCCATGCTCCGCTACCACTGCTGCTGCTGCCGCCACTCCCAGTACGGGACACGGGTTCCATGCTCTGCCTCCTGCTCAGGAGCCAGGCACACTCAGATGCCCTAACTGCCGAGGGCCCCATCGCTCAGTGGCCTGCTCCTCCTCTTTGCAGGTGCACTCCGGCTGCTCCACAGCCGGGACGGGGTACCTGGGAGCGGCCGGCGCCGCATCTGGGGAAGACTTCCGGTCGGGTGTCGCCTCTGCTGCAGCCTGGCGGACTGCCGGAGCCGACGTCATCACCGTTGCGGCCGGGCGGACTGCCGGAGCCGGGTTGATGTCATCAGGGTTGCGGCTACTGCTTGTCCAGGAACGGAATTAGGCAAAGTCCTGGCGTCCCTGCCTTTACAGTCCTGGTCACATGAACTGCAGTTCCTTCCTACTGCTCCCCCTTGGTACTCGGGAGCAGTCCTTCTAGCAACTTTGAAAGTTTTCCTTTCGCTTCCGGTCCTCCGGAGCTTTGCTTCCGCCCGCGTTTTCATTCCGCCCGCGGCGAATTGTGACTGATGATGCTGCGTTGCACCCTCTGCCCGACTGATCAGTCGTGGAACGACTGACCGCCGGGCAGGAGGAACACAGCCTGTAATGTTTTTTGAGCAGCGCAATCCGTCTTATTTCGCTGCACATGCTCTCTGGCTCCCTGCACACGTAACCAGCTTTGCTTAGTTACCCGATATTTACCCTGGTTACGGTGCAAGGAGCCGGCGCTAAGCAGTGTACGCCCGTAACCAAGGTAAATATCGGGTAACCAAGGTAAACATTGGGTGCTTTGCTTAGTTACCTGATATTTAGTCTGGTTACGTGTAAAGGGAGGCCGACACTTCCCCCCGCTCGACCCCGCCCCCTCCCACTCTCCACACATGTACACACACACACACTCACCTGTCCCCAGCCATGCAGACCGCAGCACTGCCACTGACATCCTCAGCGCCTGGCCCCATTCGGCTCTGCCCCCGCTTGGCTCCGCCCCCACTCGGCTCCGCCCCCTCCCTCACACAACGGAGTGAAATTAGGTGGTGTACGTTCGGGTGTCCGTCTGCAAAAACGTATATGTGCAGAAAATGGCACAAAACAGAGCACACGCTAACGCAGTGCGCTCCATAACAGTAAATGGCCCTGTCGGGCGCATGCGTCCAGAGCACGCTTTGCAGAGTGGGGGAGGGGCGGTCCGGACGGATGTCCCGACGGGACCTGTGGACGTAGAGACAAACGCAATGTGAAAGGAGCCTTATCTGTAATGCTGTATTAACTGTAATAAAACAAACAACAGCCCATGACTTGATTATTGCTAAAATTTAATTTATGGAACAAAATTAATTAAGTTAAATAATCCTGGTTTCGGACTGGCTGTCAGAAAAGTATTGAGCGTCCTAACATGCTAAGAGGACGGAATGAGCACAGGAACTAACGCCCTTGCGACTAGTCCATGCGCTCATTGGCATATCATATAGGATATTTAGAAATACTTTTTCTCAGAGTACGCTCACACGAGCGTATAAATCGGACGAGTGCAATGCGAGAAAATATGCACTCGGAATATTGTTATTCAATGAGGCAGAGTAGTTGATCGGCTTTTTTCTCATCCAGACTCTGGATGAGAGAAAAGTCACATCCTCCTGCAATTATCTGTGAGAGCTGTGTCACCCG
The DNA here is from genome assembly GCF_048569485.1 of Anomaloglossus baeobatrachus. NCBI lineage: Eukaryota > Metazoa > Chordata > Amphibia > Anura > Aromobatidae > Anomaloglossus > Anomaloglossus baeobatrachus. The sequence goes on from NC_134360.1 coordinate 104,482,430, forward strand.
CACCCATACAAGTCTATGGGTGCGAGTGAAACATCGGACTGCACTCGGATGATATCCGAGTGCAATGCAATAATCGCACCATCTGACAATGGAGGAGATGGGGAGATTAATCTCTCCCTCTCCTTCACAGTCGCATGACACTCGGCTCATGCTGGTAGCATAGTGGGAGCTGAGGATCATTAGTATATCGCATCCGATGAACTCACATAGGATGCTATACGCTCTTGTGAATCGAGCCTAAAGATCACTTTATGTATGCTACTATAGGCTGTGACTACTAGGCAGGGATCAGCAATATGCACCCAGAACTGATCGTGCTTCTGGCTGCATATTGCACCTGTCAGGTTCCCTTAAGGTCGGAGTCACACTTGCGAGAGACTCGCGTGAGTCTTGCAGCGCACCACCCGGCATGGCCGCACACTCTCCGGACAGGAGTCTCGGCTGCATAGAAATACATACAACGACCCGCTCCTGTCAGGAGAGTGTGTGGTCATGCCGGGTGATGTGATACAAGACTCGCACGAATCTCTCGCAAGTGTGACTCCGGCCTTAATCACCAACTATGACCATAGTGATCACATAGGCTCTCATAGTCATTGAAGGGGGCTGCTGCAGTGCATATACATAGTAAGGCCTGTTTCACACGTCAGTGATTCTGGTACGTATGTGCTAGTTTTTATACGTACCAGAATCACAGACATATGCATACCCATTAAAATCAATGGGTCTGCGGACACATCAGTGATTTTTCACTGACCGTGTCTCCGTGCGGTGTACACGCATTTCCGTGATTACCGCACGGAGACATGTCTATTTTTTTCTGGCATCACTGATGTCCCACGGAACACACTATGGTGTGATCCATGAAACACGTACCAGAAAAACACAGACATTGAAAATAAAAAACATTTTTAACTAACCTTCTCCAGCGCTGCTTGTCTCAGGCCTCTGCTTCAGAGCCAGCTCATTACTGTATGCATATTCATGTATGCAGGAACAGCCGACCCGGAAGTAGCTGCAGCGGAGGTCAGCGCCGGACGGAAACATAGCAAAGCCGGAGAGGTCAGCATCACAGACAGTAGGAGTGGGGACAGGTGAGTATAAGTCTATGTGCAATCATGGATAACGGAGCACGTATCACGGATTGCACATGGACAACCCACGTGTGCCATGAATCGCGGCACACGGAGGGACATATGCATTTTTTTACACGTCAGTGAAAAACGTCTGTGTTTTTCACTGATGTGTGAAACAAGCCTAATATGTAGCATGCACAGATCAAATATTAAAGGGGTTATCCGGCTTATTTTGCTTTTTTTTTTATTATTTACACTATTGGGCTACATTGGGGCAGGTAAGTAGATGGTGATCACTTACCTGCCCTGCTGTCAGCCCCTCTCCCCCGGCTCAGAGTGGTCATGTGACCGCTCCTGCCGCGATTTTGCTGCTTCTGGTCATTTCATGTCAACATGGGCAGGACCATGTTGACATGCAAATCTGCCACTGCATGTTGCCGCCCTGCTGGGCGGGTACAGTGTGATGAGCCCCGCCCCCTCACTGTGCGCTGCTATCTGTGCCCTGTATGTGCTGGACAAACACAGGGTTGCCCTCTCTGTCTAGGACACTGTGAGTGCTGTTTGCCCAACAGTGTCCTCAGCTCATTATGTTGTATGGTGCCCGGGCAACTGTGACCCTCCTCCCCGTGCACTGTCTCTGTGATGAATGCAGCCTCCTGTGCTCCTCGCTTCTAAATACAGTCAGAAGCAGGGATGTTACCTGACACCAGCGAACAACAGCACTGAGCTCTGTATAGGACACTGCAATCATCACAGCACGGAGAAGAGACAGCATGCTGCATGGGTGAGAAGGCAGAGCAAGCAGAGGGGGAGAGGGCATAGAAGAGCATGCTCGGCTGACAGAGTGGGGGGCAGAGAAGAGAGTTCATGGGTGACACAGCAGGGGGGCAGAGACGAGAGTTCATGGGGGTGAGAGACGGGAGTGCTGGGGGGCAGAGGAGACAGTGCAGTGGGAGAGAAGAGAGTGCATGATGGGGATTATGTATAATATATTATATAACTCCAGGTGTGTGTGTGTGTGTGTGTGTGAGTGTGTGTGTATCCATCCTATAGACTCACATTAGGGGGGATTATGTATATTATATAACTCTAGGTGTGTGTGTGTGTGTGTGTGTGTGTGTGTGTGTGTGTGTATCGCCTATAATAATAATAATAATCTTTATTTCTATAGCGCCAACATATTCCGCAGCGCTTTACAATTCAGGAGGATCATATACAAACAAGTAACAGTTATAGAAATACAATATTTAGAGGGAAAAAAAAAGAAAAAACACAACCCTGCTCGTGAGAGCTTACAATCTACAATGAGATGGGGGGGGAGAGGCAAGGTTCAAGTGTTTATTTACAATGACAATCCAGCCATCTCACGGAAATGGGGGATAGATAATGGTTTCCTGGACCAGTGGGCCAGAGCCTTGAGATGCCTTTGGGTGCCATGGAGTTTGATGTGGAGTTATGTTGTGAGAAGTTGTAGAGGGACTATGTGAATCAAATCTGATTATGGAGTGTGATAGGTCGCCCTAAAAAGATGCGTCTTTAGGGTGCGTCTGAAGCTGAGTAAGTTGGGATTTGTCCTAACTTCTTGGGGAATAGCGTTCCAGAGGGTTGGTGTAGCTCGGAAGAAGTCTTGGATCCGGGAGTGGGAGGTTCGAATTAGTGTGGATGTTAGTCGAAAGTCGCTTGCAGAGCGTAGAGAATGGGTGGGGTGATAGACAGAGAGGAGGGTGGAGATGTAGCGGGGTGCCGCACTGTGGAGAGCTTTGTGGGTGAGAACAAGCAGTTTGAATTGGATCCTGTGATATATGGGCAGCCAGTGCAATGACTGGCACAGAGCAGAGGCATCCGAGTAGCGGTTAGCCAGATAGGTGACCCTGGCTGCTGCATTAAGGATGGACTGTAGAGGAGAGAGTCTAGTTAGGGGGAGACCAATTAATAGAGAGTTACAGTAGTCAAGGCGGGAGTGGATCAGGGCCACGGTGAGGGTTTTTGTCGTTTCCATAGTGAGAAAGGGGTGGATTCTAGAGATGTTCTTGAGGTGCAAGCGGCAGGAGCGGGCAAGAGATTGTATGTGGAAGGTGAAGGAGAGATCAGTGTCAAGTATAACACCCTATAACAGCCTATAGACTCACATTAGGGGCTATATATAATGTTCATTACATAGTATTCATTTATCTACAGGTGCTGGGGCAGTATACTGACAGGAGGGAATGTGTGTGTGCACAGAGGAAAGGCAGAGGGTGTGGCTGGACACTGAGGCCGGGGGCGGTGCCAGCTGTGACTGTGGGTTTGGCAGTCAAACATCATGTTAGGTTGTGTTGAATGTAAACAAGGAGCTGCAGAGAATAAAGTGAAAAATCAAGAGAAACAAAAGTTAGAAAACAATAAATAATGTAGAGGGTGTTTTATATGACAATACAGCACAGATTAACTTAATTTTTTTTTTTGGAGTTTATGTCGGACAACTCCTTTAACTAAAACTGATAAATGAGCGGCTGCACATAGGAGGTTAGGTATATAATAAAAATATAGTTACATACAAGGAAGGTGGAACAAGTGCTACAGTGAACTGACAGCTCTCAGCAATGGCTGTGCAGCACACAGAATACTTGATCCAGCTAATATCTGTATAGTTAATACATACAGAGCTCTGAACAACCCAAAATGTCAGCTGTGTGAACACGATTATGTTATCCCATTTGTAATAATGTTTGTGGGACTGTAGCGGCAAACTATGGACAGTGGGCAAGATCATATATGTATACATGTATATATGTGATCGGACACTATGGGGTCTCTGATAGGACCTGCTTCTAAGGGTACCGTCACACTTTAGCGACGCTTCAGCGATCTCACCAGCGATATGACCTGGTCAGGATTGCTGGTGCGTCGCTACATGGTCGCTGGTGAGCTGTCAATCAGGCAGATCTCATCAGGGACCAGTGACCAGCCCCCAGCCAGCAGCGACGTGTGGAAGCGACGCTGCACTTGGTAACTAAGGTAAATATCGGGTAACCAAGCGCTTGGTTACCCGATATTTACCTTTGTTACCAGCGCATACCGCTTAGCGCTGGCTCCCTGCACTCCTAGCTAGAGTACACATCGGGTTAATAAGCAAACCGCTGTGCTTATTTACCCGATCTGTACTCCAGCTACGTGTGCAGGGAGCAGGGAGCTGGTACTGGCAGCCTGAGAGCGGCGGACGCTAGTAAACAAGGTAAATATCGGGTAACCAAGAAAGGGCTTGGAATGGCAGGTGGGTTACGGGACCTGGTGAGGTGCAGGGTCGCGGGGGCAGCGCGGTGCCGCACGGCACGGTGGTACTCACTCAGCCAATGATGAATGCAAAGTCTCCAGGAAAACAAACGGCTGGATGGATGGGTCCCACAGACGGCTGCGGTGGTTCTTCTCCCGGTAGGTTGGCGGTGACTGCCTTTCCCTGCACCTGTGTTACGTTCTCGGTTCTGGTGGCTTCCCACCGGTAACCCGCTCTCCAGCTTGGATGGATGCTGAGGGAGCCCCTTTTGCCCGCAGGCTCTGGCCCTGGGAACTGTAGCCTTGGTGGTGACTGTATTTCCCTTCACGGTTTGAGCGGTTGCCTTCAATCGGGTCTTGACTGCTGGGAAACCCCAGAGGTTCCCTTCGCTAACGGATTTGATCGGTTTTACAGCGACTCCAAGCCTGGTTGGGGTCCGTAGGCCCTGCCGAATGGTGCTGGCTTCTCTTCGCTCCCCGATCCGGTACCGGTGGGCCACCGCCCGTCCCCGGTCCTTACGGTTCACGTCAATCAGCCTCTCCTGCAGACGGTCACCACCGTCTGCCAACCTTGCTGTATGTGCCCGGGCCATGCACCCGGACACGGTCAGTCTGCTCCACTACCACTTCACTCTCCTTTCTCCAAACTCCTCCGAACTCCTCTCCTTCTCTGAACTCTACTCAACTCCCCTCCTTTTCCCGCCTCCAGGACTGTGAACTCCTCGGCAGGTGGGGCCAACCGCCTGGCTCCACCCCCTGGTGTGGACATCAGCCCCTGGAGGGAGGCAACAAGGATTTTTGTCTGACCTAGATGTGCCTAGCTGGGGTCTGGGGTGTGTTGTTGCAGTACCTGTGATGTCCTGGCATGTCCAGGGCGCCACATTCCCCCTTAGTAAAATGCAGACCGTCCGCGGGCTGCCCGTCCATCACCGGTTTTATTTTCTTTTAAACTGCAAAAAGTAGAAAACACATAAACATCAACATATGCATTTCTTTCTAAAACTTCCCATAACGGGAGGCACATTCTTAAACGTTACTAACGGTACATGTCCATCAAACGGTGCGGCTTCCGCTCTTCTTCCACCCAAACAACCTGGCCCTGATGCTGCCCCTAGGAAGTGGGCGGCACCCCTTGACCCCAGTCCAGAACCAAGTTGCCCGAGCGGGTACAGTCTCCTTCAGGGGACCCGCGTCCATGGGGACCCCTGAACCCCCGGAGGATCGCCACCGGTTACGGTAGTGGCGGGCCTGGGCCATCCCTTTCCTCCATGCCCTTCCTCCAAATCTGCCTCTCCGGAGGCGGTAACAGTTTAAGCCAACAATTATTTACATTCCACAAGTTCGTGGTTGCCCTGCAAGTTCTCGGGCTTGTCCGTAAGAAGTTCCTTACGCAACGGTTGCAGAAAGTCCCTACGGGGACTAGTTGCCGGCAACGGCCGGTTCAATCACGGTTCCAATCAGATAACTTCTTCGGTTGATTCAATCTTATCATTCAAACTTTTAACGGTACTGGTGGTCCCAACGGGGACAACTGCCGGCAACAGTGGACCGCTGACTCACTTCAAATCCACGGTGTCGGACGGAGGAGGGGGTGGGCCGGTACTCGGGCCTCTTGACTGCCCCTCAGCTTAGCGTCCAGAGCAAACCAACCCCTCTCCCCGCAATGCCTAGTGTACTGGACCAAATCCCCTGGCATCAGGTTGCGGCCCGGGTGGTCCTCCGGCAGGTGGGCATTGACGTCCCGTCAAGCTATAAAGACTTCGGCCTCCAGGCCGGGCTCATATATGAATCAGTACCCCCAACGGACGACAAACCTCCTCACCTACCCTTTATAGATCGGGCCCCGTACGCGGAAGGTGGCCTGGCTGAGGCTCTCTTTTTCTCTAATCGTGCGGGCTACAAGCTCCGCCTTCCTCCTCTCCCTCTCCGTGATTTCCTGGCCCAGCGGGGTCTGTTCCCTGTCCCAATAAGGGGCTACGGTGGGCCCCTGCGCGCGGATCGGGCCCCCGCGAGACCTCCTTCACACTGCCCACTGCTAGTGTTCTGGGCGGCAGGTCCCGCGATGTCATGGCCTGCAGTGCTGCCTTACAGCGGCGACCCGGCGCGGCCTCAGCCGAGGCATGGGGTACGGGTTCAGGGGTCCTCTCCCGCTGAGCCTCCGCCTTCTCCTGCACGAGACGGGCTGCCGGAGGCGGTACGGGGCCAGGCACGGTCACAGGTGCCTCCGGTGGATCTTTGCTGACGGGCTCAGCCTTCGGCTTCTTCCATGGAGGCGGTTCCGGGCGATCACGGGCTTCTGCTGCAGGTCGGTCTGCCGGGGCGGATTGGCAGGGTACCGCTACCGATTGTGGTGGTAGCGGGCCTAGTGACGGGGCAGCAGCAGCCAACACGGGTAGCGGGGGAGGTAGCAGGGCGAGCGGGTGTAGACCGGGCCCCTCGGCCGCGATGACCGACCTGCTAGGGGTACAGGGGCGTGGGTCACTTACCCGCTCTTCCAGAACTCCCTCCACCTCGTGTCTCCGTATGGCCGCCACCACCTCTGCCATGTCGGCCTCCCACTCCTCCAAGAGGAGCTGCACACGGATCTGCAGCCGTTGTTGTAGCTGAGCGGTCCGGACCTCCACCCACGCCGTGGTCCCGGGCGCGGGGACTACGGTGCTGTGGGACGGTTTGGTTGGTGCATCGCTGCAGCGGCCTCTTCCAGGAACCAAAAGATGGCCACAGGGTCCTGGTGTCCCTGCTTTTATAGCCGCGGGCTACATGCGGCCAGACGCCATCTGTCCCCCTTAGTCTTTCTTCCGGCTCCTCCTCTACAGGGGCGGGGTTTCGGCTTTCGCTCCTCCACTGCTCAAGGAGACGCTCGAGCGGGGACTTTTCGCGCCCAAAATGGCGGCTTCTCAAAATTTTTGGCCGGACACCTCCGGCGGTCACAAGGCGCACCTCTACTAGACGGCAGAGCGGTAAGATCCTGTTCGTGACGCCAAGTTGTCGCGGGCGGGGAGGGGACGCTGCGCTCACCACGCTCGGGTCCAGCACTGCTGCTGCTTCGCTTGCTGCTTGGTGGCTCGAGCGGTGGGCCAGATCCGGGGACTCGAGCGGCGCTCCTCGCCCGTGAGTGAAAAGGGGAATGGTTTTGGGGATTTATTGTCCGTGACACCACCCACGGTTGTGGTGAGGTTGTGATACCACCGCTGCTCTGGACGGGGATCCCGGGAGTGATAACAGGGAGCAGCTTGGATGTTGTTTTTCCCCTCCGTGGGTAGGGGGGTTGGTTGTCCCGGGGCCCAGTGAGGGAGGAATGGCAGGTGGGTTACGGGACATGGTGAGGTGCAGGGTCGCGGGGGCAGCACGGTGCCGCACGGCATGGTGGTACTCACTCAGCCAATGATGAATGCAAAGTCTCCGGTAAAACAAACGGCTGGATGGACGGGTCCCACAGACGGCTGCGGTGGTTCTTCTCCCGGTAAGTTGGCGGTGACTGCCTTTCCCTGCACCTGTGTTACGTTCTCAGTTCTGGTGGCTTCCCACCGGTAACCCGCTCCCCAGCTTGGATGGATGCTGAGGGAGCCCCTTTTGCCCGCAGGCTCTGGCCCTGGGAACTGTAGCCTTGGTGGTGACTGTATTTCCCTTCACGGTTTGAGCGGTTGCCTTCAATCGGGTCTTGACTGCTGGGAAACCCCAGAGGTTCCCTTCGCTAACGGATTTGATCGGTTTTACAGCGACTCCAAGCCTGGTTGGGGTCCGTAGGCCCTGCCGAATGGTGCTGGCTTCTCTTCGCTCCCCGATCGGGTCCCGGCGGGCCACCGCCTGTCCCCGGTCCTTACGGTTCACGTTAATCAGCCCCTCCTGCAGACGGTCACCACCGTCTGCCAACCTTGTTGTATGTGCCCGGGCCACGCACCCGGACACGGTCAGTCTGCTCCACTACCACTTCACTCTCCTGTCTCCAAACTTCTCTGAACTCCTCTCCTTCTCTGAACTCTACTCAACTCCCCTCCTTTTCCCGCCTCCAGGACTGTGAACTCCTCGGCGGGTGGGGCCAACCGCCTGGCTCCACCCCCTGGTGTGGACATCAGCCCCTGGAGGGAGGCAACAAGGATTTTTGTCTGACCTAGATGTGCTTAGCCAGGGGTGTGGGGTGTGTTGTTGCAGTACCTGTGACGTCCTGGCTTGTCCAGGGTGCCACAATAGTGTCGCGGGCGGGGAGGGAGCCGTCGCTGCTGCGCTCTCGCTGGCGCTCGGGTCCGGCGCTGTGGCTGCTGCTGCTCGGTGGCTTGAGCGGTGGGCCGGATCCGGGGACTCGAGCGGCGCTCCTCGCCCGTGAGTGAAAGGGGTGGTTTGGTTTGGGGATGTGGTCCGTGACGCCACCCACGGGTTGTGGTGAGGTTGGACACCACCACTGCTGTTGACAGGGATCCCGGGAGCGATGGCAGGGAGCAGCTGGGATGTTGTTTCCCCCTCCGTGGGTAGGGGTTGGTGACCCCGGGGGCCGGTGAGGTGACGGGGAGGCAGGGTTGGCAAGGTGCAGGGGTGCTTGGACTGCGCAACGTGGTGCCGGACGGCATGGTAGTGCTCACTCAGCCACAAATGGATGCAAGTCTCTGGTAAAACAAACGGCTGGATGGACTGGTCCCGCAGCCAGCTGCTGTGGTTTCTCCTGGACGATTGGTGGTGGCTACCTTTCCCTGCACCTTTTGTGTATCTTCGGTCCCGATGGCTTCCCACCGGTAACCCGCTCCCCAGCGTAGATATGCGCCGGAGGAGCCCTTTTGCCCGCAGGCTCTGGCCCTGGGAACTCTAGCTGTGGCGTTAGCTGTATTTCCCTTGTGCTGTTTGGACGGTTGCCTTCAATCGGGTCTTGGCTGTTTGGAAACCCCTGGGGTTCCGGTCACTAACGGATTTGACCTGTTTAACGGCGACTCCAAGCCTGGTCGGGGTCCGCAGGCCCTGCTGGTTTGTGCTGGCTTCAGTTCGGTACCGGCGGGCCACCGCCCGTCCCCGGTCCTACGGTTCCGCGTTGATCTGCCTCTCCTGCAGACGGCCACCACCGTCTGCCAACCTTGCTCTTGGTGCCCGGGCCACGTACCCGGACACAGTCAGTTTGCTCCTCTACTGCTACTTCACTCCTTCCCTGACTCCTACTCAGATCTGAACTAACTTCCTTTCCCGCCTCCAGGACTGTGAACTCCTCAGTGGGTGGGGCCAACCGCCTGGCTCCACCCACCTGGTGTGGACATCAGCCCCTGGAGGGAGGCAACAAGGATTTGTGTCTGGCTGATGTGCCTATCTCGGGGTGGGGGGTGTTGTGTTGTAGTACCTGTGATGACCTGGCTAGTCCAGGGCGCCACAATAGCATCACCACGAGATGCAGCCATGAATGCAGTGTGAATACAGAAGTGAGTGAGGCTGTAACATGAGGTCGATAATGTAGGAGCACAATTTTTGAGGTAAAATGTTCCTCTGTATGTGATGTAGACGACACTACACTGGTACATAAGGCAGATAATGGAGGAGCTCAATATTTGAGGTAAAATATTTCTCTGTGTGTGACGTAAATGACACTACCTACACTGGTACATAAGGCAGATAATGGAGGTGCTAATATCTGAAGTAAAACTTCCTGAGGTGAAATGTTCCTCTGTGTGTGACGTAAATGACACTATACCAGTACATATGATGTGTGAAGTGAAATTGCAAAGTTTGTGAGGTAATAAACCCTATATAATACTCCCTGAAGGTGTGGACATGCTTCTGCCAACTCTTCTGGTAGGAGAAAGGAACAGACAGTGAGACAGGAAGTTCTATTTCCTTCAGCTCCTCCCCTCTAGCAGTAATAAGGAGCCAGGCACACAATTGGTCACCTGTTTCTAATAGGGGAAACACGATAATACCTCCAGACAGCCCCCCCCCCTTCATACAGTCATGTGTCCCCTGCACCTAGTACTATGGGGAGTTTAAAAGAAACAGGGCAACTTACTATTAGATATGAGCGAACCAGCCGCGGTTCGGCTCGAGCTTGGTTCGTCGAACGGAGGCCGCGTTCGAGTTCGGTTCGGCGAACCGGTTCGACGAACCGCTCGAACCCCATTGAAAACAATGGGAGACAATCACAAACACATAAAAACACATTATAAATGTACACATACAGTTAATAAACATTGCCATAACACTTACCGGTGCCTACGATCCATCCTGCATTCTCTCTCCCGCCGCTTTTCCATCGGTAATCGCTGCGTCTTCCCGGTAACCAGCAGTGATGCAGGACCTATCGTGACGTCAAAATAGCCATGTGACCAGTCACGTGTCTATTATCTCATTGGCTACAGACTGGTCACATGGCTAGACGTCATGTCCTGTCCTAGGTCCTGTCACTGCATCTCTCCAGTACGCGGTGATCGTTTGTGTATCTCCGTGTATTGGTGAGATGCTCTGGCACACGGACAAATCCCCATTCCTGCATGGGGCGCTCTTTACAGAGTCAGCCCACATGCAAGGACTGGCTGTCACAGCCGGTGAATAGCGGCATCGGGAATCACGTGATCGGAGCTCCATTGCTATGGTAACTGGCTGTGAGCAGTGAAGTCACCGCTCACAGCCGGCAGCCTGTGGTCACTCTCACTGAGTGATTTCTGCACGGAGTAGCAGCGTCTTTCTCCCATGCAGTGAAGCCTGATGTAGCAGAGCTGCATGGGTTAAAGGAAAAAGAAGACAGAAGAGCAGGATCGTGGAGGGGTGAGAGAGATTAATAAACATGGAATCTCTAAGTGTGTCTGTGTATTTATTTCTATTAAAGTATTTTTTCTCTGTGTGGTGTCTTTTTTTTTAACCCTTTATTGGAGATTCTTAATGGCCGGGTCAAACTTGCCTGACATTAAGAATCTCTGGCTTAATACTAGCTAGTAAAACAAAGCTAGTATTAACCCTTATTACCCAGCAAGCCACCATCACCAGGGCTGTTGAAGAGTTGGATACAGCGCCAGATGATGGCGCTTCTATGAAAGCGCCATTTTCTGGGGTGGCTGCGGACTGCAATTTGCAGCAGAGGCGCCCAGAAACCTCGGGCTAACCTGTGCTGCAGATCCAATCCCCAGCTGCCTAGTTGTACCCGGCTGGACATAAAAATGGGGTGAAGCCCACGTGGTTTTTTTTTAAATTATTTCATGAAATTCATTAAATAATTAAAAAAGGGCTTCCCTATATTTTTAGTTCACAGCCGGGTACAAATAGGCAGCTGGGGGTTGGGGGCAGCCTGTACCTGCCTGCTGTACCTGGCTAGCATACAAAAATATGGCGAAGCCCACGTCATTTTTTTTTTAGTTTTTTGGCAAAAAAAATGCTTCCCTGGATATTCCATTGCCAGTGAAGGTAAGACCAAGCAGTGGGGCTTGGCAGCCAGTAGCTGCTCAGATTACCTTCAGCTAGCAATACAAAAAATGCAGCGGGAGCCCATATATATTTTTTTAATTATTTATTTAAATAACTAAAAAAAAAAAAAAAAGGGCTTCCCTGTATTTTGATTGCCTGACATGACAGCGCTGTAAAAATAAATCATTAAAAAAATGACGTAGCCCTCTGCGATATTTTTGATTTTCAGCGCAGATAAAGCAGACAGCTAAGGGTTGCCACCCCCATCTGCCTAGCGTTACCTTGGCTGGCAATCAAAATACAGGGAAGCCCATTAATTTTTTTTATTTAAAAAAATAGTTTAAAAAAAAAATGACGTGGGGTCTCCCCATTTTTGATAGCCAGCTAGGGTAAAGCAGACGGCTGTAGCCTGAAAACCACAGCTGGCAGCTTTACCGTGGTTGGGGATCCAATGTGGAGGTCCCCCCATGCTCTTTTTTAAAAATTATTTTATAAATAATAATAATTACAAAAAAGTAGGGTCCCCCCAAATTGGATCACCAGCCAAGGTAAAGGTAAAGCGGACAGCTGTGGTCTGGTATTCTCAGGGTGGGAAGGTCCATAGTTATTGGCCCTTCACAGCCTAAAAATAGCAGGGCGCAGGCGCCCCAGAAGTGGCGCATCCACTAGATGCGCCAATCCTGGCGCTTCATCCCAGATCATCCCGTGCCCTGGTGCAGTGGCAAACAGGGTAATAAATGGGGTTGATACTAGCTGTAAAGTCACCTGACATCAAGCCCAGCAGTTGGTGATGTCATGGCATCTATCAGATACCCGACATCACAAACTGTCAGTACTAACAAAAAGAATACACAAAATAAATGTATTTGAAAAAACACTCCCCAAAACATTCCCTCTTTCACCAATTTATTGTAAGGAAAAAAAAATAAGGGGGACTCTGGATCATCTAAAATATGGGGGGCCACGCTCAGGGAACGTATCCCCCCATTTTCTAGGAGTGCAGACCCTCCATGTGAGGAGTGTGGGTGCAATGAATCTGCACCCACTCTCCCTGGGTCCACAGCAGCAGAGTCCATGTCGTAACTGTTGCTACCAAAGCTGCAATGCCCTGCTCATGAGGTAAGGGCATGCCTAATCAGGAGAACTGTTCTACATTTCCAAGTATTGGTATTTGCTGATATTATTGCTATTCCACCTACTATATATTGGGGATAGGATCATGGAGATGGAATACCCCTTTAAGTCCAGTTATCCAGCTGAATGAATACTAAACAACAGAGCTTGCTATTTAGATGTGTTTTCTTGTGGCGTATAACGCACTCTCATGTTTGGTAGTCGTTCAGCAGGGCAACTATAAAATCAAATACCTCCATTTGGAAATGTAGCATAGCTCTCCTGATTAATTATGTTCCTTACCTCATGAGCAGGGCATTGCAGTAGCTTACAGTTGCATGGTTACCGCCACTCACTGTGTCTGAACACAGGAAGCTGAGCTGACAGCCGCTCTGTGCATGCGGCAGCGTCTATTGTGAAGGAGGGGGCCGCGGGGAATCAACGCTGCACAGGTACCGTGGGACACTGGGGAACACCGGTGGGGTTATAGGGTGTGACCTGGCAGGGCCTGGGGAGGAGTTTTCTGTCGCATGTGTCATGGCACATGCGACAGAAATCAGAGGAGTAGGGTGAATGCGGCCAGCGCGCTGCTGTGCGCGCGGCCATCTTGGATTTCCGGGAGGGAGTCGGGGGGGGGGCACTTTGGCGACACCGGGGGACCGTAAGGGATCGGGGAGGAGATTTATCTCCCATCTGACATGTTTGTTCATGCCAGATGGGAGATAAATAATCTTTTAAGGGCGCTGTCATTTACTGTAACGTGATCATCGGTATACGGTGTATACCGGTGATCCCGTGAGCGGGGACCAGAAAAAACGACTTGAATCTTGATCTCCAGGGTCTCAGCTACCCCCTGAAACCCCGGAGATTTTCTGACGCTGGGGGGCGCTATTCACTTATTTCTGCCTGCTGTTTATAAACGGCAGACCAGATTAAGGCTACATTCACACGACCGATCCGTTTTTGCGGTCCGCAAAAAACGGTCCATTTTTTTCACGGGTGTATCAGTGTGGCATCCTTTTCCTTTCCATATACGGTCCGTATGTCATCCGATTGTCATCCGTGTGTCTTCCGTTTTTTTTGCGTACTGCAAAAAAACTGAAGGAGGGAAAATACATAAATTTACCCAGGATCCATAGCTTCAACCTACATGAGGCGGTCACATGTTCACTCCAGTGCCATTTTCTACTTTCACAGCGTAGAGCGCTCTGGTGATTTTCCTGTGCTTGTACACTTCATATCAGTCTTTTCTGTCATAATGGCAGAAAGACACATAATGTCCCATTCTTCTGCATTTTGTAATTTTGCACTCTTTGGTGCCTTTCATGTGGCACTAAGGGGTGCTTAGCCTTGTATTTACCAAAAAAAAAATTTAAAAAAAAAATGACGTGGAGTTCCCCCTATTTTTGATAGCCAGCTAGGGTAAAGCAGACAGCTGGGGTCTGATATTCTCAGACTAGGGAGGTCCATGGTTATTGGACTCTCCCCAGCCTAAAAATAGCAGGCCGCAGCCGCCCCAGAAGTAGCGCATCCATTAGATGCGTCAATCCTGGTGCTTCGCCCCAGCTCATCCCGTGCCCTGGTGTGGTGGCAAACGGGGTAATATATGGGGTTAATACCAGATGTGTAATGTCACCTGGCATCAAGCCCTGGGGTTCGTGAGGTCAGGCGTCTATCAGATACCCGACATCACCAACCCAGTCAGTAATAAAAAAAATAGACGACAAACACATTTTTATTTGAAAAAACACTCCTCAACACATTCCCTCTTTCACCAATTTATTAGAATGAAAAACAAATCCAGGTCTGCTGTAATCCAAGGGGTTCCCATGACGATCCCTACCATAGTCACTGTCCCAGTCAGTGAAGAACAGAATGTTCCCCATTGTCTGGGAGAGCCATGCAGTAACCTGAGCTAACATCAATAGGTCAGCCCAGGTCACTGCAGGGCACGACAAGTGCTGCTGTTAGCGAGGTACATTACCTGCGCTGATCTCCTGCACTGCTGACAGCAGACCTGTCACTGACTTCTATGCCCGCCGCGTTCATAGCCAAGTATCGCGAGAGCCTGTGACGTCACCGCTATTCACAGTCTCGGGCCGGCATCGAGAGGAGATCTGACAAGCGGCGGCCATGGAAGACAGTGACAGCGGGATGGTAGGACTTCATCACCGCAGGTAAGCCGAGCGGGGTAATGTATGCAGAGTGCGAGGTGGGTGGAGCTAAGCGGGGTAATGTGTGCGGAGTGCGAGGTGGGAGGAGCTAAGCGGGGTAATGTGTGCGGCGTGCGAGGTGGGTGGAGCTAAGCGGGGTAATGTGTGCGGAGAGCGAGGTGGGTGGAGCTAAGCGGGGGCCATATGTGCGGGCGGCGGTGTGCGGGCGGCGGAGTGCGAAGTGGGTGGAGCTTAGCGGGGCTATGTGTGCGGGCGGCGGAGTGCAAAGTGGGTGGAGCTTAACGGGGCCATGTGTGCGGGCGGCGGAGGGCGAAGTGGGTAGAGCTTAGCGGGGCCATGTGTGCGGGCGGCGGAGTGAGAAGTGGGTGGAGCTTAGCGGGGCTATGTGTGCGGGCGGCGGAGTGCGAAGTTGGCGGAGCCATGTGGCGCTGAGGACGTCAGTGTCGAGGACTGCATGGCTGGGGACAGGTGGGTGTGAGTGTGTGTGTGTACATGCCGAGTGCAGGAGGGGGCGGAGCCGAGTGGGGAAGTGTCGGCTCCCTGCACACGTAACCAGGATAAATATCGGGTAACCAAGGAAAGCACTTTGCTTGGATACCCGATGTTTATCTTGGTTACCAGCTTATGGCAGGCTGCCAGCGATGGCTCCCTATACACTGTAGCTGTAAAAAGCCCTGCTTTTTGCTGATAGAACCGTTCTCGAACGTAACTCGAGCTGCCGAACTTTTAGCAAAAAGCTCGAGTTTTAGTTCGATCTAGAACACCCCCCAAAATCACTCGAACCGCGAACTGGAGAACTACGAACCATGCTCAACTCTACTTACTATATGGAATAAAACAATTAAAGGGGTTGTTTGGTCCTTTTTATATTACCTGTTTTTTTAGGATAGGTCATTAATATTATATTGGTAAGGGGCAGACAGTCTGCGTTCAAAGGAAATGTGTGGTACAGCTCCGTCCCGGTGGACTTGTGACTCCCTGCACCCCAGGGGTCACAGGTAACAACACCTAACACACCACACACACACCCCCAGCCCTTGTGAGGACACACCCGTCACCCGAAAGGGAGACCTGATGCCTTCCTCAGGGCAAGTAGGGCACACCAGGTGGGCGGAGTCAGGCGGAGAGGCACGCCCACCGAGGAGACTACTGTCCTGAGGCAAGAAACACAAACAGAACAGTTTAGAGAACAGTTTGGAGAACAGTTACAGTTAGTGAAAGTGACAGGAGAGGTAGAGGAGCAGAGCTGTCAGTGACCCGGGTTGGAGCCTGGGATCCCCGAAACATCAGGCAGGCAGACGGTGGTGGCCGCCTGCAGGAGTATCAGTTCAATGACCGGCGGAACCGTAGGGACCGGGTCAGGGTTGGAGCCCACCGGACCTGAACCAGGGAGTCAACCGTTTACCGGAGCACCTGAAACCGGGTACTCAGACCCCGTCCTAGCTTAGAAGCCACTGAGTGTAGGCAAATTTACTGATTGCAGTCTGGACCTCACAGGTCTATCCTCACCCAAAGTCCCGAAAGAAGGCAACAGCCCACCGATACCGGGTGAGAGCCACCGCCAAGGGCCAAACACTCGACGGGCCAGCGCCTGCAGGCAACCGAGGGCTCCTCCGGCAGCTAAACGCCGGGGAGCGGGCTACCACTGTCCAGGCAGGGGAGCCAACAGCCAAAACAAGAGGTGCAAGGGAAAGGGGCCACCATCAGCCTCACAAGGGACACAAGCAGCCGGCTGCGGGACCCGACCATACCCGAACTTTGGTTTACCAGTGACTCTGAGTGGGAATTAATCGTGAGTACACCAGTGCCATCCGGGCACAGCATCACACCGCAGTACGGCACCTTGCACCCCGACTCCACCGTCGCCCGTCCCATAGGGCCCCGGGACACACCGCCCCTACCCACGGAGGGGCTAACATCCAAGCTGCGCCTTCAACACCAATCCCGGGAGCCCCCTCCACTCCTGCTGCAGCGGTGGTGCATCCTGTCACCACGACCCGTGGGTGGCGTCACGACCCGTCCAACGACAACGCGGCCGCCGGCTGCGAACCTTGTCCCACACCAACACCCCACCGCCTCCCCTTAACAGAGCGACGTGGCCCCCGGTCCGGAGGCGCTAGAGCCACCGACAACCTGAGCCAGGACCTCAAGCGGCTCGACCCCAACCGGAGGAGCGGCCGTGACCTCTCAGGGCGGTACAGACTAATTCTAGTTTTGTTCATTTTGCCTCCTACATAACAGAAAGCATTAACTATACTGCGCTATAAACTCTGGAAGCAAACAAAAGAAGAAAGAAACAATTCTATTGTTTTTTTGCTATTAAATCCAGAAACAAAAACAATTGAAGAATTGCTGCTTTTAGTAAATCTCATGCACAGTAAAAATGGAATTAATATAATAATGTTGTATGAACAATGGGCCCCACATAGTCAATCATATAGAATGATGTGCCCCACATAGACCTCCATACAGAGTAATGGGCCCCATATAGACCTCCATACAGAATAATGTGCCCCACATAGTCCTCCATACAGAATAATGGGCTCCACATAGTTCTCCATAGAGAATAATGGGGCCCACATAGCCCTCCATACAGAATAATGGGCCCCACATAGCCCTCCATACAGAATAATGGGCCCCACATAGCCCTCCATACAGAACAATGGGCCCCACATAGTCGTTCATGCAGAAGAATGTAATCCACATAGTTCTCCATACAGAATAATGGAACCCACTTAATCCTCCATACACACAAATGTGCCCAACATAACCTTCCATACAGAATATTGGGTCCCATATAGTCCTCCATACAGAATAAGTACCCCATAAAGTCCTCTGTGAGGCAAATCCCGGGATATGAAGATGAATTATGACTTCCAGTCATAATCGCTCATCACTCCCTGGCAGTGCCCCCCTCCCTTCTCGTTCTCAATGTCCAGCATCTGTGAAGGTGTTACACCTCCATGGCCATCTCCTGTGATATGGAGATGAGATGATGTGGGAACAATGGACACAGGAGGACTCCCTGCCGTGACCCTGTGGTAGGAGCTGCTATCTAATTAGCAAGCTTGGAAGTATCCAGACAGAACGACTCCAGTAAAAAATGGTTCATATCTCGCAAGCCATATTTCCGATAAATATGGCAACCATAAAAATGGTGTCTCCGCATGCGGACGATGCTGGCACACCCTTTTTATGGGAGCGGGAGCTTGGGAAATACCCCAGGCGTGATATCAGCCAATGGGGAACTAGTAGACAAGTCATGAGTCCTCTCATTCTGTAGCTAAATTCATAACTGTCACAATGAGAGCATTGGCGTCCGCCTACGACGCTCCCAGGCCAAGTTATGGCCATATTCCATGTTGTGGATTTTGTCCATAACTCCAGCCAGGGGTGGAGCAGTGCTCCCTCTGAGGTCACGAAGGTAGGAGGGGACCTGGATTTGCCCAGGTTGATAACCCTACTTCGGCCATTTTCCAGGGTTCTTTCGCTGGGGGTCACGTGTAGGAAACATCTGTGGGAAGGATCCTAGAAACCTGGCCTACAGCGCCCCCCTGTGGCCAGACGCACAAGGTAACTGCTGGAACTGTGTATGCCTGTTTGTAACCCATGCTTTGCTTGTAACTGTACTCTGACATAACTGTATATTCTGTAGATTCCCTATTGTATATATTGTAGTTTCTAGTGTGCTTTAGGCTGATTAAATTATATAATTAATCTTGGGCTGTTCTGTTATCTCGATCTTGAATCCCACGTCTGTGTGTTCGGCTAATAGTTACCGTAAATCGGTTGGTGGCAGCGAGTTGTGCCAAGGATTATTGTGGGGAGGCCAGTGAGATTCGGGGAGGTTTTATATATTCCGCCCGCGGAGGTCGGGGGAATATATACCCTACTCTCACCGGGGACCCTTCAATAATCGGCATAAGTAGTATAGCGGCCTCCTTGCTTATTGTCGGGCAATTCCATAATTGGCCTGACTATAAGAGGGGCGCTAGAGAGCGCGTCACGTGCTCTGTCTGTCGGTCGGGAGGTATAAAGGAGGGGTGACCCCCACTTGTTACCCCCCGATTGTGACGTACTGGTAGCCAGCGCGGGGGATTTCTGAGTGACCCCCCCGGTGGTTCGTGACATATTGGTGGCAAGCGGTGGGATCGAGATAATAGTGTGTGTGAGTGTGAGACCCATACTCCCAGACACTAAAGACTGCCTGCAGCAGCTGTGGCTGCTGGGGTCTTCAGACTAGCTCAACACTAGAGTGTCAGAGTGCAGATACTGTAAGGTGTGTGGAGGCATCAGGTGTCAGTTCTGTGTCAGTGACCAAAGTCTGCAAGAATGGCTGAGAGCACCAGGAGCAAAGCCAAAGGAATGGCCGATGCTCAGGCCAGAGACGATGAGGAGGTTGTCCACGAGCCCTCCAAGAGCCCGACGCCAGAGAACAGCTCTGCAGAGGACATCGCACAACCTGGCACTGCTGGACAAAATGAGGAGGAGCTCGCCCAAGGGTCCTCAACGAGCCAGATGCCAGCCCTCCGCTCTGCAATGGACAGTGAATCACCAGGCTCCGCAGCGGGCCGCAGATCACCTTGTGCCATTCCACCGAGCCTGGGAGGCTCGGATAGCCTTCTTCAAATGGCTATGGCCCTTCTCCAGGCTGGAGACCAGGAGGGCTACAAGGAACTCCTGGCAGAGCGCAGGGCAGAGCGGCAGGCGGCGCGTGACGCTGAGGCTGCGGAGCGGCAAGCAGCGCGTGAGGCTGCGGAGCGGCAAGCAGCACGTGAAGAGCGACGGCAACAGGCAGACCGTGACCACCAGCTGCAGCTAGCTCAGCTCCGGCCCTCATCAGCCACACGTGACCTTCAAGACACCAAACTTCCAAAGGTCCGTGTTGAGGACTTCCCAGTGCTGGAGAAGGATGGAGACTTGGACTCTTTCCTGACTGCTTTTGAACGGACTTGCTTGCAGCACCATCTGGACAAGGATCAGTGGGCCAAATACCTGACCCCCCGTCTAAGGGGTAAGGCCCTGGATATCCTTGGGGACTTGCCTGCTGAGGCAGATCAGGGCTACGACACCATCAAGCGGGCCCTGATCCAACAGTACAACCTCACTCCGGAGTCCTACCGCAAGAAGTTCCGGACCCTGCAAAAGGGACCAAAGGACTCCTGGGCTGACCACCGGCGGGCACTTGCCCGAGCTGCCGACCACTGGACCCAAGGCCTGCAGCTTTCCACCGGACCGGAGATCCTGGACTTGTTCATCACGGAGCAACTCTTGTGGAACTGCCCTGAGGATCTCCGCCAGTTCATCCGAGACCAGAAGCCAAAGGGGTCCACGGCTACAGCTGCCCTGGCCGATGACTACACCAACAATCGGGCTCCTGAGGCCAGGAGAGCAGCCACCAGCAGCACCTGGAGAGGGGGTAAGATGAATTCTGCGACTGCCCCACCTGCCCCTAGACTGCAGGGGGTGTCCCCCTCAACTCCCCTCTCCAGGCCCGTGGCAGAGCCAAGACGGTGCCACCAGTGCAACCTACCTGGACACTTCAAGGCCATGTGCCCTCAGCGTCCCAAGGCCCCGGCTCCGTCCCCGTCCCAAGGGCCGCCCAAGGTGTATTGTGTGGGTGGGGGTGGTGGTAGGTCCCTGGACAGCTTCCAACCTGTCACCGTCGGCCGGTCTGTGACCATAGGGCTGCGAGACAGCGCCTCGGAGGTGACTCTGGTGCGGCCTGAGATGGTGTCCCCCCAAGACTTGATCCCTGGAAAAACCCTCGCTGTCTCCGGGATTGGAGGCATTGACCCGGCGCTGCCTGTTGCTGACATTTATGTGGACTGGGGCGCAGGGCGAGGGGTGAGAGAGGTGGGGGTAACTGATCGGATCCCCGCAAACGTGCTACTTGGGACAGATTTGGGGCAGATAACCTCCCAGTTTGGGCCCCCACCAAGGGCTGAACCTTCAGCCAGTACGGACATGACTCCTGACAATGTTAATGTGTTATCTATGAATGATGTGAGAGAGGGGGGAGTGAACTCTGATATTTCTGCTTGCACAGACACCATAGACACACACACAGCTGCAGCTGTGACAGGGGAGGGGGTCAGAGAAAGGTGTGACAATGCCTCTACAAGTAATCAGCCTGTGAGCTGGGATCTGCTGCCCTCTGCAGGGATAAGCAGAGAGCAGGGTGCTGCAGGGGGAGGACCAGTGTGTGGGGTGGGGGCTACCACAGCAAATGTGGGGTCCCCAGAGATTTCACAGCGGGGTTCTGTTGCTGCAGGAGGGGAACAGGCAGGTGAGATTGGGGCCGGTCCAGGAGCGGAAGTGCTCCCAGGTAAGATCTCGGTGCATGGTTCCCCCACAACCGGGGTGTCAGGAAGCCAGGTCGGTCTGCCTGAACCGGCGACTTGGTCAGGAACGGAGGAGGAGCAGGCACGACCCACGGTCGCAGCGGCTGTGGCCGCTGTCACCCGCAGTGGGAGTGCTGGAAGCCAAGGGGCCTCCCGGAGGTCCGATAGCTCTTCCCCTTCTGACCAAGTGGCAGCCGAGTCAGGTGGAGGCCAGGACACAGGTCCCGGGGTACTGACCGAAGATGTGACAGTCTCGTCGATTCTGGCCACATCTAGTCAGGGGTTTCAGGCAGCGTTAGAAGCTGACGACAGCCTGAAAGCTCTTAAGGAGCAGGCGGCACAGCCTCCCTCGGACTCGGACCCGGAGCGAGTGGTCTGGGACCAAGGACGGCTGTACCGGGCCACGGTCCAGCAGGGTTCACCGGAGGCGTGGCCCAGGGACCGACAGTTGGTGGTACCCTATCCGTTCCGGACGGAGTTGTTGCAGATCGCACATGAGATTCCGATGGCCGGACACCTAGGGATCGCTAAGACCAAGGCCAGGTTAAACCAGCATTTCTACTGGCCAAAAATGGGGGCCGATGTGGCTGCCTACTGCCGTTCGTGTGAAACCTGTCAGAGAGTGGGGAAGGCGGGGCCACGCCCCAAAGCCCCACTGGTATCTCTGCCCATCATCGATGAGCCTTTCAGGAGGGTGGCTGTGGATCTGGTCGGCCCGCTGGCCATCCCCAGCAGCTCCGGGAAACGCTCATACTGACGGTAGTGGACTATGCCACCCGGTACCCAGAAGCAGTGGCCTTGTCGTCCATTCGGGCTGACAAGGTGGCCACCGCATTGCTGGAGATTTTCTCCCGAGTGGGTTTTCCCCAGGAAATGCTCACTGACCGGGGGACCCAATTCATGTCCCAGCTGATGGAGGCCCTCTGTAAGCAAGTCCAGGTGCGACATCTGGTGGCCAGCCCGTACCATCCACAGACTAATGGCCTGTGCGAGCGGTTTAATGGCACCTTAAAGCAGATGCTTAAGATGTTGGTCGACTCCCATGGGCGTGACTGGGAGCGGTATCTCCCACACCTGTTATTTGCTTACCGGGAGGTTCCACAGGCCTCAACAGGATTCTCACCGTTTGAGCTCCTGTACGGGCGACGTGTGCGGGGCCCCCTGGCTCTGGTGAAAGAGGCTTGGGAAGGGGATTTGGCCACCCCTGGAGTGTCGGTTATCGAGTATGTCATGCGCTTCCGGGACAAAATGCAGGCCTTGACGCAACTGGTACACGACAATATGGCTCAAGCCCAGGCCGATCAGAAGCGTTGGTACGACCAGAACGCTTGTGAGAGGACCTACCAAGTGGGTCAAAAGGTGTGGGTACTGGTCCCCGTACCACAGGACAAGCTTCAGGCAGCCTGGGAAGGCCCATACCTCGTGTACCAGCAGCTCAACCCTGTGACGTACCTGGTCACCCTGGACCCTGCCCGTGGAAGGCGGAAGCCCTTCCATGTGAACATGATGAAGGCACATCATGAGCGGGAGGCGTGTGCGCTCCCCGTGTGCAACCTGCCCGAGGAGGGAGAAGCGGAAACCCTCTTGGATTTGCTAGCCCAGGTTAGGGCCGGCGGATCCATTGAGGATGTGGAGGTTGGCCACCAGCTCTTGGAGGACCAACGGTCCCAGCTGTGGGCCACCCTCCTCCCCTTCCGGGGGTTGTTTACCAACCAGCCCGGAAGGACTGACTTGGCTGTCCATCACGTGGACACTGGGGATCATCCCCCGATCCGGCGTTCAGCATATCGGGTCTCCCTGGAGGTGCAGCAACACATGCGCCAGGAGATTGACGAGATGCTGAAGCTGGGGGTGATCCAGGCATCCAACAGCGCTTGGGCCTCGCCTGTAGTCCTCGTCCCTAAGAAGGACCGAACCACTCGGTTCTGCGTGGACTACAGGGGGCTCAATGCTGTCACGGTCGCCGATGCGTACCCAATGCCACGCATCGATGACCTGCTCGATCAGTTGGCCGGGGCTCAGTACCTGACCATCATGGACCTGAGCCGGGGATATTGGCAGATCCCCCTGACTCGCAAGGCCAGGGAACGCTCTGCCTTTATTACCCCATTTGGACTATACGAGTCCACGGTGATGCCATTCGGGATGAGGAATGCCCCTGCCACTTTCCAGCGGATGGTCAACACCCTGCTCAAGGGACTTGAAGGGTACGCGGCCGCGTACCTAGATGACATTGCCGTCTTCAGTCCCACCTGGGAGGACCACCTAGAGCATCTAGCACAGGTGCTCAGGCGGATCCACCGGGCAGGTTTGACCATCAAGCCGGGAAAGTGTCAGCTGGCCATGAGCGAGGTCCAGTACCTCGGTCACCGGGTAGGCGGGAGAACACTGAAGCCCGAGCCTGAGAAAGTGGAGGCCATCGCATCCTGGCCCACCCCCAGGACCAAGAAGCAGGTGATGTCCTTCTTGGGGACCGCTGGGTACTATAGGAGGTTTGTTCCACGCTATAGTAGCCTGGCAAAGCCCTTGACGGACCTCACCAAGAAGAAGCTGCCCTCTGCAGTCGATTGGACAATGGACTGCGAGACAGCCTTCCGGGCCCTAAAGGACGCCCTGTCCAGCCCGCCCGTGCTACAGGCAGCCGACTTCACGCGGCCGTTTGTAGTACAGACCGACGCCAGTGACTTCGGCCTCGGTGCGGTGCTCAGCCAGGTGGACTCTGCGAGCCAAGAGCACCCAGTCTTGTACCTGAGCAGGAAGCTGTTACCAAGGGAAGTGGCCTATTCCACGATGGAGAAGGAGTGCCTGGCCATAGTGTGGGCCCTGCAGCGTCTGCAACCCTATCTATACGGGCGCCACTTCATCGTGGAGACGGACCACAATCCCCTCAGCTGGTTGCACACCGTCTCTGGGACGAATGGGCGATTGTTGCGATGGAGCCTTGCGCTCCAGCAATACAACTTCACCATTCGCCACAAAAGGGGCCGTGACCACGGTAACGCAGACGGGCTGTCCCGACAAGGAGAGGTCGCGGACGGGCGCACGGGGGAACACCGGAGTGTGCTGCCCCCTAGCGCCCTCAAAAGGGGGGAGGTGTGAGGCAAATCCCGGGATATGAAGATGAATTATGACTTCCAGTCATAATCGCTCATCACTCCCTGGCAGTGCCCCCCTCCCTTCTCGTTCTCAATGTCCAGCATCTGTGAAGGTGTTACACCTCCATGGCCATCTCCTGTGATATGGAGATGAGATGATGTGGGAACAATGGACACAGGAGGACTCCCTGCCGTGACCCTGTGGTAGGAGCTGCTATCTAATTAGCAAGCTTGGAAGTATCCAGACAGAACGACTCCAGTAAAAAATGGTTCATATCTCGCAAGCCATATTTCCGATAAATATGGCAACCATAAAAATGGTGTCTCCGCATGCGGACGATGCTGGCACACCCTTTTTATGGGAGCGGGAGCTTGGGAAATACCCCAGGCGTGATATCAGCCAATGGGGAACTAGTAGACAAGTCATGAGTCCTCTCATTCTGTAGCTAAATTCATAACTGTCACAATGAGAGCATTGGCGTCCGCCTACGACGCTCCCAGGCCAAGTTATGGCCATATTCCATGTTGTGGATTTTGTCCATAACTCCAGCCAGGGGTGGAGCAGTGCTCCCTCTGAGGTCACGAAGGTAGGAGGGGACCTGGATTTGCCCAGGTTGATAACCCTACTTCGGCCATTTTCCAGGGTTCTTTCGCTGGGGGTCACGTGTAGGAAACATCTGTGGGAAGGATCCTAGAAACCTGGCCTACAGCGCCCCCCTGTGGCCAGACGCACAAGGTAACTGCTGGAACTGTGTATGCCTGTTTGTAACCCATGCTTTGCTTGTAACTGTACTCTGACATAACTGTATATTCTGTAGATTCCCTATTGTATATATTGTAGTTTCTAGTGTGCTTTAGGCTGATTAAATTATATAATTAATCTTGGGCTGTTCTGTTATCTCGATCTTGAATCCCACGTCTGTGTGTTCGGCTAATAGTTACCGTAAATCGGTTGGTGGCAGCGAGTTGTGCCAAGGATTATTGTGGGGAGGCCAGTGAGATTCGGGGAGGTTTTATATATTCCGCCCGCGGAGGTCGGGGGAATATATACCCTACTCTCACCGGGGACCCTTCAATAATCGGCATAAGTAGTATAGCGGCCTCCTTGCTTATTGTCGGGCAATTCCATAATTGGCCTGACTATAAGAGGGGCGCTAGAGAGCGCGTCACGTGCTCTGTCTGTCGGTCGGGAGGTATAAAGGAGGGGTGACCCCCACTTGTTACCCCCCGATTGTGACGTACTGGTAGCCAGCGCGGGGGATTTCTGAGTGACCCCCCCGGTGGTTCGTGACATCCTCCATAGAGAATAATGGGCCCCACATAATCCTCCATACACAAAAATGGTCCCCACATAGTCCACCATACAGAATAATGGGCGCCACATAAACCTCCATACACACAAATGGCCCCACATAGCAGCGACGTACATAGAAATCATTGGGCCCCATAGCAAAAGTCTGAATGGGCCCCCCCAATAAAAAACGACAGTAAAATATTAACATAATAAACAGCATAATAAACAGCATGCAAGACTGGGGATCGGCATTCATGTTACTGGGGTGGCATACAAGATACTAGGGGCCAGTGGGGGGCATACAAGTTACTGTGGGCGTATATACACATTATGAATTAATCTTCTAGCCAGGTTATACATCTACCAGTCCAGTAAGTAGACTATTACCGGGCCTGGATCCGTCTACAGAGGACCAATCTAGGCAGTGCTGTGTGCCTGTTTTGTGACTGTGTGCCATGCGCCCGTCTAAGACTCTGCCAGGTGCAGACAGGGCCGCCATCAGGGCATTACTACTGGGACTCCTGTACTGGGTCTGGTGAGCAGCAGGCAGGAGGGGGGACCCAGCTGACAGCCCGGGCCCCTCCCCTTTCATTCCTCTGCTCACCGGGCCCCATGGGCAGGGGGCGGGGACATTGCACTGGCAGACATATCGCGGTGCAGCACCTGCAGTTGCACAGGGACCCCAAGAGGGAGCGGGCCCCTAGAGCCTGAAAACGTGTTAACCTCTTAGCGACCTATGACGTACTGGGTACGTCATAGCTCCCTGATACTTAAGGACCCATGACGTACCCAGTACGTTATGGCGAGATCACGGCCCCGGTGGCTGCGATCGTTTTACAAATATCTTAGATTCGGGGAGGAGGGGTCCTCTGCCTGACCTCAGGAGGGGTGGTGTCTCCTCCCCGGACCTAAGGAGGCTGTGATTGGGTGATGAACGCCGCTCAGCCAATCACAGCCACTGTAATGTTTAAACCACTGTAATGTTTCAACCATTGAAAATGGTTAAAACATTAAAATCCAGCCATGTTCAGTGCAGCTGTAGCACCGATCATTGGCTGGAGCTGGGTGACATCAGTTTCACCCGCCCCCAGCTCTGATTGGAGAGACTGGCCTTGTGACCGATCTCTCCAATCACTGTGGATCTGGAGCTAGAGACCACTCCCCTCACCTTCACTCCAGTGTCTGTGGAAGGTGAGGGGAGTAATCGGTAAGTTTATAGACACTGTCTCCTTTCAGCCGCCGCCATTGCCCCAGCCCCCACCCTTCAGCCGCCGGCTGCAGCAGTCACTGCCCCAGATCCACCGCCACTGAACCCATCTGCTGCCTCACCTCCATCTGCCACTGCTCTCCCCCTTCAGCCGCTGCCCCCCTCTCTCATCTGCTGCCCCCTCTCCCACCTCTCACCTTCCTCCATCTGCTGTGACCCCCCCACCTGCTGTGACCCCCCCACCTGCTGTGACCCCCCACCTGCTGTGACCTCACACCTGCTTTGACCCCCCCACCTGCTGTGACCCCCCTTACCTGCTGTGATCCCCCCCACCTGCTGTGATCCCTCCCACCTGCTGTGATCCCCCTTGCTTGCTGTGATCCCACCCCACTTGCTGTGATCCCCCCCACTTGTTGTGATCCCCCCACTTGCTGTGATTCCCCCCCACTTGCTGTGACCCCCCCACTTGTTGTGACCCCCCCACCTGTTGTGATCCCCCCCACCATCTATCCATCTCTCTGGCTATCCGTCTCTCATCTATATGTAGCACCCATGAGGCAGGGGATAAATGTTACTCGTCGCCAGGCCGGTGATGTCGGGTCAGGGGGATGTCACAGGTGGCCCTGCTCGGCTTCGTGGCCCCGAGGTGTACAATAAAAGGGGATTTGGATGATGGTGGGGGAATGATGAGGTTGATAGTCTTGTGACGCCACCTGTGGTACGTGGCCAGGGATTAGCCGCCGCTGCTGTTGCTGTCCTTCGGGGTGGATTGTGTTGCAGAAAGGATGGTTTTGCTCCTCACAGGTGGAGCGGGGCCCCAGGGAGGATGATGAAGAGAGTAGTGGCCGTTGGCGCCGAAGCGCGGGGCGACGGCAATCAAAAGGCTGAATCAGCTGCTGTGGTTCCAGCCGTGATGGGCCCCAGCCAATCCCGGATCCATTGGAGGTTAGAACCGGTACGGTGGTCGATGGGCCCTTTCTTCTTGCACCTTTAAAGATGGATCCCCGTGTCCTGATGCTGCTTGGGGACCCCGGTTCGTGTAGTGTTAGCTCCTGTCCCGTGTGTAGGTGACGCGAGGCCGCTGTGGGGCTTGACTGTAATCACAACTCTGGACCCTATGTGGCACTGTGCTCCGGGATCTCGTGGTGGTCAGAGGGACATGCAATCCTCCTGTCCTACAGATTCTGGTGATACAACGTGAAGTCTGTTCCACCCCAAGACTCTGCACCCTGAACCGCACCAGTCCCGCTCCTGTTCTCTCCTGCTGGAGAACACTCTAACTGTTGTGTAAGCTCCTAACTCCCCCTGGTGGGTGGTGCTCCCCCGGTTCCCTGTCACTAGTGGGTGGCTGCCCCCCATGTTTGGTGACTAGCTTAAGACCCGACCCTAGCCTGATCCCCAATGGGGAGGGCAACCTGGTTGTGCATATGAGTTTGTGTTGTGGAATTGGTACCGACCTCCTCTGGATCCAGGATGAGTACTGCACCTTAAGTGAGGTGCAGTACCCTGTGGCGACTGAAGCCACAAGGGCACCACATATCCATCTATCTATCTATGATTCTATCTATCTGCTGAAAGAGCCTTAAAGGGAATCTGTCAGCAGGTTTTTGCTTCCCCATCTGAGAGCAGCATAAAGTAGAAACAGATACCCTGATTCCAGCGATGTGTCACTTACTGGCCTGTTTGCTTTCATTGTGATAAAAATCACTGTTTTCTCTGCTGCAGATCTAGCAATTATACAGAGCCCATGAATATGCTGGACTACCTGCAGCACGACGAGTAGCCCTGTAATGATAATCTCCTGCTGATTAACCAGTGATGCTATCAAACATATACTAAGCAGCCCAATAAGTGACAATCGCTGGAATCAGGATCTCTTCCCTTATGTTATGCTGCGCTCAGATTAGGTGTTAAAAACCTGGTGACAGATTCCCTTTAAAGGGGTTGTCAGGTCTAAATCCACATGTCTGCATTATCACAATTTGGTTTCAATTACTTATTAAAAACTGTATTTGACACATTCCCTTAGGCTGCTTTCACACATCCGGTTTTTCCTGTGCAGCACAATCCGGCGCTTTGCAGAAAAAACGCAACCTTTTTTTTGCCGCCGGTTGCGTTTTTTTTGCTTAGACTTACATTAGTGCCGTATTGTGCCGCATGGGCTTGCGTTCCGTCCGGTTTTTGCCGCATGCGGCTGATTTAGCCAATGCGGCGGCCGGATGGAACGTTGCCTGGCACGTTTTTTTGTCCGGCAAAAAAAACGTCCATAGGCATGCATTGCAAATCGAGCCGCTCATTAAACAATCTCGTATTCCCTGCTTTCCCCGCCCACAGGCGCCTATGATTGGTTGCAGTGAGACACGCCCCCACGCTGAGTGACAGGTGTCTCACTGCACCCAATCACAGCAGCCGGTGGGCGTGTCTATACTGTGCAGTGAAATAAATAATTAAATAATTTAAAAAAAACGGCGTGCGGTCCCCCCAATTTTATTACCAGCCAGATAAAGCCATACGGCTGAAGGCTGGTATTCTCAGGATGGGGAGCTCCACGTTATAGGGAGCCCCCCAGCCTAACAATATCAGCCAGCAGCCGCCCAGAATTGCCGCATACATTAGATGCGACAGTTCTGGGACTGTACCCGGCTCTTCCCGATTTGCCCTGGTGCGTTGGCAAATCGGGGTAATAAGGAGTTAATGGCAGCCCATAGCTGCCACTAAATCCTAGATTAATCATGTCAGGCGTCTCCACGAGATACCTTCCATGATTAATCTGTACTGTAGGTTACAGTAAATAAACACACACACCTGTAAAAATCATTTATTAGAAATAAAAACCACTAAGAAATACCCTCATTCACCACTTTATTCAGCCCGAAAAAGCCCTCCATGTCCGGCGTAATCCAGGATGGTCCAGCGTCGCTTCCAGCTCTGCTGCATGAAGGTGACTGGAGCTGCAGAAGACACCGCCACTCCTGACAGCTCCGTGCAGCAACTGAAGACAGCCGCGCGATCAGCTGAGCTGTCACTGAGGTGAGTAGCGCGATCAGCTGTATCAAGCGGTGGCCGCGGGTAATCTCAGTGACAGCTCAGCTGATCACGCTACTCACCTCAGTTGCTGCATGCAATCATAGGCGCCTGTGGGCGGGGAAAGCAGGGAATACGAGATTGTTTAATGAGCGGCCGGCTTTTTCAAAATAGTAAAAGCCGCCAGAGCAGTGTGAACGCCGTGCAGCGCCGCGCTGGGGATCGGGGATCGGTGAGTATGAAAGAGGGCCGCTAACTTCAGTCACTCAGGAGTTTAGCGGTCACCCTTGAGCCCTTCACAGGTGACCGCTAATCAGGACGCGGCACAGACAGAGCCGCAGAATGACAATGAAGTCGGGTGAAGTTCACCCGAGTTCATTCTGATCGTGCGGCTCTGTGTCTGCTGTCATCTGCCATTCAGCTCTGCCACATGGCTGTCTGTGTCTGCTGTCATGTAGGCCATGTAGCAGAGCTAAATAGCAGATGACATAGTAAAAATACGCATTACACACGCATTACACACGCTAATAAAATCATTAATTTATTCAGAAAAAGCATCGCACTTGCGTTGCACTCGAACCTAACGTGAACTAAAATCAGCCGAGTTTTTTTCAGCCCAGTCGGACCGATTTTACGCGCATAGATGTGTTTCCAGCCATAGAGAGAGAGACAGACCGACCGACAGAGAGAGAGAGACCGAAAGACCTGCCTTTGTTATGTCAAAAAAACATGCGGATCGCAAAAATAATGCAGTGCAAACGCAGTGCTTAACATTTTGGCAGTGTTTTTCTACAACTCATTGATTTCAATGGGTGTAGAATGCTGCCAAAACGGACAAAAGAATTGACATGCTGCTTTTCTAAATGCAGATTTTGTTAAATTTTTGACAATCAAAACGCTGCGTTTCAAAAAGCATCGTGTGCACAGATTTTGCATGATTCTCATAGACTTTGCTGTGGAAGCACAACGCATGCAGTTTCAATGACACAGTTAAGTTGTAAACGCAGCCAAAGTGCAGAAAAATACACAACGTGCGCACATAGCCTTAGAGACTCTGGTGTGAACTCAGCCACAGTGCGGTTTATACTGGCACCGTGGTCCGGACTAAGACAGTGACGTGTGCCTAATTGTGGTGTAAAAACTATTTTCATAATAGTCATTTAAACCAGTAGTTTATTCAGAGGAGTCTAATATAAAAATGAATAATAAATAATCATAATAACAATTTTATTGGTTATCAGAGAATAGCTGTAAAAATATCTCAGTCATATATATTTATTTGTGATTTGGGTCCATTATAAAGTGGTTTCAATTTTGTCACCCATTGAAATTTAATCTGGGTAAATAAAAAGAATATTTATGAGAACAAATTTAATAACCGTCATTCAAATTAAATTTTGCAATAACATGGGAAATAAAGGTATACTTACTTATTTACAAATGCACCTCTTACGGTATCACATATCAATGATAGCTAGATTTAGCTCTGATAATAATTGGTAACTATTGTATTTTACAGAAATATTTAATGAAAGGGGCATTTATTACTCCAGAAAAACGAATATGTGAATAATTTTTGCAGGATACTGTTCACACTTGCCTGTGACAATATAAATCCGCATTCTACATCTGGAGGTTTGAAATTTCTACATTGAATTTTTCCAAGAAATATCTCCTTTACCCTCTTTCAGATACTGTATATGGACTGCTCGTTATAACCAAAATGAACTATAAAAAATTGGGTTGTGAATTTCCGAAAGCACTCCAGGATTTGATGAACTATTTTCATTCTCACCATCCTTTTAACATTATTTTACTATAACAGAAAGCAATGCTAGATATATCTGGTTGCCATAAATTTTCATTGTAATGTCTGCGAGTTTCCAACTATTAATTATATCGTGTATATTCTGGAATTAATGATATTTGCACCTCTTCATGTATATAACCACCACATATCATATTGATTATTTGTATGTATGAGACCTCCTATAAATGCTCTATTTTTCATCCATATTATTATACTGTTTTAATAGCAGACTAATGATAAAAACAGAAAATAATAATTATATTTTAAAGACTGTAGATGGAAAATATTTGAAATATTTAAAATAATCTATACAGACAAATTTTGAATAAGTCTCAAATGAGCTTCCAGTCAATCTTGATCGATTGGGAAATATTACAATAAGAGCATTATATGTGGTCTCAACAACAGACTTTGGTTTTAAAGCATTTGTGTTATGTTAATCACTTGTTTTCACTATCACCTCTGTATATTCAGCATCTTCTGCTGGCACATATGTGTTAGGGCCAGATGGACGGGTAGACCCAGGAGGTGGATCCACTGGGCCGAACTCCCGGATGAGGGAAAGGAGTCTGGTGGCCGGAGCACTTTAGGTAGCAGGACAGTCCGTGCACTGGGAGAAAATGGAGAAGTCCCTGGGACCACGAGGTCACTGATGGTGGTCCGGGTGACGGAGCTCAGGTTCGGAAGCCGTGATGGTGTCAGGCGGGGTCCGGAACCGTTGGAGCGAGATGACGGGTCACCGCAGGGATCCGAGATGGTACGGACTGTCAGGATGGCAGATGGGCAGCGTTCGGGGTTTGAGGTACAGCAGGACCGGATGGCGATGCAGGATCGGCTCTAGAAGACAGAGAGGTAAGTATCTCACAAAACACAAGGAGACCTGACTCCTAGCTTGGGAAAACACGAAGAACAGGCCCCGCTCCCTTGGACATTAACCCCCTATATACCCTGTACCTGTGTGCATCATTTCCTGTTAGTTGACACTGGCCATTTAAGAAAGGGTCAGTGACCGCGCGCGCGCCCTAATGCGCATGCGCGCGGCCCGGGTGCCAGAAGCCAGGGCAGGAAGCTGAGAGGAGGACGCAGGGGAGCCGGCCAGGGACTGGGAAGCCGTCGGGCGCCGGGAGCGGAGACCAGGGGGCCTGGGAAGTACGGGCACCGGAGGCTGGAGAGCGGGGAGCGTGGCAGGTGAGCCGGGGAGCGGAGCAGAGGACCCGGGGAACGGAGCAGGGGACCCGGGGAGCGGAGCAGAGGACCCGGGGAGCGTGACAGTACCCCCCCCCACGCCCCCCTCCCCGCAACCGGGACAGGAAGGCACGGATCAGAGGAGTGCCCACGTTCTCCCTGGGCTCCCAGGACCTATCCTCAGGACCATACCCTTCCCAGTCCACCAGGAAGAACTGTCGACCTCGTACGGTCTTCATGGCCACGATATCCCTTACCGCATAGATGTCGTCCTCAGCAATAGGAGGGGGAGCCGGACTGGCGGC
Source organism: Anomaloglossus baeobatrachus (assembly GCF_048569485.1). Taxonomy (NCBI): domain Eukaryota; kingdom Metazoa; phylum Chordata; class Amphibia; order Anura; family Aromobatidae; genus Anomaloglossus; species Anomaloglossus baeobatrachus. Next base: position 104,515,674 of record NC_134360.1, read on the forward strand.
AGCGGAGAAGGGACCAAGGACAACCGGCTTGAGCAGAGACACGTGGAAGGAGTTGGGTATCCTCATCGTGGCCGGGAGCTGTAGTTTGTAGGAGACCTCATTGATCTTGCCGAGGACTTTAAACGGTCCGATGTAGCGAGGTCCCAGCTTGTAGGATGGTATCTTCAGTCGGATGTATTTGGAAGCAAGCCAGACGAGATCTCCCGGAGAGAAACACGGAGGATCCAGACGTCTCTTGTCCGCGTGTCTCTTCATCCGCAGGGATGCACGTGCAAGGGAGGCCTTAACTGAGTCCCAAATGGTTGTAAAGTCACGGGCTACAGCATCAGCAGCAGGGACATCCGAGGAAGAGGATACAGGCAATGGGACGGTAGGCTGAAGTCCGTAAACGACATGGAAGGGAGAGCTGGAGGAGGACTCACTGACGTGGTGGTTATGGGAGAATTCAGCCCAAGGAAGAAGCGTGGACCAGTCGTCATGATGGGCGTTGACGTAGTGACGTAAGAAGGAGGTCAAGATCTGATTGACCCGTTCCACTTGGCCGTTCGACTGAGGATGGTAGGCCGAAGAAAAGTCCAGAGTCACTCCCAGTTGTTTACAGAGAGCCCTCCAGAAGCGGGAGGTGAACTGAGTTCCTCTGTCGGACACTATGTGTGATGGAAAGCCATGCAAGCGGAAGATGTGATGTATATAGGCGTCCGCGAGTTCCTGGGCAGAGGGCAGTCCAGCCATAGGAACGAAATGGGCCATTTTAGAGAATCGATCCACCACGACCCATATGACTGTGTGTCCGGAGGACAATGGCAAGTCTGTAATAAAGTCCATCGCTATGTGTTGCCAGGGAACTGAGGGTATGGGCAGAGGCAGAAGACGGCCATATGGCAGGTGTTTGGGAGTCTTGTTCCTGGCACAGGAGGAGCAGGCAGAGACAAAAGAGGCGACGTCCGTGCGAAGGGATGGCCACCAGTAATGACGTACAATAGCACTCCATGTTTTCTTCTGACCTGCATGACCGGCTGTTTTCGAGGCATGGCCCCAGTGTAACACTTTTTGCCTGTCAGTCTCAGAGACATAGGTCTTCCCGGGCGGTATCTGGGCCAGGGTGACAGGAGCCACCGGAATAATCTTACTTGGACAGATGATGGGTTGAGATGTCTCTTCCTCCTGTTCCACGGGCACGAAAGACCTAGACAAGGCATCAGCGCGTACATTCTTGTTCGCGGGTCGGAAATGAAGCTGGAAGTCGAACCGGGCAAAGAACAAGGACCACCTGGCTTGCCGTGGGTTCAGTCGCTGAGCAGTCCGCAGGTATTCCAGGTTTTTGTGGTCCGTGTAAACAATGACAGGATACACTGCTCCTTCCAGAAGATAGCGCCATTCCTCCAGAGCCAGTTTGACCGCCAATAGCTCTCGGTCACCGATGGTGTAATTACGTTCAGGCGCGGAGAAGCTCTTGGAGAAGAAACCGCACGTCACCATCTTCCCGGAGGAGGACTTCTGCATGAGCACTGCTCCGGCTCCCGAGGAGGAGGCATCCACCTCCAAGGTGAACTGGCGGTTTAACTCTTGACGGTGCAGTACAGGAGAGGAGGCAAAGGCTCGCTTTAGAGAGCCAAACGCGGCGTCGGCCGCAGGTGACCAGTCCTTTGGATTAGCCCCCTTCTTGGTCAAGGCGGAGAGAGGAGCAGTCAGAGCCGAGAAGTGAGGAATGAACTGGCGGTAATAGTTGGCGAATCCCAGAAAGCGTTGGATTGCCTTCAGTCCAGAAGGAGGAGGCCAGTTGAGAATGGAGGAGACCTTCTTTGCATCCATCTGCAGTCCGGTATCGGTGATGAGGTACCCCAGGAAGGGGAGAGAAGACTGTTCGAAGATGCACTTCTCGTACTTGGCGTACAGACGATTCTCTCTCAGTCTTTGTAGAACCAGTTGCACGTTCTCTCGGTGGGTCTGGAGGTCCGGAGAAAAGACAAGGATGTCATCCAGATATACCACCACACAGACGTAGAGAAGGTCCCGAAACACATCGTTCACTAATTCTTGGAAGACTGCTGGTGCGTTACACAGGCCGAAGGGCATCAAGCAGTATTCATAGTGCCCATCGCGAGTGTTGAACGCGGTCTTCCATTCATCCCCTGAGCGGATACGGACCAGGTTGTAGGCACCCCGAAGATCCAACTTGGTGAACACACGAGCTCCTCTGAGCCGATCAAACAATTCGGGGATGAGCGGCAGGGGGTACTTGTTTTTCACGGTGATTAGGTTCAATCCCCGGTAGTCTATACATGGGCGTAGGTCACCCTCTTTCTTCTTTACGAAGAAGAAGCCTGCTCCAGCAGGAGAGGAGGATCTCCGGATGAATCCCTTAGCCAGGCTCTCTGTGATGTACGTAGACATGGCCCTTGTTTCGGCTGGAGACAGTGGATATATCCGTCCTCGAGGTGGTGTAGTTCCCGGGAGCAGGTCAATGGCACAATCGTAAGGACGATGTGGCGGAAGTACTTCGGACTCCTTCTTATCAAAGACGTCCACGAAGGACCAATAGGCTGAGGGCAGTCCCGGTAGGGACTCGGGAACCGGAGGTCGCCGGATAGGTTGTATGGTCTTCAGACACCTCTCATGGCAAGAAGACCCCCATCGAGTGATATCGCCAGTGCCCCAGCTGACTGAAGGCTCGTGTGTCCGCAACCAGGGAAGGCCCAGCAGGATTTGATGTGACATATGTGGGAGGACGTAGAGAGCGATGTTCTCGGTGTGCAGAGCACCGATACGCAGTTCAAGCGGCTTGGTGATCCAGGAGATGGTGTCTGAGAGGGGTCTCCCATCCACAGAGGCAATCACAAGAGGTTTGGCGAGTGGAGTAACAGGCACCTGGTACTTGTCCACCGTGGCCTGCTGGATGAAATTGCCTGCTGCCCCAGAATCGAGGTACGCCTCAGCCGTAAACCGCGTCTCTCCCGTTGTCACTTGCACAGTCCATGTAACTGGGTCTGAGAGAGTCCCAGCACCTAGGGTGGCCTCTCCTACCAACCCTAGGCTTTGGAGTTTCCCGGCCTCTCTGGACAGGCGCGTAGCAGGTGTGTGCCCTCTCCGCAGTAAAAGCAGAGACCCTTGGCGAGCCGCTCTGCTCGACGTTGTTCAGACTGTCGCACACGGTCGATCTGCATGGGCTCATGGACGGAGACACCAGAGGCCGTTGACTGGAGTACGGCGGGCTTCTGTGGAGGAGAGGAATGCCGTACCGGACGTCTCTCACGGGATACCTCTTTGGACCGCTCCTGAAAGCGTATGTCCACTCGAGTCGCTAGGGTAATCAGGGCGTCCAGGGTGGACGGTACGTCACGTCCAGCCAGCTCATCTTTGATTCGACCCGATAGTCCTTCCCAGAAGGCGGCGGTTAGGGCCTCGTTATTCCACCCGAGTTCTGAAGCCAAGGTGCGGAAACGGATGGCGTATTGACCCACCGTCAGTGTTCCCTGACGTAACCGGAGAAGTGATGACGCAGACGCGGAGGCGCGTCCGGGTTCGTCAAAGGTGCTGCGAAAGGCCTGCAGGAACTCCTGGAGGTTCTTGGTCATAGGTTCCTCCTTCTCCCACAAGGGGTTCATCCACGCCAGTGCCTCGCCCTCTAGGTGAGACATGATGAAGGTGACCTTGGCTTGGTCGGAGGCAAACAGATGTGGCAGCTGCGTGAAATGGAGGGAGCATTGGTTTATAAACCCCCTGCAGGTCTTGGGATCTCCGGCGTACCGGGGTGGTGAGGCCAAACGCAGTCTGGAAGCATCCGAAGAGGCAGCCACGGGAGCGGGGGTCGTGGCTTGACTAGTGGAGGCCCGGGGCGCTGCAGATGTGACCGAGGCTTGTAGCGTGTTCAAGCGGGCGTCCACGGAGGTCATAAAATTCAGCATGCGGGTCTGGACTTCACGCTGGCGTTGCAGTTCCTCATGCAAGGCCGCTAGTGCTTCGGCGGGATCCATGGCCTGTTCTTACTGTTAGGGCCAGATGGACGGGTAGACCCTGGAGGTGGATCCACTGGGCCGAACTCCCGGATGAGGGAAAGGAGTCCGGTGGCCGGAGCACTTTAGGTCGCAGGACAGTCCGTGCACTGGGAGAAAATGGAGAAGTCCCTGGGACCACGAGGTCACTGATGGTGGTCCGGGTGACGGAGCTCAGGTTCGGAAGCCGTGATGGTGTCAGGCGGGGTCCGGAACCGTTGGAGCGAGATGACGGGTCACCGCAGGGATCCGAGATGGTACGGACTGTCAGGATGGCAGATGGGCAGCGTTCGGGGTTTGAGGTACAGCAGGACCGGATGGCGATGCAGGATCGGCTCTAGAAGACAGAGAGGTAAGTATCTCACAAAACACAAGGAGACCTGACTCCTAGCTTGGGAAAACACGAAGAACAGGCCCCGCTCCCTTGGACATTAACCCCCTATATACCCTGTACCTGTGTGCATCATTTCCTGTTAGTTGGCACTGGCACTTTAAGAAAGGGTCAGTGACCGCGCGCGCGCCCTAATGCGCATGCGCGCGGCCCGGGTGCCAGAAGCCAGGGCAGGAAGCTGAGAGGAGGACGCAGGGGAGCCGGCCAGGGACTGGGAAGCCGTCGGGCGCCGGGAGCGGAGACCAGGGGGCCTGGGAAGTACGGGCACCGGAGGCTGGAGAGCGGGGAGCGTGGCAGGTGAGCCGGGGAGCGGAGCAGAGGACCCGGGGAACGGAGCAGGGGACCCGGGGAGTGGAGCAGAGGACCCGGGGAGCGTGACAATATGTTCTCGCTCACATTGATTGCTCCAAATGGAGAATGAGCATATAAGACCAGAGTCAAACTTGCGAGTGCCTCGCGTGTAACTCGCGCGAGTCTCTCATTCAATCACCCAGCATGAACTCACACTCTCAGGACAGGAGCATCTCAGCTGCATAGACATACATGCAACTGACCCGCTCCTGTCCGTGCGAGTGCGTGCCAGGTGATTCAATGAGAGACTCGCACGAGTTACACGCGAGGCACTAGCAAGTGTGATTCTGGCCTAAGGGAGCGGGTAACACTGATTCAAAGTTATGATTAAAGGCGTCAAGCCAGAAACGTGTTAACGTCTTCTGTGCACTGTCTGTCTTTGCACGAATAAACCACCGTTTGCACTCAGCTGGATCAATGTTTTTGTTCACAAGAATAGACTGTCGAGTTTCACATGAAAGTTCTCTTTTTCTGGCCATTTTGAGAGTTTAATGGAATAAACAAATGTAATGCTCCAGATTCTCAACTAGCTGAAAGGAAGGTCAGTTTTATAGCTTCTCTGATCAGCAAAACTATTTTCAGCTGTGCTAACATACTTGCACAAGGGATTTCTAAACATCCATTAGCCTTCTATGGCCCTGTGCGCACGCTGCGGTTTTGCTGCAGAAAATGTTCATAACCTTGCTGCAGTCCTTCCCCAGCAAAACCTATGGTAAAAAAAAAGTGCTGTTCACACACTGCGTTTTCTTCACCAACAGGTTTTGCTGCGGAAAAGAATGTGCATGTCACTTCTTTTCTGCAGGTACCTGCGGTATTTTACCCCATTGATTGTAATGTAATCATGAAATACCGCAGGAAATAATGCAGGTAGCAAATTATGTGCGTTTGATTACTTTATCCCGCGTTATTCCAGCGATATTTTGCGTTTTTTGGGACATAGTGATCATCACTTCCCTGCATTTTGCAAGGAAGTGATGTCACTAGGAGAGGAAGAGGAAATTGAGCAGACAGTAAACACACACATATCACACTCACACAGACACATACATATATCATACACAGACACATAGAAATCAGGCAACATACATTCGAAGGGCTGGTATTTGGCCAGATACTGCTCTCCATATAAAGTCTATGGGGACCAGAATCGGGCTCAAAGGGGTAGGAGCAAGCGCTTCTTACTTACCGATCACCGGGCAGCTGTCACACTGCTCCCGCTGCAGCTCTTTCATCTTCTCGAGCCCAGCTCATTATTCTCATAACATATTCACGCATTCCCTGCTCACCGGTATCTGTGATTGGTTTCATTCAGATGAGCCCTCATGCTGAGTGACAGCTGTCTAACTGCAACCAATCACAGCCGCAGGTGGGCGGGTCTACATCATGCTGTACAATAAATAAATAAATAATTTTAATAAAATGGCGTGTTGTCCCCCCAATTTTGATACCAGCCAAGATAAAGTCTCACAATTGGGGGCTGGTATTCTCAGGATGGGGAGCCCCACGTTATGGGGAGCCTCACAGCTTAAAAATGTCAGCCAGCAGCCGCCCGGAAATGCCGCATCTATTAGATGCGACAGTCCCGGGACTCTACCCGGCTCATCCTAATTGCTGATGCGGTGGCAATTGGGGCAATAAGGAGTTAATGGCAGCCCATTGCTGCCACTAAGTCCAAGATTAGTAATGACAGCGTCTATAACACGCCATGACTAATCTGTAAGTGACAGTAAATAAACAAATACACCGAAATATCCTTTATTTGAAATAAAACATTAAAAACCCCCCTCATTCACCACTTTATTAAAATGCCCAAACATCCCTCCAGGTCCGGCGTAATCCACACTAGGTCCCACGATGCTTGCACACTGATCCAGCGGTGTCTGAGAGCTAGTACTCAATGCAGCGTCGTTCCGTGAACGAGGCTCAGTGCCGGCGTCAGCACCCGACACACCTGGGCAAATGCTGGGGGCCGGGAGAGCCGGGGGGGCCCACTTGGCCTCGTCAGTTCTGTTGCACCCAGGCCGGGGCCCACTCGCCTTAGTCAGTTCTGCTGCCCCTGACCGAGTTCTGGGGACCGCAGTCCTCGGCAGGAATCTGTGGCTGCCGTCCCTTTAAGGCGCGCAGACCACAGCGTTCACTGCATCCTCATGGTTTGAACTTCATCTGGGGGAGGAGCTACCGTGTGGCATTCTGCTCAGTCCCACAGATGAAGGAGGAGCAGTGCCAGCCAGCGACCCCCAGGACAGCAGTTCCCTCCAGCGCTGTGTAGGCCCCCTCTCCACCATGACCTGAGCGGTATGTGCTACACCCCCCCACACTCGATCTGTATGTGCCCTCCCCACCAACCCAAATTATTGGCCCCAGTGAACTGTATAGCCTTATCCCCCCGAGATGTATGTCCTGGCCCCCCCTGCGTGTGTGGTCTCCCCTGTATGTATGCAGCAGAGGCGTGTACGTCTGTCTGTATGTATGTATGCAGCAGAGCCGTGTGTGTCTGTATGTATGTATGCAGCAGAGCCGTGTATGTCTGTCTGTATGTATGCAGAAGATCCGTGTGTGTTTGTCTGTATGTATGCAGCAGAGCTGTATGTGTCTGTCGGTCTGTATGCAGAAGAGCTGTGTGTGTCTGTGTGTATGTATGCAGCAAAGCTGTGTGTGTCTGTATGTATGCAGCAGAGCTGTGGGTGTCTGTCTGTATGCAACAAAGCTGTGTGTGTGTGTCTGTCTGTATGCAGTAGAGTTGTGTGTGCAGCAGAGCTTTGTGAATATGTACTGTTTGGGCAGCACAGCAGAGCTGTGTGTGCAGCACAGCAGAGCTGTGTGTGCAGCAGAGCTGTGTGTATACATATACTCTTTAGGCAGCAGAGATATGTGTGTGTGTGTGTGTGTGTGTGTGTGTGCAGCAGAGCTGTGTGTATACAGTGTGTCCACCCATATCCTGTCCACTGCCATTAACTTGAGAACAGCGGCAGCTATAGGCATAGAAGTGGTGTCTAGGTATAGTAAAGTAGCTATGCGCTATGCAATGAAACCACCTATAGCACCACCTGGTGGAAAACAATGGAGTTAACATTTTTATCTTAAAAACGGAACAAGATACAGAAAAAAGTGAATTACAAAGTTGGAGGGCATCATCCATTCAAAACGAATCGACACCTTGCATACAGAAATGCTTTGATTAGAACATGTAAAACTCACAGGTCTGCGCACCTGAAGCGATACCTCATGGAGGCCTTCCTACAAGTCATTGGGTATGGTAGCTTGCACATTGTGCAATATGGTAGGTGACACATTTGCACAAGCATCAGGTGAGCGTGGAGGGCACTTCACGCAGCCACCATAACCAAATGACTTGTAGGAAGGTCTCCATGAGGTATCGCTTCACGTCCGCAGCCTTGTGAGTTTTACACGTTCTAATCATAGCATTTCTGTATGCAAGGTGTCGATTCGTATTGAATTGATGATGCCCTACAACTTTGTAATTCACTTTTTTTCTGTATCTCGTTCCGTTTTCGAGATAAAAATGCTAACTCCGTTGTTTTCCACCAGGTGGCGCTATAGGTGGTTTCATATAGCCGTATGTGCAGCCCCCCCAGAGCACTATACAACCCACCCCAGTAATGTGTATTCCCCCAGAGCTGTTTGCTACTCCAGTAATATCTATGCCCTCCAGTAATGTTTATGCCCCCTGTCCCTCCTGTGATGTATATTTTGTAGCCCCAACCCCACCTGTGATATATATACAGCAGTGTCAGTGTGCACTGTGCACTGCCATGTCTGTTAGTGACGGCCATCATGCAGTACAGCCACATACCCAGGAGGAGCTGAATGGAGACAAGCGGGTATGTATCTGTATGCATGTATGATGTGTATCTATGTATGTCAGTGTATATGACTGTATAGATTTGTCTGTTTATATGTATTTTTGTGAGTTTGTCTTTAAATATGTATATGTATGTGTACATATCTGTGTATTTGCATGTCTGCGTGTGGATGGGGCCCACTGAGACTCTTCCGCCCGGGGCCCACAAAAACCTGGATCTGGCCCTGACGAGGCTGCAGGGGTAACTGCAGGACATTTCTCACAGTCGATGATGTCAACACATTACCGCTCGCGAGAACGTCAGGGTCTCACAAGCGGTAATAGAGTGACATCACCGACCGGCAGTGACCCTGGGAGAACTCAGACCCAAGGTTCCACAGGGTCACTGCTTTATGAGAAATACTGTTGGGGGTGGGGGGGCACATACATGAGAACTAAAAGCTGTAATATCTATCAACCTATCTATCTATCATCCATCTATCATCTATCTATCTATCCATTATCTGTCTATCTATCCCTCTATCCATTATCTATTTATCCCTCTATCTATCCCTCTATTTATCCATGTATTTATCTATCCCTCTATCTATCTATCTATCCATGTATCTATCTATCTATCTATCTATCTATCTATCTATCCATTATCTATCTATCCCTCTATCTATCTATCTATCCATCTATTATTTATCTATTCATCCATCTATCTAAGAAGAAGAAAGAAATGACAACACATTTTTTTTTCACTGTGCTTTATTACATTGAAGGCATAAACACAGGTAACAACCCGCAGAAAAACCACGGCAAACCGTGGTAAAACCGCATGCGGTTTTCGGGTGAGGTTTGCTGCGTTTTTTTACCGCAGGTGCGGTAATCTTTCAGAGGGCGCGGAATTTTCTTAAGAAAATTCCATTTTCTAGTGCGCACAGGGCCTAACACAGTTAGCAAACACAATGTACTATTAGAACACTGGAGTGGTGTTTGTTGGAAATGGGCCTCTATAACATATGTAGATATTGCATTAACCCCTTAATGACCGCGGGCAGTAATCTTATGTCCTAGCGGTCATAGTGTTACTGCCTGTGGTCTGCTGTAAGCAGCTTGCAGCGATCGGCGCACACATCAGCTGATTTTTACAGCTGACGTGTGCCTGCTAGGCACGAACGGAATTGTTATCTGCCGGGCCTTTTAACCGCTTAAATGGCGCTTTCAATATGTGACAGCACCATTATAATGGCGACAACGGTAAACTTTTACTCACGGTCGAAACCGGAAGTCACGTGACGTGATCGCGTGACTTCCGGTGGTTGCCATGGTTGCACAGTCATGTGATGACCCCTGTAGCTCACATGACTCACTTCCTGCCTCACACAGCTGAGAGATGGGTGACACACGAAATGAGAATATCTGGTGTTCACAGGTGTGTAGCTGTGATCAGCAGATATGGCAGAGAGATCAGACTGCTGATCCATATAGTCCCCTAGGGGACCTAGTAAAATAAAAAATAAAAAAAAAGCTTTAACAAATTTTAAAAAAATAGAGGTTCAAATCACCCCCCTTTCGCCCCATTGAAAATGAATGGGTTAAAAATATACACACATTTGGTATCGCCACGTTCAGAAACACCCGAGCTATCAAGACCTAAAATCAATTAATCTGATCCATAAACAGCGTAGTGGCAAAAAAATTCCAAACGCCAAAATTACGTTTTTTTTTTATCAAAACGTAGCATCTGCGCAGTAGTGGTACTGTTAAAAACATCAATTCAAGACGCAAAAAATAAGCCATCACTGAGCCATAGATACTGAAAATTGAGAACGCTACGAGTCACTAAATATGGTGTAAAACGTACGCCACTTTTTTCGGAAAAACTTCAGATTTTTTTTTATCCCCTTAGATAAAAGTAAACCTGTACATGTTTGCTGTCTACGAACTCGCACCGTCCTGAGCCATCACACCCACACATCAGTTTTACCATCTAGTGAACACAGTGAATAAAATAGCTCAAAAACTATAGTGCTATCGCACTTTTTTTGCAATTTTTCCGCATTTGCAATTTTTTTGTTTTCCAGTACACTATATGGTAAAAATTATGGTTACATTTAAAAATACATCTCGTTCCAAAAAAAAATGAGCCCTCTCATGACCATATTTACTGAAAAATAAAAAAGAATGGCGGGGAAAAAACGGAAAGTGCAAAATCGGCTGGTTATGAAGGGGTTAAAAACCAGATGTTTGCAGCTAGAATAGTCATTTACCACATTAACAATGTATAGAGTGTATTTCTGTTTAATTTAATGTTAGTTTCATTGAAAAAAAAATGTGCCTTTCTTTACAAAAATAAGGAAATTTCTAAGTGACAAACTTTTTAACTGTAGAGTATTGATTTGTAAAGTTAATTGTTATACATTTGTATCCCTGACACCTATTGTCTCCTTCCCATTACCCTGTAGACTGTAAACCCCTGAGGGCATGGTCCGCTCCCCTCTGTACTCGTCTGTCAGTGTTATACATTTTTATCCCCGACCTACTGTCTACCCCCCATTACCCTGTAGATTGTAAGCCCCCGATTGCAGGTTCCGCTCTCCTCTGTACCAGTCTGTGAGGATTGGTTTATTCACTGTCATTTATATCTGTATTTTGTGTAACCCATTCCCATGTACAGCATAGAATCAATGGTTCTCTATAAATAATAAAAATGTATCAATATATTTTTCTCCTTTTTGTTAGAATAAGTGATAAACTTGTTTTAATAAAACTGTGTTAGAAGTATGGGATGAATGTTCATTTCTATAGTTATAAAGCTCGGTGTGACATTAGTGAACAATAACTGCTGGTTGGATCTGTATTGGGCTAAAGGCCACTTTACACAGAGAGATAAATCTTTGGCAGATCTGTGGTTGCAGTGAAATTGTGGACAATCAGTGCCAAGTTTATGGCTGTGTACAAATGGAACAATATGTTCATGATTTCACTGCAACCACAGATCTGCCAAAGATTTATCTATGTGTGTAAAGTGACCTTAAGTTCACACGTTGTAGGTAGTTTCCACAACAACTCACACAGTCCTCGTGTAGTGCTCCTGAGACCCTCAGAGCACTACAGGGAACGGCATCCCCTTGGGGATGCAGGACGTACCCCCTAGGACCTGGAGTAGCAGTGCCAATTACCACAAAGCACAATTAAATCCTAGTATCCACTCCACATCGGGCATAGAAGTTTTAATAAGAGGGATTAGCCAGCCTGGTGGGAGGAGTCAGGGAGAAGGAGAGTGTGGCACATGGTAGTGATGGGCAGTCCGGCTCTTTTTGGTGATCCGGTTCCTATGGCTCCGTTCACCAAAAAGAGCCGGATCTTTCAGCTCGTTCTCGGCTCCTTATTAAATACTAGAAGTAGAAGGTGGCCCGATTCTAACGCATCGGGTATTCTAGAATTTACATATTGTGTAGTTAATGTATGATTTTTGTTTTATATATATATATATATATATATATATATATACATATATATAGATGTTGTTGTGTGTAGTTTCCAGTGTTTGTGTAGGCGCTGTAAATGTCCTGAGTGTTGTCTGGGTGTGGGGGTGTGTGAGAGCGGTGTTGTATGTGTGTTGCGTTGTGTGTGTTGTGTTGTTTGTGGAGCGCTGTGTGTCTGCAGCGTTCTGTGTGTGTGGTGCTGTGTGTGTTGCGCGGTTTGTGTGGGTGTGGAGTGCGTGTGTGTGTTTTGGGGGGAGGTATGTTTTGTTCAGTGTGTGTGTTGCGCGGTATGTGCCTATATTTATGTATGCCGCAGTGTTTGTGTGTTGGGTGTTGTGTGTGTGCGGCGTTGTCTGTGTGTGTGTGTGTGGGTGTCTGTGTAGGGCAGTGTTTGTGGTTCCCAGTGTGTGTGTGGTGTGTTGTGCGGTGCGCGTGTGGTGGTGTGTGTGTGTTTTGGGGGGAGGTGTGCACCCCCATCGTGCTCCATCCCCCATGCTGCGCACCCCCCATCGTGCTCCTTCCCCCATGCTGCGCATCCCCATCGTGCTCCATCCCCCATGCTGCGCATCCCCCATCGTGCTCCATCCCCCATGCTGCGCACCCCCATCGTGCTCCATCCCCCATGCTGCGCACCCCCCATCGTGCTCCATCCCCCATGCTGCGCACCCCCCATCGTGCTCCATCCCACATGCTGCGCACCCCTCATCGTGCTCCATCCCCCATGCTGCGCACCCCTCATCGTACTCCATCCCCCACGCTGCGCACCTCCCATCGTGTTCCATCTCCCATGCTGCGCACCCCCCATCGTGCTTCATCCCCCATGCTGCGCACCCCCCATCGTGCTCCATCCCCCATGCTGCGCACCCCCTATTGTACTCCATCCCCCATGCTGCGCACCCCCCATCGTGCTCCATCCCCCATGCTGCGCACCCCCATCGTGCTCCATCCGACATGCTGCGCACCCCCCATCGTGCTCCATCCCCCATGCTGCGCACCCCCCATCGTGCTCCATCCCCCATGCTGCACACCCTCCATCGTGCTCCATCCTCCATGCTGCACCCCCCCATTGTGCTCCATCCTTCATGCTGCGCACCCCCCATCGTGCTCCATCCCCCATGCTGCGCAACCCTCATCGTGCTCCATCCCCCATGCTGCGCATCCCTCATCATGCTCCATCCCCCATGCTGCACACCTCCCATCGTGTTCCATCCCCCATGCTGCGCACCCCCCATCGTGCTCCATCCCCCATGCTGCGCACCCCCCATCGTGCTTCATCCCCCATGCTGCGCACCCCCATCGTGCTCCATTCCCCATGCTGCGCACCCCCTATTGTACTCCAACCCCGATGCTGCGCACCCCCTATCGTGCTCCATCCCCATGCTGCGCTCCCCCCATCGTGCTCCATCCCCCATGCTGCGCACCCCCTATTGTACTCCATCCCCCATGCTGCGCACCCCCCATCGTGCTCCATCCCCCATGCTGCGCACCCCCATCGTGCTCCATCCGACATGCTGCGCACCCCCCATCGTGCTCCATCCCCCATGCTGCGCACCTCCCATCGTGCTCCATCCCCCATGCTGCACACCCTCCATCGTGCTCCATCCTCCATGCTGCACCCCCCCATTGTGCTCCATCCTTCATGCTGCGCACCCCCCATCGTGCTCCATCCCCCATGCTGCGCAACCCTCATCGTGCTCCATCCCCCATGCTGCGCATCCCTCATCATGCTCCATCCCCCATGCTGCACACCTCCCATCGTGTTCCATCCCCCATGCTGCGCACCCCCCATCGTGCTCCATCCCCCATGCTGCGCACCCCCCATCGTGCTTCATCCCCCATGCTGCGCACCCCCATCGTGCTCCATTCCCCATGCTGCGCACCCCCTATTGTACTCCAACCCCGATGCTGCGCACCCCCTATCGTGCTCCATCCCCATGCTGCGCTCCCCCCATCGTGCTCCATCCCCCATGCTGCGCATCCCTCATCGTGCTCCATCCCCCATGCTGCGCACCTCCCATCGTGTTCCATCCCCCATCCTGCGCACCCCCCATCGTGCTCCATCCCCCATGCTGCGCACCCCCCATCGTGCTTCATCCCCCATGCTGCGCACCCCCCATCGTGCTCCATCCCCCATGCTGCGCACCCCCTATTGTACTCCAACCCCCATGCTGCGCAACCCCCATCGTGCTCAATCCCCCATGCTGCGCTCCCCCCATCGTGCTCCATCCGACATGCTGTGCACCCCCCATCGTGCTCCATCCGACATGCTGTGCACCCCCCATCGTGCTCCATCCGACATGCTGCGCACCCCCCATCATGCTCCATCCCCCATGCTGCGCACCCTCCATCGTGCTCCATCCTCCATGCTGCACACCCCCCATCGTGCTCCATGCTGCACACCCCCCATTGTGCAACATCGTCCATGCTGCGCACGCCCTATCTTGCTCCATCCCACATGCTGCGCATCCCCCATCGTGCTCCATCTCCCATGCTGCACAACCCCATCGTGCTCCATCCCCCATGCTGCGCACCCCCCATCGTGCTACATCTCCCATGCTGCGCACCCCCCATTGTGCTCCATCCTCCATGCTGCACACCCCCCATCGTGCTCCATCCTCCATGCTGCACATCCCCCATCGTGCTCCATCCTCCATGCTGCACACCCCCCATCGTGCTCCATCCTCCATGCTGCACACCCCCCATCGTGCTCCATCCCCCATGCTGGGGCCGCCGGGGGCGGGTCCGAGCGTGGCAACGTGTGCTGGGGGCAGGGCTGAGCGGGCGAGGCGTCAGCGTACACCGGCTCCCTGCACATGTGTACCAGGAGCCGGTGTACGCTAGAGCGGGCGATGCGTGCGGAGGGCCGGGGCGAGCGGCTAATCCATGCGGGGGGTGGGGCCAGGCCGAGCCCAGCGGCCAATCCGACAATTGTCACTGTAACGACACTGTCACGGGGACACAATTTTGGAGCAAGACAGACAGACAGACAGAATAAGGCAATTATATATATAGATGTGTTCACCGCAGGTGAACACATATTTAAGATTATAGTAACGCAGAAAAAAGCCCCGCCCACCTGCGGCTAAGCCCCGCCCATTTACAAGCGCCCAATTAGATTGCTGAGTAGGCGGAGTTTAGCCGCGGGTGGACGGGGTTTGACGGCCAAAAGAGTCGTTTAGATATTTTAGCGGCTCACACTGGTGATCCGACTCCTGTCGTTCACAGCAGGGAGCCGGATCTTTGTGTCGGATCGTTCGCGACCAACACATCACTAGCACACGGAGAGGTGTGCGGATGTGCCGGAGCTGGGTCCGTGCAACGGTGACCCCGGGGGTATGGGAGAGAGGTCGCCAGGACGGGTACCGGAGATACCGCTGGGACCGGAGCACGAACGGGGCACAGGGCCCCAGGTCAAGCGCAAGTGTGTCGCCCCCGTGCCAGCAGCCAGTGCTGCTCGGGTCCGGGCCTTCAGGTGAGGTGGCTCAAGGGTCTCCGGACCCAGGGGTCTCGCGGACACGCCGAATAAATGGGGGGACGTAGCATAGATGTACGGGCTAGGCCGTAATAAGTTCGTGACGCCACCCACGGTGTGTGGTGAGTTGGGACACCACTGCTGCTGTTATGGGGCACCCGAGGGAGATGTTGTGCAGCAAGTTGTTAACCCCTCCGTGGGCAGGGATGGTGGCCCCGGGACCTGGTGGCTCAGTGCAGGGGATAGCGACCGCAGGGAGTGTTCGTGTACTCACTGTTAGTAAAACACGCAAGTCTCTGGTAAATCAAGGTGATGGTGGCCGGTGCCGCGGCCGGTTGCGTTCAGGTCCGCCACCCGGCTGGTGGTCTCTATCCTTTTCCTGCACTGCTTTGTGTAAGGTGGACTTTCATAGTGTGTAACTCAGGAGTCCGCTCCCGGCTGGATGTGACCTAAGGAGCCGTGCTCGCAGACGCTGGCCCATGGGGTCTATGGGCCCTGGCGGTGACCTCTTATCCCTAATCGGTGGGCTGTTGTCTTCTATGAGGGACTTTGGGTGGGACAGGACCTCTAGTCCTGGCCTCAATCGATTAATTAACCAGTCCGCTTGTTTCCGGTTTCTGGCTTCAGGGTCCGAGTACCCCCCTTTGTGCTAGGGTTTCCGGGTCGGTTCCCCGTGTCGGTACCGGCGGGCTACAACCCTGTCCCCGTCCACCTCGGTTCTGCCGAGCCATCTTCCCGCCTTCTGCTGACGGAGACCACCGTCTGCCTCCTAGCCAGTGGCACCAGGGCTCCTATCCTGGTACCGTTCAACTTGGACTCTCCTGATGGAGCTACACTTAGCTCCAGCCCACATTCCTCTCCAACTGAACTCCTCAACTTCACTCCTAAACTTGACTCACTGTTTTCCCGCCCCGGGCTGTCTAGACCCCTGGGTGGGCATGTCCCAACCGCCTGTTCGCGCCCACTGGTGTGTCTCTTTCTCTAAGGGTGGTGACTAGAGTTTCTGGTTGGCTGTGTGTTTCCTAGTGAGAGAACGGTGTAATGCGGGGGCCTAACTGTGACTACCTGGTTTCGCCAGGGCATCACATTCCCCCTTGGTTAAACACAGACCATCTGCGGGCTGTCCGACCACCACCATTTATTTAACTGAAAAAGATAAAAAGATGAACAGTTACAAGTATAATAACATGTTTACAATAAGCATATTTTGTTTTCTTCCCTTACGGGAGGCATGTCACTTAAACGTTGCACATATAAAACCGGGACGGGACGGACGGGGTCCTTCTCACCTCACCCACCCAAAACAACCTATCCCTAGTGCCACCACTAAACACAGGTTGGCACCCCTTGCCCAAGTCCAGGGTAGGTCCGGGAGTTGCACAAACGGGCCGGGTAAAAAGTTCCTTACACGGCAGTCTTTTTCTAGGGCCCCACGTCCAGGGGACCCCTGACCCGGTAGGTAGTCACCGGTTTTGCTGGTGACAGGGCCTCGACCGACTCTACCGCGGGCCCGTCCTCCAATCAGCCTCTCCAGAGACTGCGGCATGGTGAGAAGGTAGGTCGGGGGCTATTTACGAAACCCAAAAGTTTATGGCCGGCTCGCAAGTTCAAAGCCATTGTCTTTGTAAATGGGGATTATAACTGTAACGGGATCAACAGATGGTCTCAACGGGGACTTTGCAGGGGAGGTAGCCGGGAACCGCTACCTAAACATCTTAGGCTAGGTTCACACTTCCATTAAATTGTATCAGTCACAATCCGCTGCTCTGGTAAACAATGGAATCCGTTTGGTGGATTCCGTTGTTCCCATAGACTTGCATGAGCGGCGGATTGTGACCGATGATGCTGCGTTGCACCCTCCGCCCGACTGATCAGTCATGGAAGGACTGACCGCCGGGCGGGAGGAACGCAGCATGTAACGTTTTTTGATCAGCGCAATCCGTAGGATTTCCCTGCGCATGGTCTCTCTGGCTCCCTGCACACGTAACCAAAATACACAGGTTACTAAGCAATGCGCTTTGGTTAGTTACCCGATATTTACCCTGGTTATGTGTGCAGGGAGCCAGCACTAAGCGGTGTATGCTGGTAACCAAGATAAATATCGGGTAACCAAGCAAAGTGCTTTGCATATACCCGATATTTACCCTAGCTGTGCAGGGAGCCCGACACTTTCCCGCTCGGCTCCGCCCCCTCCCGCACTCAGCATGTACACACACACACACTCACCTGTCCCCAGCCCTGCAGTCCCCACGGCACTGACGTCCTCAGTGCCACAGCCCCACTTGGCTCCACCCACCCCAAACTCCGCCCCCTCACGCTCCGCCCCCCGCACACAACGGAGTCCGACAAAGAATTCTGTTCTTTGTCATCCGTTGTACAGCGCATCAGTCACATGCGTCAAGCGACGCATGTGACTGATATAAAACAACGGAAATGTGAACCTAGTCTTAATCTGGTGACAACCTCAGTTGATTGGCATTCATTCACACTCATATATACACAATGAACAGACACCACTCACTAGATTGCAGTCTCTCTGTACCTAAGTGGTGGCTGGCCTAGGTTAGGGCGTGTGGACCTTCTAGGCTCGTTAGATTCTCATGGGACTGGTGAGGGAGAGGGAATGATGGGTCCCTCTTCCCTAATGTCAGGTATGTTGGGTAGAGACCTACGGGGGCGGAGTGTAAGTGCATCCCTGGGCGCTGGTGTTGGTGAATTGCTGATAGGCTCTTCAGGCTCTCTTTCTTCCACAGGTTGTGGGAACATGATAACGGGAACAATCACCGCTCCATTCTGCATAGGCCAATCAGCCGGAAAATCACCCATTACGGTGTGGATCACTTCTTTCTTCTTTTCCATGCTCGGCGTAGGAGTGGGAGCCTCATCCACCATCTTCGGGGCTCTGGGCACTTCTTCAGGTGGCCCCTGGAAACAGAGGCCGTAGTCTTTCCCTGATCACGACTGACAAGATATGTTTTCTGGTCTTCCCAGCCAGTGGGTTGGATAACGTAAGTGGTCCTTTCCCACTGGTCGTCCAGCTTGTGCATCCTTCTCTTCCTCTTCAATACTACATCTCCGGGTCCAAAGGGGGCAGCCCGTGCTCGCTTGTTGAAACGTTGCTCCTGCCTCTCTCTGTTCTGGCGCAGGTTTTTTCCACATATTCCTGGATCTGCCGGTACTGCTTCTGGCGCTTGATGTCCCAATTGGCAGTGTGTGAGATGGCCTCAGGTACCTCAACGTCCAATTCTAGATCCACCGGCAACTTCCCAGGCCGGGCTGTCATCAGATACGCAGGTGTGCGCTTAGTGGAGCTGCAGGGGATATTATTGTTCATGTCCACCAAGTCGGGCAGCTTCTCGGGCTACAAGTTTCTTTCTTCCAGAGGTAGGGTCTTGAGGAGGTTGAGAACCAAATGATTCATTTTCTCACACATCCCGTTAGTCTGGGCATGGTAGGCCGTGGTCCGGATCTTCTTGCACCCGTACAAGTTGCAGAATTCTTGAAAAACCTCTGCCTCGAAGGCCGGGCCCCGGTCCGTAAGCACCTTCTCCGGGTAACCATGTGGCCGGCAGAAGTACGCCTGGAAGACCCTTGCTGTAGTGCGGCCCGTTAAGTCCTTCACGGGGACCACCACCATAAACCTGGAATAGTGTTCTACAATGGTCAGAGCGTACACTTACCCACTTTGGCTAGGCGTGAGCTTGACATGGTCCAAGGTGACCAACTCCAACGGCTTTCGGGTGACAATCGGCTGCAATGGAGCTATTTGATTGGTTTCGTCCCGCCTTCTCAGCGCACAGGGACCACACTCTCTGAACCAGGCCTCTACGGACTCTCGCATCCTGCTCCAGTAGAAGCGCTCCCTCAACAGCATCTCCAACTTCTTCCAGCCAAAATGTCCAGCCCCGTCATGATAAGCCTTAAGGACCATGGGTACGTATGCCTGCGGCACCACCAGCTGGCGGATCTTCTCATGCATCTTCGGGTTAATTAATCCCCGGTACAGCTTACCCTGTTGCAAGTAAAGGCGGTCCCTCTCTTTCCACAACCGCTGAGCTTCTGAGGGGGCATTAGGCTCCAACCTGGAAGCATCTTGAAAGATCATCATTTTGACTAGCCGGACCGCAGGTTCCTGTCTTGGGCTTCTAGCCACCCATTGCGGGGTAACGGGTCAAAGTTCGCTTGCTGCTGGCCGACATAGAGCTTTTCGTCCCTTGGCTGATGGAACGCAGGCAGCTCGATTTCCTCCAAGCCATCTTCTTCCACCCCTTCATCGGATAGGTGCGGCATCCGGGACAAGGCATCCGCGCTGGTGTTCTTGCGGCCGGCTCTGTACTTAATGGTGAAGTCATAGTTGGCTAGCCGGGCTACCCATCGCTGCTCCAGGGCCCCCAATTTTGCCGTGTCCAAGTGTGTCAAAGGGTTGTTGTCAGTATAGGCGGTGAACTTCGCCGATGCCAGGTAATACTTAAACCTCTCCATTATCGCCCAGACGTGCGCCAAGAACTCCAACTTGAAAGAGCTGTAATTCTCGGGGTTTCTCTCCGTCGGCCGGAGCTTCCTGCTTGCATAGGCAATCACCTTCTCCCTGCCATCTTGCATCTGGGACAGGACAGCACCCAAGCCCACATTGCTGGCGTCTGTATAGAGAATGAACGGGAGACCATAGTCGGGATAGGCCAGGATTTCTTCTCCAGTTAGGGCCGACTTCAGTTGCTGGAAAGACTCCTCGTGCTTCTCACCCCAAGCAAACGGGGGTCTGGGAGTTCTGCCATTCTTGGTCTGTCCCACGAGGAGGTCTTGCATGGGGACGGCTATCTTGGTGTATTCCTTGATGAAGCGACGGTCGTAGCCCACCAGGCCCAGGAACTATCGCATCTCTTTAACCGTGGTAGGCTGCGGTCGACTATGGATGGCAGTGATTTTCTCGGGATCCGGGGCCACACCTTCAGCACTCACCACATGCCCGAGGTACTGCACTCTGGGCTTCAGCAGATGGAACTTAGAGGGCTTCAATTTCATCCCATAGTTGGAGAGGGCCTCAAACACTTCCGCGAGGGGTTCCAAATGGGCTTCATATGTCTTGGAATAGATGATCACATCATCCAGGTACAGCAGGACCGTCTCAAAGTTTCGATGTCCCAAGCAGCACTCCATGAGCCTCTGGAAGGTTCCCGGGGCAATACACAGCCCAAAAGGCATACTGTTGAACTCGCAGAGCCCCATCAGTGTAGCGAAGGCAGTATTCTCGCGGTCTTCTTCCGCAACCGACACCTACCAGTAGCCACTAGTGAGGTCAAGGGTAGAGAAATAATTAGCAGTCTTCAGCGCGGCCAATGACTCTTCAATGCGAGGAAGAGGGAACGCATCTTTATGTGTTATCTGATTAATCTTCCGGGAATCCACACACATTCTCATAGTGCCATCCTTCTTCTTTACCAGGACCAACGGAGCCGCCCAGGGACTACAACTATCACGAATGACCCCTGCCTCCTTCATGTTCCTCAACATATCTTTGGCGCACTGGTAGTGTGCAGGTGGAATCGGCCTATACCTCTCTTTAATAGGTGGATGTGTGCCGGTGGGAATATGTTGCTGAACCCTCTTAATCCTGCCAAAATCTAACGGGTGTTTACTGAATACCTGCTCGTACTCTTGCACTACCCGGTACACCCCCTCCTTGTGATGTGCGGGTGTGGATTCGGTGCCGACATGTAACTCCCGGCACCACTCCTCTAACTGTTCAGATGGGGTGTAACTGCCTGACTGTGATGCAGTGATAGTGGAGGTTGCAACGTGGATAGCGTCTGCGTCTACAGTGAATAATTTGGCAATGGTGGCGTAGCGGGGTAGCCTAACCTCTTCCTCTCCGCAGTTCATCACTCTCACAGGCACCCGTCCTTTCTTGACATAAATCACCCCTCTGGCTGCCATTACTGTGGGCCAATGCTCGGACGGCAGAGGCTCCACCACTGCCGGGTAATCCTGTCCACGAGGACCCACTACCACTCTGCACCAAATCATCATTTCACTCCGCGGAGGCACCACTAGAGGCGCCACGTCCATCACTCGCACACCACCAATCTCTCCACCTGACATGTTCACTTGTTGCCGCTGCAGGGAGCCTGGATTTCACATTGCAGAACCCTCTGCTGCCCCCTCCTGCTGTGACAGTTGTTGCAATAGGTGCAGCACTTCCCCCATGCAGTTCTCGATCACGTTGGTCCCTAGGACCATTTTTGGGTTACGGTCACTGGGGTTTTTCTGCACTACAATTAGCCCTTGATGTTTCAGCTCCACCCGCCCCACCTTCAGGGTTACCTCCTTAAACCCCACCTGGGTCATGGGGAGTCCATTAGCTGCAAGGATGGTCAAACTGGCGTCTGGGGGGGTGAGCTCACTATCAGACCAGTATTGCTTGTACAGGATATAGGGCATAGTCGTTACCTGCGAACCGGTGTCGAGAAGGGCGTAGGTCGGGATATCATCCACAGCAAGGGAGATGATGGGGCGACCTCCAACGTATCGATCACGCCAGTCAGCTGGGCCTTGAGGGTCTATTCCTGAGGATTGGCCCTTGGCCTCAGGGGTTGCTCGTTTAAAGGGCACCGACGAGTGTAGTGACCAGTCTTGCTGCACTTGTAGCAGACGGGTGGTCTATACCGGCTGTCATTGTTCCTCCTCCGCTGCATCCACGGGACGTCCTCGGGGCTGTCGGCGAGGTGTATCTTCTCTTCTGGCTTGGCTTTCAATGGTAGCTGTAAGGCAGCGAGGATTCTAGCGATGTCATCACTGAGAGACTGGACTTGCGACGACAGGTCTTTCGGGGCCCCGGACGCTGCTGCGGGAGCCGGCAGGACCAACAAGGGGGCTGCTACTGAGACGGGAGTGGAGTCAGCCGGCCAGGATGGCGGGTCGTGGGCACCAGCATCTACCATCTGTAGGGCTTTAATGGCCCGGTCTTTTAGAACCGCAAAGCTCAAGTCCTCGAGCTCCAGAGACCACAGCCGTAGTGGTTTATGATCTTTGGCGGACCTTAGCCCCTGCAGGAACTGCTCCACCAGCATTTTGTTGCTCTCAGCCTCGATAATAGGGTCCACCTGCTTCAGGGTGTGTAGGGCCATCTGCAACTGCGACGCCCTGGACTAGCCAGGGGGTCACAGATAGGCCCTTACACTACACCTGTCCCCCAAAAAGGTACCAGCAGTCACCCAAAAACCTTGAGTCACCCCCATCTGTACCAGACGTCCACACCCGGGGGCGGAGTCAGGCGGTTGGCCATGCCCACCGAAGAGGATCGATGGTCAGGGGCGGGGAAAACCAAACAGTTTGAGTACAGGACAGTGGAGTTGAGCAGTGGAGTTGAGAGGAGTAGAAGTTTGGAGTGGAGTACAGCAGAAGTCTGTCAGGCCTAGGTTGGAGCCTAGGGACCCTGTGGCCAGGAGACAGGTGGTGGTGGCCATCTGCAGGAGGCCGAGAGTAGAACCGGTGGAACCGTCAAGGCACCGGGACAGGGTAGTGGCCCGCCGGTACCGAATCGGGGAGTCAAACCAAAACCGGAGCACCAGGAAAGGGTACTCAGACCCCTTACAGGCCCAGAAGCAACTGGGCCAAGTCAAATTAACTGATTGCGGCCTGCACTTTAGGTCCATTCCCACCCAAAGTCCCAAAAGAAGGCAACAGCCCACCGAGAGGGATAGGAAGCCACCGCCCAGGCACCAAGATCCCACGGGCCAGCGCCTGCGGGCAAAAGGGCTCCTCCGGCATCTACAAGTCGGGGAGCAGACTACCGTTGCTCAGGCATAGTAGTCACACAGTTTACAGAGATGCAGGAGAAAGACGGACACCATCAACCCAAGTAGGGGGAACAACGCAGCCAGCTGCGGGCACCGACCACCATCCCGTCTTTGGTTTACCAGTGACTCCAGTGTGTTTCCTCAGAGTGAGTACACCAGTTCCCTCCGGCATGGCACTGCGCTGCGCCGCCCTGCCCTGCACCCCTCGGGCATCACCTTCGCCCCCAGCGGACCTTGGGACCCACACGACCCGGGACCCACACGCCTCTACTCACGGAGGGAGCCAACACCTAGCTGCGCCACGACACCGCACCCGGGAGCCCCCACCATCACCAGCAGCGGTGGTGCCAATAATCACCACGACCCGTGGGTGGCGTTACAAACAATCTCCATAGCGGCCCCGGCCGCGTACCCACCCGATCACCAAAACAACCACCCCCATTTACAGGGCAACGTGACCCCCCGGTCCGGAGGCGCTCGAGCCACCGACACACACCCGAGCCCGGATCCGAGCCGCTCGGCAGCAGCAGCTGAGCGCGGCACGGTACATATCGACTCTTCCGGCATCACGAACAGGATCGACCCAGTCCACTTGCCCGTGGAAGTGCGCCTTGAAGTTGCCGTCAACGGCGTCCTGCTGAAAAATCGGAGAAGTCGCATTCTTTGGTGCGAAGTTTCCCGCCTCAGAGTCCTTCTTCCCCAAAAAAGGCGCGGAGCGAGGCCCTGCCCCCTGGGAAGAGAGCGGCGCTGCAGAAAGATAAGAGAGTGCCTGGAAGAAACCTCGGGGGGAACGGATGGAAAGATGTCGGCGTTCCCGGATGGGAGTGGAGGGCCGCCCGTCGCTGGAACGGCGGGGCTCGGAAGAAGCATAGGAGGAGTAGCCTTTGAGGACTGCGGCCCGGGTGAGCTCCCCGCTGGGACCGCTGCTTGGTTGGAGCGGGAGCTGGGCCGGTTCTGTATGAAGGTGAGGGCGCAGAGCCTGCAGCAGCTGCTTGATTGGAAGGCGGAGGTGATGGTTGCCGTGATGTGGGCCCATGAGCAAGGGGCCGTCACAGCCGTGCAGCGCCGAGATCAAGCCACGTAGACTCCCGAGCCAGCCCTGATCAATTGGGAGCTGGGACCCGGCAGCGCCGCAGCAAGTGGGCCCGAGATGGTGCAACTCATGGAGGAAGAGGTGCCGAGTACGCTGCCCCCGCCGCCGTTCCCGTTAACGGCCTACAGCCCCGGCACATACTGCACATGGATGGGGAATCCGGTGGACCAACAGACCATTGGCCGGATCGGCTCCCTGTGGTGGTAGCCGCACCCCGAAATGATCTCCGAAGTTTCCAGTTCATTGTTTAAAGTTAAAGTTTTAAAGGACCCGCTCCTGCAGAATCCGGAATCCTTTGTTGAACGCCCCCATGTTCCGGGGGCGGCGCCATCCGGTACGCCGGGTGGAAGGAGCCGGACCCCGCCCCTCTTGTTAAACGCCGCCGGGGTCGGAGCCCCGGTGGGCGCCATCAGGGGGTCGGAACCCCTGGTGGAGGATGGCGGGGCGTTCAAGGATTGAAGACAGTTCTACAGATAGAGCCCGGTTGCCGTACCTGCACCTCAGGCAGCGGGGACGGAGCCCTTGTGGACGGTGCCACCGTGAGTAAGTGTGGCATTGGGGGCCCGTGCTGCCCTGTGGTGGACTGGGGAAAGTGGCTGGAGGAAGCTGCGCTGGCAGCGGAGTTTGACCAAGAGCTGCAAGAAGAAGATTCAGGTAGCGGTGTTTAAGCTACAGAAACTGCCGGTTTGTTTTGCCCGTCCCTGTTGGGACCTTCTTTACCCGTTATGCCCCGTTAAAACATGAACAAGGCTGAGAACTTGTAAGCCACCCAAAAACTTCTGGGCTTGTAAATAATACCCCACTTTTATTACCTTCCCGCTATTGCCGGTCTGCGGAGAGGCTGGTTGGAGGATGGGCCTGTGGGAAGCTGATGGCCAAGGCCCGCCACCACCGAAACCGGTGGCGATCCTCCGGGTCAGGGGTCCCCTGGACGTGGAGCCTCTGAGAGACTGCCAGGTGTGAAGTACCGTACCCGTCCCGCTTGTGTGACCTGGGCCAGTTCCTGTTTCCGGACTGGGGAAAAGGGGTGCTGTCCGTTTCTTAGGGGCAGCATCAAGGCTTAGGTTACTTGGGTGGGAAAGCGGAAGGACATGGACCCGTTCCCGTTATTGTTATTAAAAGTGTTATGTAATGTTTAAGTGAATGCCTCCCATTATGGGAAGACATAATGCAAAGCCTACTTGATGTAAATAATGTTAGTATAATTGTAAATGTTTCCCGTTTTTCTACTCTTTTTCAGTTAAACAGCAAAGAAAACAAACCCGGTATTGGTGGCCCGGCAGCCCGTGGACGGTCTGTATTAAACCAAGGGGGAATGTGACACCCTGGACAAGCCAGGGGGTCACAGATAGGTCCTTACACTACACCTGTTCCCCAGAAAGGTATCGGCAGTCACCAAAAACCTTGAGTCACCCCCATCTGTACCAGACGTCCAGACCCGGGGGCGGAGTCAGGTGGTTGGCCATGCCCACCGAGGAGGATCAATGGTCCAGGGGGGGGAATACCAGACAGTTTGAGTACAGTTTGAGTACAGGATAGTGGAGTTGAGCAGTGGAGTTGAGCAGTGGAGTTGAGAGGAGTTGGAGTGGAGTACAGCAGAAGTCTGTCAGGGCCTAGGTTGGAGCCTAGGGACCCTGTGGCCAGGAGACAGGTGGTGGTGGCCGTCTGCAGGAGGCCGGGAGTAGAACCGGCGGAACCGTCAAGGCACTGGGACAGGGTAGTGGCCCGCCGGTACCGAATCGGGGAGTCAAACCAAAACCGGAGCACCAGGAAAGGGTACTCAGACCCCGTACAGGCCCAGAAGCAACTGGGCCAAGTCAAATTAACTGATTGCGGCCTGCACTTTAGGTCCATTCCCACCCAAAGTCCCAAAAGAAGGCAACAGCCCACCGAGGGGGATAGGAAGCCACCGCCCAGGCACCAAGATCCCACGGGCCAGCGCCTGCGGGCAAAAGGGCTCCTCCGGCATCTACAAGTCGGGGAGCAGACTACCGTTGCTCAGGCATAGTAGTCACACAGTTTACAGAGATGCAGGAGAAAGACGGACACCATCAACCCAAGTAGGGGGAACAACGCAGCCAGCTGCGGGCACCGACCACCATCCCGTCTTTGGTTTACCAGTGACTCCAGTGTGTTTCCTCAGAGTGAGTACACCAGTTCCCTCCGGCATGGCACTGCGCTGCGCCGCCCTGCCCTGCACCCCTCGGGCATCACCTTCGCCCCCAGCGGGCCTTGGGACCCACACGACCCGGGACCCACACGCCTCTACTCACGGAGGGAGCCAACACCTAGCTGCGCCACGACACCGCACCCGGGAGCCCCCACCATCACCAGCAGCGGTGGTGCCAATAATCACCACGACCCGTGGGTGGCGTTACGAACAATCTCCATAGCGGCCCCGGCCGCGTACCCACCCGATCACCAAAACAACCACCCCCATTTACAGGGCAACGTGACCCCCCGGTCCGGAGGCGCTCGAGCCACCGACACACACCCGAGCCCGGATCCGAGCCGCTCGGCAGCAGCAGCTGAGCGCGGCACGGTACATATCGACTCTTCCGGCATCACGAACAGGATCGACCCAGTCCACTTGCCCGTGGAAGTGCGCCTTGAAGTTGCCGTCAGCGGCGTCCTGCTGAAAAATCGGAGAAGTCGCATTCTTTGGTGCGAAGTTTCCCGCCTCAGAGTCCTTCTTCCCCAAAAAAGGCGCGAAGCGAGGCCCTGCCCCCTGGGAAGAGAGCGGCGCTGCAGAAAGATAAGAGAGTGCCTGGAAGAAACCTCGGGGGGAACGGATGGAAAGATGTCGGCGTTCCCGGATGGGAGTGGAGGGCCGCCCGTCGCTGGAACGGCGGGGCTCGGAAGAAGCATAGGAGGAGTAGCCTTTGAGGACTGCGGCCCGGGTGAGCTCCCTGCTGGGACCGCTGCTTGGTTGGAGCGGGAGCTGGGCCGGTTCTGTATGAAGGTGAGGGCGCAGAGCCTGCAGCAGCTGCTTGATTGGAAGGCGGAGGTGATGGTTGCCGTGATGTGGGCCCATGAGCAAGGGGCCGTCACAGCCGTGCAGCGCCGAGATCAAGCCACGTAGACTCCCGAGCCAGCCCTGATCAATTGGGAGCTGGGACCCGGCAGCGCCGCAGCAAGTGGGCCCGAGATGGTGCAACTCATGGAGGAAGAGGTGCCGAGTACGCTGCCCCCGCCGCCGTTCCCGTTAACGGCCTACAGCCCCGGCACATACTGCACATGGATGGGGAATCCGGTGGACCAACAGACCATTGGCCGGATCGGCTCCCTGTGGTGGTAGCCGCACCCCGAAATGATCTCCGAAGTTTCCAGTTCATTGTTTAAAGTTAAAGTTTTAAAGGACCCGCTCCTGCAGAATCCGGAATCCTTTGTTGAACGCCCCCATGTTCCGGGGGCGGCGCCATCCGGTACGCCGGGTGGAAGGAGCCGGACCCCGCCCCTCTTGTTAAACGCCGCCGGGGTCGGAGCCCCGGTGGGCGCCATCAGGGGGTCGGAACCCCTGGTGGAGGATGGCGGGGCGTTCAAGGATTGAAGACAGTTCTACAGATAGAGCCCGGTTGCCGTACCCGCACCTCAGGCAGCGGGGACGGAGCCCTTGTGGACGGTGCCACCGTGAGTAAGTGTGGCATTGGGGGCCCGTGCTGCCCTGTGGTGGACTGGGGAAAGTGGCTGGAGGAAGCTGCGCTGGCAGCGGAGTTTGACCAAGAGCTGCAAGAAGAAGATTCAGGTAGTGGTGTTTAAGCTACAGAAACTGCCGGTTTGTTTTGCCCGTCCCTGTTGGGACCTTCTTTACCCGTTATGCCCCGTTAAAACATGAACAAGGCTGAGAACTTGTAAGCCACCCAAAAACTTCTGGGCTTGTAAATAATACCCCACTTTTATTACCTTCCCGCTATTGCCGGTCTGCGGAGAGGCTGGTTGGAGGATGGGCCTGTGGGAAGCTGATGGCCAAGGCCCGCCACCACCGAAACCGGTGGCGATCCTCCGGGTCAGGGGTCCCCTGGACGTGGAGCCTCTGAGAGACTGCCAGGTGTGAAGTACCGTACCCGTCCCGCTTGTGTGACCTGGGCCAGTTCCTGTTTCCGGACTGGGGAAAAGGGGTGCTGTCCGTTTCTTAGGGGCAGCATCAAGGCTTAGGTTACTTGGGTGGGAAAGCGGAAGGACATGGACCCGTTCCCGTTATTGTTATTAAAAGTGTTATGTAATGTTTAAGTGAATGCCTCCCATTATGGGAAGACATAATGCAAAGCCTACTTGATGTAAATAATGTTAGTATAATTGTAAATGTTTCCCGTTTTTCTACTCTTTTTCAGTTAAACAGCAAAGAAAACAAACCCGGTATTGGTGGCCCGGCAGCCCG
This sequence comes from Anomaloglossus baeobatrachus, assembly GCF_048569485.1. Classification (NCBI taxonomy): domain Eukaryota; kingdom Metazoa; phylum Chordata; class Amphibia; order Anura; family Aromobatidae; genus Anomaloglossus; species Anomaloglossus baeobatrachus. The sequence goes on from NC_134360.1 coordinate 104,544,443, forward strand.
TGGACGGTCTGTATTAAACCAAGGGGGAATGTGACACCCTGGACAAGCCAGGGGGTCACAGATAGGTCCTTACACTACACCTGTTCCCCAGAAAGGTATCGGCAGTCACCAAAAACCTTGAGTCACCCCCATCTGTACCAGACGTCCAGACCCGGGGGCGGAGTCAGGCGGTTGGCCATGCCCACCGAGGAGGATCAATGGTCCAGGGGGGGAAATACCAGACAGTTTGAGTACAGGATAGTGGAGTTGAGCAGTGGAGTTGAGCAGTGGAGTTGAGAGGAGTTGGAGTGGAGTACAGCAGAAGTCTGTCAGGGCCTAGGTTGGAGCCTAGGGACCCTGTGGCCAGGAGACAGGTGGTGGTGGCCGTCTGCAGGAGGCCGGGAGTAGAACCGGCGGAACCGTCAAGGCACTGGGACAGGGTAGTGGCCCGCCGGTACCGAATCGGGGAGTCAAACCAAAACCGGAGCACCAGGAAAGGGTACTCAGACCCCGTACAGGCCCAGAAGCAACTGGGCCAAGTCAAATTAACTGATTGCGGTCTGGACTTTAGGTCCATTCCCACCCAAAGTCCCAAAAGAAGGCAACAGACCACCGAGGAGGATAGGAAGCCACCGCCCAGGCACCAAGATCCCACGGGCCAGCGCCTGCGGGCAAAAGGGCTCCTCCGGCATCTACAAGTCGGGGAGCAGACTACCGTTGCTCAGGCATAGTAGTCACACAGTTTACAGAGGTGCAGGAGAAAGACGGACACCATCAACCCGAGTAGGGGGAACAACGCAGCCAGCTGCGGGCACCGACCACAATCCCGTTTTTGGTTTACCAGTGACTCCAGTGTGTTTCCTCAGAGTGAGTACACCAGTTCCCTCCGGCATGGCACTGCGCTGCGCCGCCCTGCCCTGCACCCCTCGGGCATCACCTTCGCCCCCAGCGGGCCTTGGGACCTACACGCCCCGGGACCCACACGCCTCTACTCACGGAGGGAGCCAACACCTAGCTGCGCCACAACACCGCTCCCGGGAGCCCCCACCATCACCAGCAGCGGTGGTGCCAATAATCACCACGACCCGTGGGTGGCGTTACGAACAATCTCCATAGCGGCCCTGGCCGCGTACCCACCCGATCACCAAAACAACCACCCCCCTTTACAGGGCAACGTGACCCCCCGGTCCGAAGGCGCTCGAACCACCGACACACACCCGAGCCCGGATCCGAGCCGCTCGGCAGCAGCAGCCGAGCGCGGTGCGGTACATATCGACTCTTCTGGCATCACAAACAGGATCGACCCAGTCCACTTACCCGTGGAAGTGCGCCTTGAAGTTGCCGTCAGCAGCGTCCCACTGAAAAATCGGAGAAGTCGCATTCTTTGGTGCGAAGTTTCCCGCCTCAGAGTCCTTCTTCTCCAAAAAAGGCACGAAGCGAGGCCCTGCCCCCTGGGAACAGAGCGGCGCTGCAGAAAGATAAGAGAGTGCCTGGAAGAAACCTCGGGGGGAACGGATGGAAAGATGTCGGCGTTCCCGGTTGGGAGTGGAGGGGCGCCCGTCGCTGGAACGGCGAGGCTCGGAAGAAGCATAGGAGGAGTAGCCTTTGAGGACTGCGGCCCGGGTGAGCTCCCCGCCGGGACCGCTGCTTGGTTGGAGCGGGAGCTGGGCCGGTTCTGTATGAAGGTGAGGGCGCAGAGCCTGCAGCAGCTGCTTGATTGGAAGGCGGAGGTCCGCAGGATGGTTGCCGTGGTGTGGGCCCATGAGCAAGGGGCCGTCACAGCCGTGCAGCGCCGAGATCAAGCCACGCAGACTCCCGAGCCAGCCCTGATCAATTGGGAGCCGGGACCCGGCAGCGCCGCAGCAAGTGGGCCCGAGATGGTGCAACTCATGGAGGAAGAGGTGCCGAGTACGCTGCCCCCGCCGCCGTTCCCGTTAAGGGCCTACAGCCCCGGCACATACTGCACATGGATGGGAAATCCGGTGGACCAACAGACCATTGGCCGGATCGGCTCCCTGTGGTGGTAGCCGCACCCCGAAATGATCTCCGAAGTTTCCAGTTCATTGTTTAAAGTTAAAGTCTTAAAGGACCCGCTCCTGCAGAATCCGGAATCCTTTGTTGAACGCCCCCATGTTCCGGGCGGCGCCATCCAGTACGCCGGGTGGAAGGAGCCGGACCCCACCCCACTTGTTAAACGCCGCCGGGGTCGGAGCCCCGGTGGGCGCCATCGGGTTTCAAAAGCAACCTGCAGTTTGTCAAAGATGGCAGTTACGGAAGCCCGAACAGCATCTGCCCAGGTCTCCACACCTTGCTCAGCGGCGCCGGTCAGCTGCCCGCGTACCACAGATGCGCGCTGCTTGCCAGTCATGGCATACAGATCAAGGAAGGTGCAGATTTTCTTCCTGAACATCTGCAGGGCGTCGGGTTTCCCATCGTATTGGGGTAGCCAGGCAGCACCAGGCACGTATGGCAAGGAGATCGGCATTACCTGGGTGACCGCTGGGGCCACAGCTCCCCCCACTCCTGTGACCGGAGCGAGAGCCGCCACATTTCCGTCATTGGCCACATCCGCCACCGCCGCCGCTCCAGCAGCTGGCACCACTGCGCCATCGGGGTTAGGCGCAAACATCTTCCCGCTGCTCCTCATTGGTCTTTTACCGGCACTCCTTTTTACGGCCTGTTAGTTTCGTTTTTCGACTTCCGGGCTCGCTTTCCAGCCGCGTTCCCAGGGGGCTTGACTTTGGCTTTTGTGCCCTTTTCTCGGGGAAGAAGACGCTGGGCTGTTGTAGTTTTCGCTCCCAAAATGGCGACTTCTGAAATTTTTGCAATGGATCACCACTGACTGTCCAATACAAGGCGCACTTACATAAAGTAAGTGGATGGGTAGGTATCCTGTTCATGACGCTAAGTTTCGGGGTGTGCCGCCCCCATGCCAGCAACCCTGGCTGCTCGGGTTCAGGCCTTCAGGGGAGATGGCTCGAGGGTCTCCGGACCCGGGGGTCTTGCGGACATGCCGAATAAAGGAAACCACCTATGCCAAAACATGGTATCCATCCACAGACAGCTGTTTCGGGGTATTTGCCCCTCATCAGTGTGGAGTAGGAAACTGGCTAGTGGGAGCAATGCCTAGTAAAAGACTACATAAGCAAGGATGATTGACCTTAGGGAGATCAACATCCAGCACCACGGAGACACTATCACGTGTTTCTCAACGCAGTGATTCTAGAACAAGGCCCCCTGGGAAAATATGCAAAACAGGACTTCCAGACTGGAGACTGCCCTTCCCATGGTTGTTCCTTCCCCGGTGAAAGACCTGGCTAGTTTCCTGCCAGCGTTGAGACATGTGATGGTGTTTCCGCGGCAGTCCTGTTTTGCATATTTTCCCACGGGGCCTTGTTCTAGAATCACTGCGCTGAGAAACACGTGATGGTGTCTCCGTGGTGCTGGATGTTGATCTCCCTAAGGTCAATCATCCTTGCTTATGTAGTCTTTTACTAGGCATTGCTCCCACTAGCCAGTTTCCTACTCCACACTGATGAGGGGCAAATAACCCGAAACAGCTGTCTGTGGATGGATACCATGTTTTGGCATAGGCGGTTTCTTTGACTGGAGACTGCCCTTCCCGTGGTTGTTCCTTCCCGGTGAAAGACCTGGCTAGTTTCCTGCCAGCGTTGAGACATGTGATGGTGTTTCTGCGGCAGTCCTATTTTGCATATTTTCCCAGGGGGCTGTTACGCTCACCGAGGAGCGGCGTGCGTCCGGAGGTGGACCCACTGGACCGTGCACCGGACTCCCCTGAGAAGGCGACCAGCAGCGAACCCCTATACAGGGACTGTGCGGCGCCTCCCCAGAAGGCCTAAATGCACGGCAGCCAGGAACCGGTAGTAGGAGTCCCAGTAGGGCCAGGTGTAGCAAGGTTGTGACGTCCACAGCCGGCAGGACACGGAAACTGCACCAGAGATGTTCACAGCAGGTGACGTCCGCCGCAGGTACGGCACGGATAATGTCCACGACAGGTAGGACACGGTGACGTCCACTGTCGGTATGAGCGGTGACGTCCACAGCAGGTACGGCACAGATAATGTCCACGGTAGGTAGGGCACGGTGACGTCCACTGTCGGTATGAGCGGTGACGTCCCCAGCCGGAATGGTACGGATGGCACTACGGTGAGACAAGGGATTAGAACCATGTATCAATGCACAGAAAACAGATAACAGCACAAGGGGTCTGGACACCGGCAAGGCTCTAATGGAAGCGTTGCTCGGGCGCCTGCTGCTGGGGGAGGTGAACCTAAATACCCATTAGGTAACAGGTGACCTCTGAGGTCACTTCCAGAAAATGGGGCATACCGCTTTAAGAAAGGGGGCGTGGCCTCACGCGCAGCCTAGAGTCACTTACTGCAGCTCTGTGTAAGGAAGGGAGACAGGAAGAGGCTGCAGCATGCCTGGGAGCAGGAGCAGCGCCTGCAGAGACATGGGACCGGTAAGAGGAAGGCCGTCGCTGCCTGGGGCTATGACTGGGAGTGCTAGTGGGAGCCATGCTGGGACTGGGCACATGTGAGGGAGCGCGCCCCCCACGGGGTCTGGTGGGACCAGGCGCTACAGTACCCCCCCCTTGAAGACCCCCCTCCTCAGGAAGCTCCGGAGGAAACGAGGAGCATCCACGTCCTCCGCAGGTACCCACGTCCTCTCCTCAGGACCGAACCCCTTCCAGTCTACCAGATAGTAGATTCTACCTCGGACCTCCTTAGCCGCAAGGATGGCTTTTACCTCATAGACGTCGTCATCACCAACAGGAGGAGGCGTAGTACCAGGATCACTGTGGAAACGGCTCAGGACCACCGGCTTAAGGAGGGACACATGGAAGGAGTTCGGGATGCGAAGTGTAGACGGCAGCTTCAACTTGTAGGACACCTCATTGATCCGTCGGAGCACTTCAAAGGGACCAATAAAGCGGGGACCCAGTTTGTAGGACGGCATCTTCAGGCGCACATACTTGGATGAGAGCCAGACTTTATCTCCGGGTTGAAAGAAAGGAACATCCAGACGTTTCTTGTCAGCGTGTTTCTTCATACAGACAGAGGAATGTTCCAGAGCCGACTTGGTCTCAGCCCAGATGGCGGAGAAGGATCTCACAAGGTCATCAGCTGCAGGGTTGCCGGAAGAACATGTCACAGGGCACGGCACTTTGGGTCGCTGTCCATACACCACCTGGAACGGGGATTTAGCAGAGCACTCACTGTCATGATTGTTGTAGGAGAACTCGGCCCATGGAAGCAGTTTGACCCAGTTGCTATGGTGTTCATCCACGAAGTGGCGGAGATAATTAGTCAAGACTTGGTTAATGCGCTCCACTTGCCCATTGGACTGAGGGTGGTAGGCAGAAGAAAAGTCCAATTGTACCTCCATCATTTTGCAGACTGCTCTCCAAAACCGAGCGGTGAACTGGACCCCTCTGTCAGACACGATATGGAGAGGCAAGCCGTGAAGCCGGAAGATATGTTGAATGAATAAGTCAGCAAGAACCGGAGCGGACGGTAGCCCGGAGAGTGGTGTGAAGTGGGCCATCTTGGAGAACCGGTCCACCACCACCCAGATGACTGTGCAGCCAGACGATTTTGGCAGGTCCGTGATGAAATCCATGCCGATATGTTGCCATGGAGCGGATGGTACGGGTAAAGGAAGAAAAGGGCCTGCCGGAAGAGTCTTCGGGACCTTGTTCCGGGCACAGGAGGAACAGGATGAAACAAAGTCCTGGACGTCTTGACGTAGCCCTGGCCACCAATAATATCGGGATATCAATTGCAGAGATTTCTTTTGACCCACATGACCTGCTATTCGGGAAGAGTGTCCCCACCGGAGTACACGTTCCCTATCGACCTCAGCAACAAACGTCTTACCGGGAGGAAGGTGGTTCAGGTCAACTGGTGCCGCCATTAGATTGGAAGGTTCAATGATGTGCCGAGGTTCATCTTCCTGATCCTCTAACAGGAATGAGCGAGACAGCGCATCGGCCTTCAGGTTCTTCTCGGCTGGACGGAAATGCAGAACAAAATCAAAGCGGGCGAAGAATAATGATCCTCGGGCCTGTCGGGGGTTTAGCCTGTGGGCTGTCTGGAGATATGCCAGATTCTTGTGGTCAGTATAGATGGTAACTGGATGTAATGACCCTTCCAGCAGGTATCGCCACTCTTCCAGGGCCAGCTTGATTGCCAGCAACTCACGGTCTCCGATTGAGTAGTTTCGTTCTGCTGGGGAGAAAGCCTTAGAAAAGAAGCCACAGGTTACTGTCTTACCCTCTGACGTTTTCTGTGTAAGAACCGCACCGGCTCCGGATGAGGAGGAATCTACCTCAAGGATAAACGGCTTGTTAGTGTCGGGTCTGTGTAAGGCTGGAGCAGAAGCGAAGGCTCGTTTAAGGGACATGAACGATTCTTCAGCTTCCAGGGTCCATTTCTTAGGGTTCTCCCCTTTGCGAGTAAGAGAGGATATGGGACGCACCAGAGACGAGAAGTGTGGAATGAATTGCCGGTAATAGTTGGCGAATCCCAGGAATCGCTGGATAGCCTTCAACCCTTCCGGATGGGACCAATATAGTACGACTGATACCTTATCGGGGTCCATCTTCAGGACAGTATCAGAGACTATGTGGCCAAGGAAAGGTAGCGAGGTCTGCTCAAACAGGCATTTCTCGAGTTTGGCGTAAAGGCGATTCTCTCTCAATCTCCGCAGGACAAGACGGACATGTCTTCGGTGGGTATGCAAGTCCGGAGAGAAGATAAGGATGTCGTCTAAATACACAACCACACAGGTGTATAGAACGTCACGGAAGACGTCGTTCACGAACTCCTGGAAGACCGCTGGAGCGTTACTGAGCACGAAGGGCATCACTCGATATTCATAGTGCCCATCCCGAGTGTTGAACGCAGTCTTCCATTCGTCTCCCGACCGAATGCGGACCAGATTGTATGCACCCCGGAGATTTAATTTGGAGAAGATCTTGGCACCTTGAAAGCGGTCAAACAGTTCCGGTATCAGGGGTAGCGGGTATCTGTTCTTCACCGTGATCTTATTCAATCCACGGTAGTCAATGCAAGGCCGTAGACCCCCGTCCTTTCTCCCCACAAAGAAGAAACCCGCTCCGGCAGGAGAGGAGTATTTTTGGATGAAGCCTCGTGCTAGATTTTCCTTTATGTAATCAGACATGGCTTGGGTCTCTTCTCGGGACAGAGGGTAGATGCGCCCACGCGGAGGGGTTGCCCCGGGGAGCAGGTCGATGGGACAATCGTAGGGTCTGTGTGGCGGCCGGCAAAGTCTCAGCCTCCTTCTTGTCAAAGACATCGGCATAGGCCCAATAGGCAGGGGGTAACCCGGAAAGGGTGACCGGTTCAACGGGTCGGTGCGGAGGATGCACTGGTTTCAGGCAGTTGCTGTGGTAAGACGCACCCCATTGCAGGATGTCTCCAGAATCCCAGTCCAGTACTGGCTTGTGCGACTGAAGCCAGGGTATTCCCAGTAGTAGGGCATGCGTCATGCCAGGGAGTACGTGGAAGGCGATGGTCTCAGAGTGTAGCAACCCCACTTGCATAGTACAGTTCTCCGTGATGTACCGGATGGGTTCGGATAGCGGTTTTCCATCCACGGAAGAAAGACTGATGGGGGTAGCAAGACATGGGACGGGAATCTGGTGTAGGTCCACCACGGCTTGTTGGATAAAGTTCCCGGCAGAGCCTGAATCCAGGAACGCCTGCTCTGACAACCGGATGGAACCACAGGACAGGGATACAGGTACATGGAGAAAAGGAGAGGACTTGGCATGAGGACAAACAAAAGACTGAGATATTAAATAGGCATTTCTCATCTGTATTCACCAAGGAACTGACTGTACCAGGGATCATTCAACAAGTGAAAAATCAAAGTCCACCACCCGATATAATTAATTTAACACAAGATGAAGTACGCCTACGTCTGAGTAAATTAAACATTGACAAATCCCCAGGGCCAGATGGCATTCATCCACGAATATTGAGGGAATTGAGCTCCGTAATCGACAGACCGCTGTATCTCATCTTTTTAGACTCACTTGTAACAGGGTTGGTGCCTCAGGATTGGAGGATTGCTGATGTGGTACCGATATATAAGAAAGGTAAGAGGGTAGATCCAGGCAACTACCGTCCAGTAAGCCTGACATCAGTAGTATGCAAAGTTTTTGAGGGCATTTTAAGGGATGACATGCAAAAATATATTGCAGAAAATAATATGATAACTGACAAACAGCATGGATTCATGAAAGATAAGTCGTGTCTAACCAACCTGTTGGGGTTCTATGAGGGGGTAAGTTCAAACCTGGATATTGGTAATGCAGCTGATGTGATTTATTTGGACTTTGCAAAGGCATTTGATACTGTACCACATAATAGCCTTATACTAAAGCTCCAGAAGCAAGGACTAGGGGACACAATATGCAACTGGGTAAGGAATTGGCTAAAAGATAGGAAACAAAGAGTAGTCATAAATGGTACATTCTCTAAATGGGCTATAGTCAGCAGTGGGGTGCCGCAGGGATCTGTGCTTGGACCGATTCTTTTTAATCTCTTTATTAATGACCTTGTGGATGGGATTGATAGTACAGTGTCAGTCTTTGCCGATGACACCAAACTATGTAGGATATTAAAAACTGACCTGGATAGTACAATATTACAAAAAGATCTGGATAAGATGTCAGAATGGGCAGATACTTGGCAAATGAGATTTAATGTTGATAAATGTAAAGTAATGCACCTAGGACGGAGTAATCCTATAGCTGCGTATACATTAAATGGAAGTAAACTCGGGACTACAGAACAGGAGAAGGACTTGGGTATTCTCATTACAAATAAGCTGAGCAGCAGCACTCACTGTCAAGCAGCAGCTGCTAAAGCAAACAAGATTTTAGGGTGTATAAAAAAAGAGATTAGATCCCGTGATCCCAACGTATTGTTACCCCTCTATAAATCACTTGTAAGGCCACATCTGGAATACGGGATCCAGTTTTGGGCTCCACATTTTAAAAAGGACATTCAGAAGTTAGAGTCAGTTCAAAGGCGGGCAACTAGACTATTACAAGGAATGGAAGGCCTCTCATATGATGACAGGTTGAAAAAGTTAGATATGTTTAGCTTAGAAAAAAGACGTCTCAGAGGAGATCTCATTTAGATGTATAAATACATGTGTGGTCAATATAAAGGACTGGCACATGACTTATTTCTTCCAAAGACAGTACTAAGGACCAGGGGGCACTCACTGCGAGTGGAAGAAAAGCGATTCCGACAGCTAAATAGGAAAGGGTTCTTTACAGTTAGAGCAGTCAGACTGTGGAATGCCCTACCACAAGAGGTAGTAATGGCAGATACTATAACGGCTTTTAAAAAAGGGCTGGATGATTTCCTCAGTACACAAAACATTGTTGGTTATAAATGACTTAGTGACTAAATGTAGAACTGGTGGAGGAAGGTTGAACTAGATGGACCTAGGTCTTTTTTCAACCTAAGTAACTATGTAACTATGTAACTATGTAACCTAGGGTGGCCTCTCCGATGGACCCTAGGCTCTGTAGTTTCCCGGCTTTACTGGACAGTCCTGAATCAGATGTTTGGCACTTCCGCAGTAGAAGCACTCTCCTGCCATTCTCCGATTCCTCTGTCGCAGTCTGGACTCACTGACGCGATCGACCTCCATGGGCTCGTGCGGAGCAGTAGGCCGGGTGGAGGGAGGTGACATCGGCCTTTGGAAGGTGGGTGCAAGGCGCGGGGTTCTTCTCGACCGGGTGACATCTCTGGCACGCTCTTGGAAACGGAGATCAATACGGGTAGCCAGAGAGATCAGCTCTTCCAGGGTGGTAGATACATCCCGGCCGGCCAGTTCATCCTTGATTTTACCGGATAACCCTTCCCAGAAGGCAGCTACCAAGGCGTCATTGTTCCACCTGAGTTCGGAGGACAGAGTGCGGAATTCGATTGCATACTGTCCCACGGTGAAATTCCCCTGGTGGATTCTCATGAGCGAAGAGGCAGTAGATGAGAGACAGCCTGGCTCATCGAACACCTTACGGAAGGTGGTCAGAAAGACGGACAGGACTTGAACGGTCGGGTCATTCCTCTCCCAGAGCGGATTCATCCAAGCCAGAGCCTGACCAGTCAGATGAGACATGATAAATGCGATTTTCGAGCGATCAGTCGCTCGCTGCAGCGGTGACAGCTCAAAGTGCAGGGAGCACTGGTTTAAGAAACCGCGACACAAACGGGGATCCCCTCCATACATGGGTGGGGAGGCCAGGCGGGAAGGAGACATGCATGTCGATAATCCCGCAGAGTCGGGGGTTGTTGAGGCCGGATTCTGCATGGCGTATAGACGGGAATCCACGGACGCCATATATTCGGCCATGCGTCTCTGGGCTTCATGCTGGCGGGACAGTTCCTTCTGTAGTTCACTTAACTGGGAGCCATCGGAGGATCCGGAGGTTTGCATGGATGCCAGACGGGATTCCACAGACTTCATGTGAGCCACTAATCTTGCTTGGGTCTCGCGTTGGCGGGAGAGCTCTTGTTGCAGGTCAGTCAGCGGGTTAACCTTGATCCCGGCGGAGTCCATGGCCCGAGCAAACTGTTACGCTCACCGAGGAGCGGCGAGCGTCCGGAGGTGGACCCACTGGACCGTGCACCGGACTCCCCTGAGAAGGCGACCAGCAGCGAACCCCTATACAGGGACTGTGCGGCGCCTCCCCAGAAGGCCTAAATGCACGGCAGCCAGGAACCGGTAGTAGGAGTCTCTGTAGGGCCAGGTGTAGCAAGGTTGTGACGTCCACAGCCGGCAGGACACGGAAACTGCACCAGAGATGTTCACAGCAGGTGACGTCCGCCGCAGGTACGGCACGGATAATGTCCACGACAGGTAGGGCACGGTGACGTCCACTGTCGGTATGAGCGGTGACGTCCACAGCAGGTACGGCACAGATAATGTCCACGGTAGGTAGGGCACGGTGACGTCCACTGTCGGTATGAGCGGTGACGTCCCCAGCCGGAATGGTACGGATGGCACTATGGTGAGACAAGGGATAAGAACCAGGTATCAATGCACAGAAAACAGATAACAGCACAAGGGGTCTGGACACTGGCAAGGCTCTAATGGAAGCGTTGCTCAGGCGCCTGCTGCTGGGGGAGGTGAACCTAAATACCCATTAGGTAACAGGTGACCTCTGAGGTCACTTCCAGAAAACGGGGCATACCGCTTTAAGAAAGGGGGCGTGGCCTCGCGCACAGCCTAGAGTCACTTACTGCAGCTCTGTGTAAGTAAGGGAGACAGGAAGAGGCTGCAGCATGCCTGGGAGCAGGAGCAGCGCCTGCAGAGCCATGGGACTGGTAAGAGGAAGGCCGTCGCTGCCTGGGGCTATGACTGGGAGTGCTAGTGGGAGCCATGCTGGGACTGGGCACATGTGAGGGAGCGCGCCCCCTACGGGGTCTGGTGGGACCAGGGGCTACAGGGGCCTTGTTCTAGAATCACTGTGTTGAGAAACACGTGATGGTGTCTCTGTGGTGCTGGATGTTGATCTCCCTAAGGTCAATCATCCTTGCTTATGTAGTCTTTTACTAGGCATTGCTCCCACTAGCCAGTTTCCTACTCCACACTGATGAGGGGCAAATACCCCGAAACAGCTGTCTGTGGATGGATACCATGTTTTGGCATAGGCGGTTTCCTTGTCTGGAGACTGCCCTTCCTGTGGTTGTTCCTTCCCGGTGAAAGACCTGGCTAGTTTCCTGCCAGCGTTGAGACGTGATGGTGTTTCCGTGGCAGTCCTGTTTTGCATATTTTCCCAGGGGGCCTTGTTCGAGAATCACTGCATTGAGAAACACGTGATGGTGTCTCCGTGGTGCTGGATGTTGATCTCCCTAAGGTCAATCATCCTTGCTTATGTAGTCTTTTACTAGGCATTGCTCCCACTAGCCAGTTTCCTACTCCACACTGATGAGGGGCAAATACCCCGAAACAGCTGTCTGTGGAGGGATACCATGTTTTGACATAGGCAGTTTCCTTGACTGGAGACTGCCCTTCCCGTGGTTGTTCCTTCCCGGTGAAAGACCTGGCTAGTTTCCTGCCAGCGTTGAGACATGTAATGGTGTTTCCGCGGCAGTCCTGTTTTGCCCAGTGTCGGTACCGGCGGGCTACAATCCTGTCTCAGTCCACCTCGGTTCTGCAGAGCCGTCTTCCCGTCTCCTGCTGATGGAGACCACCGTCTGCTTGCTGTTTCTGGTTGGCTGTGTGTTTCCTAGTGAGAGAACGGTGTAATGTGGGGGCCTAACTGTGATTACCTGGTTTTGCCAGGGCGTCACGCAAGTTTTATACTGTTTAACAAATACCTGCCCGGTGAGGACACCTTCAAGGACTTCACCGAACCAAATAATCCAGGGGCATCAGCAGTAAACTAAGATCGGGGTTCGGACACTTACCTCCCCGCAGGGTCCGCACTGCCCGCCGTACGGAGAAGGAGACTGTACCCCAAAAGGGACAGTCGGGCCCAAAACACTCCACACTACGGAGACCCAACTAATAAAGAGGGCCAGGGACAGAGCAACCTGGGTCACTACATTGGCACTGGTACTCCTGGGACTGGAACCAGCAAATCCTTGGGTCCAAGTGAATAGAGACTGTTAAAGACAACCTGGCATGGTCTCCGTTATTACCCCGTTACACCTCCCAGATGCAGCCCTACCTGCAGAGGGCCTAACACTATTGCTCCAATCACCATCAGCTCTGGGAGTACCTACATTCAGCAGCGGCGGTTCTCCATCTTTAACCGCAACTCGAAGGTGGCGTCACATGACAATAACTCTTATTCCCTTGTAAATCCCCCCTTTTACAAAAGAAGCCCCAGGGCACGGGACCGGGCAGCGGCCACCAGAGTGAATTCCCATTTGTTACCGCCCGGGACACAGTACCTCCTTCCCTGGGCATTACACTCGCATTTAGACCCCCCACTAAATTGTTCAGATCTCGCTGACAATTTATTTTCTGTCTTCAGCAGCCTCCTGATCCTCACTTATGCCCCACAATTATTAGGCCCCAGCCCTGTTTCTAGGTGTCTCCTGCCTTTTGTGGTGACATAACTCCATGAGGCTCACATGGCCTGATTTAGGTCATATGGGGTGAAACGTTTTTGGTTTTTTTACAGATTTTCTTTTTTTAAAAGGGACGTAACTTGCTTTTTGCTGAGGGTCTGAAGTGTCCGTGCAGATAAGAAAGTTTAAGATAATGAAGGGTTCTGCATTATAGACAGAGGACACCCCGCAATCACACTCACCGGATGCCGAGCGGGAGTACCTGCAGTGGATCGCACACATCAGATGGCGCACAAACACACTCACCACATCCAGCAATACAGATTTCTTCTGGCCGGCAGAACGCATTGAGGTGGAACGCAACGACCTGCGGCTGTGGATGGAATGCTTACAGGAGCTACAATGCGTAACTTCCTCCCATCTTTCCCTGCGGCCGGAGGCATTCTGTACCGCTGGAAGTGAGTGAGTGTGTGTGTGCGCACACGTGCAATCTGATCGGTGCTTGTGTGTGTGCGATCTGATAGGTCATTGTATATGTATGAGTTTAAGACAGTGTCTTATTTTTGAAAAAACATGGTAGCAGAATGCGGCACTTTTATCTGTTTTGGAATTGAACAGCGGTGCACATGCTCAGTCTGAGCTCCATTCTTGTCCTATGCGGCTACCAAGTGATGTTCTGTTTTGTTTTTATTGGCAGCCACATTGAGAATTAGAGCAGTGGTCTGAGACATCCAACTTGTTGCTCCATTCTGCAATGGATAAAAATTCCTGTTTTTTCAATCAATAACTGCGGGTCCAAGTAATTGGACAGATTATTGTACCGCCCCGCGCTCGGCTGCAGCCGAGCCGCTCGGACCCGGGTTCATTGGTGAGTGGCTCGAGCGCCTCCGGACCCGGGGTCACTTCGCTCTGAAAGGTTGCTGCCGCTACTTATGGGGGTGGTAGGTAGGTGTACGGCCGGAGCTGTGTTTAAGTTCGTGACGCCACCCACGGGATGTGGTGAAGGTGTAGACACCACTGCTGCAGTTATGGGGCACCCCGGGGAGATGATTATGCAGCAAGATGTTAACCCCTCCGTGGGCAGGGGTGATGGCCCCGGGACCCGTTGGGGAGGGTAGCTTGGCGGTGCAGGGCGGTGCGCGGCCGGATGGCACTGTTGTACTCACTGTTATTGACACACACAAGTCTCTGGTAAACAAAGTTGATGGTGGTCGGTGCCCGCAGCCAGCTGCGTCTGGTCCCCCACACGGTTCGGTGGTCTTTGCCTTTCTCTTGCACCGTGTAGTGTATGTGTAGACTGCCTGCGCTTCAGCGACAGGAGTCCGCTCCCCGGCTTGGTATATGTCGGAGGAGCCTGTTTGCCCGCAGACACTGGCCCGTGGGATCTCTCTGCCTGTGCGGTGGCTTTGTATCCCCCTCGGTGGGCTGTTGTCTTCAGTCGGGACTTGGGTGGGAAAGGACCTATAGTCCAGACTGCAATTAGTTAATTAACTCAGTCCAGTGGATTCTGGACCTCAATTCAGGGTCTGAGTACCCCCCTGTGTGCTCCGGTTTCCGAGTCGGTTCCCTGGGTCGGTACCGGCGGGCCACTACCCTGTCCCGGTCCACCCCGGTTCCACCGAGCCATCTTCCCGGCTCCTGCAGGCTAAGGCCACCGTATGCCTCCTAGCCAAGGTACCAGGGCTCCGACCCCGGCACCTGTCAGACTGCTGCAGACCTGCTACACAGGCCTGCTTCCACTCTCCTTCACTCCTGTCACTCTAACTCCTCTTGACTTACTGCTGTGTTTCCTGCCTCAGGCCCTTTGAACTCCTCGGTGGGCGTGCCAACTGCCTGGCTCCGCCCCCCTGGTGTGTCCATCAAGCACTGAGGGAGGTGACTAGGGTTTATGGTTTACTGGTGTTACCTTGTGTGGGACTGGTGTTGTGCGGGGCGCTGTGACTACCTGGCTAGTCCAGGGCGTCACACTCCCCCTTGGTTAACTACAGATCGTCCGCGGGCTGTCCGACCACCACCGTTTATTTTTCTGAACTGGAAAAGATAAAAAAACAGTGAACAAGCATACTAACATTTTACAATAATGAAAGTTTTTGTTCCTTCCCTTGGTGGGAGGCATGTCACTTAAATGTTGCAAACATATAAAAAAAACATTTTTATTAAACCGGGAACGGGACGGGACCAGGTCCTTTCAGTTGCCCACCCAAACAAACCTGAACCTTGATGCTGCCTCTAAAAACAGGTCAGTACCCCTTTTTCCCAGTCCAGGAATCGGGTTCGGGTCCGGGTGTTGCCCAAACGGGCCGGGTACAAAGTTCCATACCCGGCAGTCTCTCAGAGGCCCCACGTCCAGGGGACCCCTAACCCAATGGGTTGTCACCGGTTGCTATAGTGACGGGACCTCGGCCTCCTCTGCCGCAGGCCCTTCCTCCAACCAGCCTCCCCGGGGGCTGCAGGACCTGAAAGGGTGGACCGGGATTATTTACAAGCCCAAAAGTTATTGGGTTGCCTGCAAGTTCTCAGCCATGTTCATATAACGGGGTAATCAACGGGAACATCAACAAAGTCCCAACGGGGACGGACTGCATGGTAGCCAGGAACCGCTACCCTAACACTCATAAATGCGGGCATGCACATCCGCTTTACCCTCCTGCTCAGGAGCCAGACTTCCTGGGGAACCCTCGACGCCGGCTACGACCGGCCTCACATACTGGCGTGGAACCCTATGCTCAACAGCCTGCGCCTCCTTTCTACGAGCATCTTGCCGCTGGTCTTCAGCCGGGACGAGGTACCTGGGAGCAGCGGGTGCTGCCTCCGTTGTGGCCGGGCGGACTGCCAGGGCCGACATCATCTCTGTTGCGGCCGGGCGGACTGCCGGGGCCGGATGGGATGTCGTCAGCGGTGCTGGAGCGATGGTGACTGCAAGGTCTGAGGGCCCAGTAACTGGGTCCTCCCCCGTAGATGGTACGGGTTCCGCTGCCATGGACTGAGACAGCGGGTCAGTCGGGGCGTTGGCTGCAGACACGGGCGACGAGGGAGACGGTGTGGCGGATGGGAGCAGGCCGGGTCCCTCAGCCGGAACGGCCGGTTCCTGGGGAACACAGGGGCGTGGGTCACTGCTTACCCGCTCCCCCGAGATCATCTCTACTTTGAGCGCCCGGACAGCTGCAGCCAGGCCCTTCATCCCCGACGTCCACTTTGCCAGCATGAAGTGGGCTTGGGCCTGGACCTTCCAACACATCCTGCCGCTTTGGTGTCCAGGAACGGGTTGACGCAGAGTCCCTGCGTCCTGCACTTCACAGCGTTAGTTACATGCCGCTGATCTTCACCCGCTCCCCCTTGGTCTTTTCACGGCACTCGCTTTTTCTGCTGGGCAGTCTCGCTTTCTGACCGTGCGCTTTGCTGCACGGCCGTGTTCCCAGGGGGCGGGGCTTCGACTTTTGCGCCCTTTCTGCCAGGGAAGAAGACTCTGGCAGGAATCTTCACGCCAAAAGATGGCGGATTCTGCAAATTTCACAACGGATCACCGCTGACTTCAACTTCAAGGCACACTTCACTAGGTAAGTGATTAGGTAAGTATCCTGTTCGTGACGCCAGAAGAGTCGATGTGTACCGCCCTGTGCTCGGCTACAGCCGAGCCACTCAGATCCGGGCTCGTTGGTGAGTGGCTTGAGCGCCTCCGGACCCGGGGTCACTTTGCTCTGAAAGGGTGCTGGCGCTACTTAGGGGGGTGGTAGGTAGGTGTACGGCCGGAGCCGTGTTTAAGTTCGTGACGCCACCCACGGGATGTGGTGAAGGTGTAGACACCACTGCTGCAGTTATGGGGCACCCCGCAGGAGATGGTTATGCAGCAAGATGTTAACCCCTCCGTGGGCAGGGGTGATGGCCCCGGGACCCGTTGGGAAGGGTAGCTGGGCGGTGCAGGGCGGTGCACGGCCGGATGGCACTGTTGTACTCACTGTTATTGACACACACAAGTCTCTGGTAAACAAAGTTGATGGTGGTCGGTGCCCGCAGCCAGCTGCGTCTGGTCCCCCACACGGTTCGGTGGTCTTTGCCTTTCTCCTGCACCGTGTAGTGTGTGTAGACTGCCTGCGCTTCAGCGACGGGAGTCCGCTCACCGGCTTGGTATATGTCGGAGGAGCCTGTTTGCCCGCAGACGCTGGCCCGTGAGATCTCTCTGCCTGTGCGGTGGCTTTCTATCCCCCTCGGTGGGCTGTTGTCTTCAGTCGGCACTTGGGTGGGAAAGGACCTATAGTCCAGACTGCAATCAGTTAATTAACTCAGTCCAGTGGATTCTGGACCTCGTTTCAGGGTCTGAGTACCCCCCTGTGTGCTCCGGTTTCCGAGTCAGTTCCCCGGGTCGGTACCGGCAGGCCACTACCCTGTCCCAGTCCACCACGTTTCCACCAAGCCATCTTCCCGGCTCCTGCAGGCTAAGGCCACCGTATGCCTCCTAAGCCAAGGTAACAGGGCTCCGACCCCGGCACCTGTCAGACTGCTGCAGACCTGCTACACAGGCCTGCTTCCACTCCCCTTTACTCCTCTCAGTCTTGGCTTACTGCTGTGTTTCCTGCCTCAGGCCCTCTGAACTCCTCAGTGGGCGTGCCAACCACCTGGCTCCACCCCCCTGGTGTGTCCATCAAGCACTGAGGGAGGTAACTAGGGTTTATGGTTTGGCTGGTGTTACCTTGTGTGGGACTGGTGTTGTGCGGGACGCTATCTGACTACCTGGCTAGTCCAGGGCGTCACACTATCACCCAGCCCATGGATAGGTGATACCTTGTTTTCACTACACAAACCGTTTAAGGCCCATAAACAACCAATCACTACAATCGTTTATCTGACAGCTCTCTCTTGACTATTACATATGTCGCGGGCGGTGGGGCGCTGCGCTCACCATGCTCGGGTCCGGCGCTGCTGCTGCTGCTCGGTGGCTCGAGCGGTGGGCCCGGATCAGGGGACTCGAGCAGCGCTCCTCGCCTGTGAGTGAAAGGGGGTAGTTTGGTTTGGGGATTTGGTCCGTGACGCCACCCACGGGTTGTGGTGAGGTTAGGGCACCACCACTGCTGGTGACGGGGATCCCGGGAGCGATGACAGGGAGCAGCTGGGATGTTGTTTCCCCCTCCGTGGGTAGAAGTTGGTTGTCCCAGGGCCCGGTGAGGTGACGGGGAGGCAGGGCTGGCAAGGTGCAGGGTTGCGGGGACAGCGAAGCGCGGTGCTGGAAGGCACGGATGTACTCACTCAGCCACAAATGTACGCAAACCAAACGGCTGGATGGACGGGTCCCACAGCCGGCTGCTGTGGCTTCTCCCGGACGGTTGGTGGTGGCTGCCTTTCCCTGCACCTTTTGTGGATGTTCGGTCCCGATGGCTTCCCACCGGTAACCCGCTCCCCAGCGTGTGTATGTGCCGGAGGAGCCCTTTTGCCCGCAGGCTCTGGCGCTTGGAACTCTAGCTGTGGCGGTAGCTGTATTTCCTTTTGTTGGTTGGACGGTTGCCTTCAATCGGGTCTTGGCTGCTAGGAAACCCCTGGGGTTCCGGTCACTGACGGATTTGACCTTATTAACGGCGACTCCAAGCCTGGTCGGGGTCCGCAGGCCCTGCCGGTTTGTGCTGGCTTCACTTCGCTCCCCAGTTCGGTACCGGCGGGCCACCGCCCGTCCCCGGTCCTACGGTTCCGCGTTGATCTGCCTCTCCTGCAGACGGCCACCACCGTCTGCCAACCTTGCTCTAAGTGCCCGGGCCACGTACCCGGACACTGTCAGTTTGCTCCTCCACAACTCCTTCACTCAACTCTCACTCTACTGAACTCCACTCAACTGAACTGAACTGACTTCCTTTTCCCGCCTCCAGGACTGTGAATTTCTCAGTGGGTGGGGCCAACCGCCTGGCTCCACCTCACCTGGTGTGGACATCAGCCCCTGGAGGGAGGCAACAAGGATTTTGTGTCTGGCTGATGTGCCTGTCTCGGGGTGGGGGTGTTGTGTTGTAGTACCTGTGACGACCTGGCTAGTCCAGGGCGCCACATTCCCCCTTGGTTAAATGCAGACCGTCCGCGGGCTGCCCGTCCATCACCGGTTTTATTTTTCAACTGCAAAAGATGTAAAAACATGTGAAAACATTCAACAAAGCATATTTATAAATCTTCCCTTAACGGGAGGCACGGTACTTTAACGTTACAAACACATTTTTATTTATAACGGTCGGCTTCCCCTCTCCCACCTAAACAACCTGGCCCTGATGCTGCCCCTGAGAAGCAGGCAGCACCCCTTGACCCCAGTCCAGATCCAGGCTGCCGAGCGGGAACGGGTACGGTGTCTCGCACCCGACTGTCACTTCAGGGGACCCCTGACCCCTGGAGGATCGCCACCGGTTGCGGTAGTGGAAGGCCTGGCCCATCCCTTTCCTCCAGGCCCATCCTCCAAATCAGCCTCTCCGGAGGCGGCAACGGAAACATGACCCAACCTATTTACAAACCCACAAGTTCGTGGGTGCCCTGCGAGTTCTCAGGCATGTCCATAAGCAGTTTCTTATGCACGGTGGGGGGTAATCAGGGGACAACAACTCCAGTCCCAATGGGGACGGTTCTCTTCGGACGGATAATGAGATGATTTACTCGGTTGATTCACAGTCATTCACTTAACAGGTTAAACGGTACTGGTGGTCCCAACGGGGACAACGGTGCAACGGAGGGACCGCTGCCTTATTTCAGATACACATCGCAGGCCGGAGGAGGGAGCTGGGCCGGTTCTTGGGCCTCCTGGCCTCCTCTCAACTTGGCATCCAGGGCAAACCAGCCCCTCTCCCCACAGTGCCGCGTGTACGTTACCAGATCGCCTGGGAGCAGGTTACGGCCCGGGTGGCCCTCTGGCAGGTGGGCATTAACATCCCGGCGGGCCACAAACACCTCGGCCTCCAGGCCCGGCTCAAAAATAAATCTATACCCCCGGCGGATGTCAAATCTTCTTACTTGCCCCTCGTGGATCGGGCCCCGTACCCGGAAGGTGGCTCTACGGAGGTTCTCTTTTTCTTGTATGGTGCGGGCTATCAGCTCAGCCTTTCGCTTCTCCCTCTCCGCAATCTCTCGGCCCAGCGGGGTCGGTTCCCTGTCCCAGTAAGGGGCAGCTGCTTGCCCCTGCACACGGGTCGGGCCCCGCGGGACTTCCACTACAGTGCCCACTACTGGTGCCCTCGGTGGAAGTTCCCGCGGTGACATGGCCTGGGACGCTGCCTTGCAGCAACGACCCGGCGTAGCCTCAGCCGAGGCGTGGGGGATGGGTACAGGGGTCCTCTCCCGCTTGACCTCCGCCTCGTCCTGTACGGGACGGATCACCGAAGCCGGGACGGGACTGGGCACGGTCACTTCCAGTGCCACCGGTACGTCTTCGCAGACAGGTGATGCCTTCGGTAGCTTCCAGGGAAGCGGCTCGGGACGGCTGCGGGCTTCAGCTGCAGGCCGGTCCGCTTGGGCAGACGGGCAGGGTTCCGCTACCGGTTGTGCGGGTAGCGGGCCTAGTGGCGGGGCGGCAGCAGCCAACACGGGTAGCGGGGGAGGCAGCAGGGTGAGTGGGCGCAGACCGGACCCCTCAGCCACGACGACCGATCCTGTAGGAACACAGGGGCGTGGGTCGCTTACCCGCTCCTCCAAGTCTTCCTCCACCTCGCGTCTCCGTATGGCCACCACCACGTCCGCCATGTTGGCCTCCCACTCCTCCAGGAGGAGCTGCATTCGGACCTGCAGGCGGCTGCTCAGCTGAACGGTCCGGACCTCCACCCACGCTGCGGTGCCGGGCGCGGGGACTGCGGTGTTACCGGACGGACGGTGCATACTGGCAGCGGTATCTTCCAGGAACCAAATATGGCGGCAGAGTACTGGCGTCCCTGCTTTTATGGCCTCAGTTTACATGCGGCCGGACGCCATCCGTCCCCTCTTGGTCTTTTCTCAGCACCTCCTCTTCAGGGGCGGGGCTTCGGCTTTCGCGCCTCCACTGCTCGAGAAGACGCTCGAGCGGGAAAATTTTCGCGCCCAAGATGGCGGATTCTGAAATTTTTCGGCCGGACAGCACCGGCGGGACACAAGGCGCACTTCTACCAGCCGGCAGAACGGTAAGATCCTGTTCGTGATGCCAAGTTGTCGCGGGCGGCGGGGCGCTGCGCTCACCACGCTCGGGTCTGGCGCTGCTGCTGCTGCTGCTCGGTGGCTCAAGTGGTGGGCCGGATCCGGGGACTCGAGCGGCGCTCCTCGCCCGTGAGTGAAAGGGAGTAGTTTGGTTTGGGGATTTGGTCCGTGACGCCACCCACGGGTTGTGGTGAGGTTGGGGCACCACCGCTGCTGGTGATGGGGATCCCGGGAGCGATGACAGGGAGCAGCTGCGATGTTGTTTCCCCCTCCGTAGATAGGGGTTGGTTGTCCCAGGGCCCGGTGAGGTGACGGGGAGGCAGGGCTGGCAAGGTGCAGGGTTGCGGGGACAGCGCAGCGCGGTGCCGGAAGGCACGGTTGTATTCACTCAGCCACAAATGTACGCAAAGACTCTGGTAAACCAAACAGCTGGATGGACGGGTCCCGCATCCGGCTGCTGTGGCTTCTCCCGGACGGTTGGTGGTGGCTGCCTTTCCCTGCACCTTTTGTGGATGTTCGGTCCCGATGGCTTCCCACCGGTAACCCGCTCCCCAGCGTGTGTATGTGCCGGAGGAGCCCTTTTGCCCGCAGGCTCTGGCGCTTGGAACTCTAGCTGTGGCGGTAGCTGTATTTCCTTTTGTTGGTTGGACGGTTGCCTTCAATCGGGTCTTGGCTGCTAGGAAACCCCTGGGGTTCCGGTCACTGACGGATTTGACCTTATTAACGGCGACTCCAAGCCTGGTCGGGGTCCGCAGGCCCTGCCGGTTTGTGCTGGCTTCACTTCGCTCCCCAGTTCGGTACCGGCGGGCCACCGTCCGTCCCCGGTCCTACGGTTCTGCATTGATCTGCCTCTCCTGCAGACGGCCACCACCGTCTGCCAACCTTGCTCTAAGTGCCCGGGCCACGTATCCAGACACTGTCAGTTTGCTCCTCCACTACTCCTTCACTCAACTCTCACTCTACTGAACTCCACTCAACTGAACTGAACTGACTTCCTTTTCCCGCCTCCAGGACTGTGAACTCCTCAGTGGGTGGTGCCAACTACCTGGCTCCACCTCACCTGGTGTGGACATCAGCCCCTGGAGGGAGGCAACAAGGATTTTGTGTCTGGCTGATGTGCCTGTCTCGGGGTGGGGGTGTCGTGTTGTAGTACCTGTGACGACCTGGCTAGTCCAGGGCGCCACACATACAGGAATGCTCGTCCAAATGTCCTTATGTTCTCTATTAGAGCAAATGTCTGCCTCCTCTAGTGGTGGATTATCTTTGAAGAAAACAAAAGGATCAACAATTGGAATTCCAACATGCCAGTTCCTACCCTGCCTTGACATCCATTCTCAAGGTAAGTCGGGAAGCCCCCATACACATCGGATTCTCATCTGATCCTGGCGACTTTAGCCCTATATGTATGGGAGCCTTCATGTAATCTGTATAAGGGCTTATTCAAACATCTAAGCACATTGGTACAATCTCTGAACGCAATGCACGGACTGGCCAAGGCTGTCCTTATAGATAGTACAGTGAGCTCAGAAATCATGAACCTCGGTGCAGCAACTCTGGTTTAGTCATCTCTGTAGTGAGACAGCTAGAATGGAGTCGCTGCAAGGAGGACATCTTTATAGACAGTACAGTACCCAGAAATCATGGACCTAGGTGTAACTGTAGCGCCCCTGACTACATCAGGGTGCTACAGGGAACTGCATCCCCTCCAAGGGATGCAGGACCTACCCTCCTTGGTTCCGGGTGCCCAACCTATGGTGTTGCTATGCTAACAACAGCATTCAAATCTCAATCAACACTCACACCAGGACTGGACAGAAAAACCAGTGGGTAGGTCCAGCTGGGAAAGGGCCGCCCACCTAGGGGTCAGGCAGACTGGTGGGAGGAGTGACAGCAGTTGAGTAGTAACTCTCAAAGGGAGAGGAACTGGGAGTTTTAGCTCCCAGGAAAGAACAGTAGTAGCCCTCATAGTGTGAGGGACTGGCGAGTTGGAGCTCCCGGGAGGTCGGACTAGATTGGGTCGCAGACGGTAGTCCGGGACCAGAGGAGTCGGGGACCAGTCACAGCGACTTGGGAAAGGTGTGACAGATATAGTCTGGCCAGGCTGTTGGCACCAGAAGGCCCAATAACCGAACCGGTACCGAGCACGGCGGGGTACAGGACCCTAGACCAGGGAGTAGCTTCACGCAACCTGGTAATTAACCTGTGGAGTACAGTTGCTTTATGGACTTTCCCCAAGAGCTCAGAGATTGATGGCAGCAACACAACGAGGGGTACAGGGTTTCCCAACTGACAGCAACCCACAAAAGTCCCACGTGTCAGCCATCAAGAGCACAGCTGCCATACATACAGACAGCGAGGCCCCAACAACTTCACGCTAAGGGGCCACAATGAACTCTAAATTTGTGCACGGAGGCAGGCTCCGGAATACCGAGCACCACCATAGGGAGCGGATACCCGGACGTGCTCCCCCCAAAACTACAAAGGTGCACAGACTTTTAGTTTACTCACAGCGTGTGTGTAGTTACTTTCCACAACATCATCCAGCACCACGACTACCAACAGTGAGTACCCTGCTCCCTGCCTCCCAACCTCCCAATCCTGCACATTCCCCAGAGTTCGGGGCCTTCCCTATCTGCGGAGGGACTGACACCTGGCTGCCCCCACACCATCTGCCCCGGTACTCCCTCTGGCAGCGGCAGGTGGCGTCATGAACTTCTCCCCTGTAAATACCTCTTTAAAAAGATAGAAGTGTGAGCCGAGCACAGGTCCGAACCCTTCGAGCCACGAACATCTGCCGGATCCGAGCAGCCCGGTATGCGCTGGGGTGGCACACCTCTTAATCTTTCCTGGCGTCATGAACAGGATAAGAACTAGACCTACTAAACCGGGTGACGTGCGCCTTACAGAACTGTGTGAAACTGAACTGTGACTGTTTATTGGCCTTGCCACCATTTTGCCCACCATTTTGGCGCCTAAAATCAACAACTGCGCCATCATCCCCGCAAAAGGGCGCAAAATGAAGCTCCGCCCCTCGTCCTGAAAGCGCGGCCAGGAACCGGTAGTGACCGGACCCGGAAGGCTAAGTGAGTTCTTGTTCCGGAGGTTGGTGACGAAAACCAGGGCGGAGCAGGAAGATGTCGGCGCCGGACGATGGAAGTGTAGCGGCACTTCCCCTGCCAGATCAAGGTGGCGCGGGAGCCGCTCTGGTCGCACGAGAGGCAGAGCGTGAGAGTGGCGTGGTCACACCGATAATGCCGATCACCTTACCGTATGTACCCAGGGCTGCCTGGCTGCCGCAGTTTGATGGCTGACCTGATGCCCTGCAGGGATTCAAGAGGAAGATCTGCACTGTCTTGGATATGTAAGCGATGACCGGCAGACAGTGAGCGCCTGTGGTAATTGGTCAGTTAACAGGCGCAGCTGAACTGGAGGTGGGGATTTGGACAGACTAGGATCGGGCCTCGGTAACCGCCATCTTTGAAAGATTGAAAGTCGCTTTTGAGACCCGCACTGAGGCTGAACTGAGGATGAGATTTTACAGCTGCAAACAGCGCCCCTAGGACAGCATTAGAGACTATGCCTTAAGGTTGCAAGCGGCGCTGTGGACTTTGAAACTGGTCAACACCATCAGTGATCAGGAGGGGAACAAAATGCTTGTTGAGCAGTTCCTGCAAGGTCTGGGGTCAGTGGAAGACCGTCAGCAGCTAAAACTATGGGCCCTGGAGCATCCTGCACTGGACTTTACCGTTTTGAAGGACCGGGCCATTAAAGCTCTGCAACGCCCAGAGGCTACTGACTCTCTCCCACCATCCTGGCAAGTCGGTGTGGCACCCCTGACCTGGTCAGGCACCACAGAGTACTGCACCCATGCTGGGACAGTGCTTCCAGGTAATTCCAAAAGGCCAGAATGAGGTGTGTACACACAGACACATAGCAACCAGGTCTCCCACACCTTGAGAAGGGACCCTTGGGTAGCCCTGAAGAGGTTAACTTTCAATTCTCAGCAAGAGGTGTAGAGGAGAGGCTGGAAGCTAAGATGCAGTGGCAGACAGGAAAAGGAGGAGGAGCAAGCCGGTCTGGGGCAGTGTACATAAGTTGCTGAAGGAAGCAGACGTACAGCCATGCGAGCCAGATCCTGCTGGTGTGGTAGCTGTTAGCGGGGGAGTACAGTGACCAGAAAGTCAACCTGAAAGACACCTGAAGAGGAGCAGTCGAGTACGGGGATTGCTGGTAACTACGCACGTGTGACGCCCTGGAGAATCCAGGCAGTCACAATTAAGCCCCCGCATAACATCACTCCCACACTTAGGAACAGCAGCCAACCATTTAAAGCCTAGTCACCCCCTTAGGGACAGATAGACACACCAGTGGGTGTGGCCAGGCGGTTGGTGCACACCCACCGAGGGGTTTAGACAGCCCAGGGCGGGAAAACAGTGAGTCAAGACAGACAGTGTTGGAAGTTCAAGTTGAGAGGAGCTGGGGCTAGGTGTAGTCCCAGCAGGAGGAGAAGAGAATTCAATTTGAAGGTGCCAGGGTTGGAGCCCTGGTGCCGCTGGCTAGGAGGCAGACGGTGTCATCTCAGGAGATGGGAAGACGGCTCGGTGGAACCGAGGCATGCCGGGCCAGGGTTGTAGCCCGCCAGGTACTGACACGGGGAACCGACCCGGAAACCGTAGCACAAAGGGGGGTACTTGGACCCTGAAGCCAGAAGCAAGAATCGACTGGAGCTGGTTAATTAACCAATTGAGGCCAGGACTAGAGGTTCTGTCCCACCCAAAATCCCTCATAGAAGACAACAGCCCACTGATAGGGGATAGGCGGTCACCGCCAAGGCCCATAGATCCCACGGGTCAGCGTCTGCGGGCACGGCTCCTCAGGCCACATCCAGCCGGGAGTGGACTCCTAGGTTACACATGGGGAACTCACACACCAAAGAAAACAGTGCAGGGAAAGGGCAGGGACCACCAGCCGGGTGTGGGACCCTGAGTACATCCGGCCATGGCACCGACCACCACCACTTTGGTTTACTAGAGACTCGTGTATTATTTACCAACAGTGAGTACACCAGCACCCTCTGCGGCCATCATTCCCCCTGCATTTGAGCCATCGGGTCCCGGGGCCACTATCCCTGCCGACGGAGGGGTTAACAGCTTGCTGCACAACATCTCCCCCGGGTGTCCCGCAACAGCAGCGGTGGTGTCCCACTTCACCACACACCGTGGGTGGCGTCACAAACTTACCACGTACATATACGTCCCCAATCCACAACCCTCTTTTAGTTGAAGTGTCCTCGAGCCACCCACAGAAGGTCCGGATCCGAGCAGCGTCGGCTGCTGGCACGGGGGCGGCACACACGCACAGGGAACAGGTCCCTAGAGCCAGATATCGATCTACTGATCTGCTAAACCTGCCAGTGAGGGGACTAGAGGTTCTTCAGAAAAAGACACAGAGCTCGAGCCTCAGCAGCAACAGGGGGACCCATAAGGAGACAGTGCCAGAAGCCATCTCACCTGGTCCACACTGCCGGAAAACAGGCCAGAAAGGGAAGGAGAGGCGGTAGCAACTTTCCCTGGATAAATCCCACGATACTGTAAGTCAGGGGTTTTCTGAAACAAAAGAAGTGCAAAGAAGGCGAGTTAATGGCTACCCTCAGAACAGCCTGCAGGAATTCCTTGTTCCACCTAGTAAAATCTCAGCATCGCCCGGGTATCTCACCAACCAACTAAGGCCCGTTTCACACGTCAGTGAAAAACACAGACGTTCTTCACTGACGTGTAAAACATGCACATGTCCCATCGTGTTCCGTGATTCACGGCACACGTGGGTTGTCCATGTGCAATCCGTGATCCGTGATTGCACATGGACATTACTCACCTGCCTTCACTGCTGCTCTCCATAGTGTTGAAGTCTCCAGCTCTGCAGCGTCCGCTCACCGCTCTCAGCACCTACTTCCTGGTCGGCAGTTCCTGCTTTCATGAATATTCATGAGCCAGGCAGGAGCTGCCGAAAGCAGAGGCTGCTGAGCGAATCGCAGGCAAGGTAAGTTGAAAATATTTAATATTTAATATGTCCGTGATTTTCTTGTACGTGTTTCACTGATCACACACGGATCACACCATAGTGTGGTCCGTGGGTCATCAGTGATGCCAGACAAAAACTGACATGTCTCCGTGCAGAATCACGGCCAAGGGTGCACGCTGCATGGAGACACGTTCAGTGAAAAATCACTGATGTGTGAGCAGACCCATTGATTATAATGGGTCTGCGTATGTCAGTGATTCTGGTACATTTTAAAAAAAGCACAAACGTACCAAAATCACTGACGTGTGAAACAGGCCTAAAAGTGAGTAAACAAGTTAAAAGTCTTTCTGGACTGCGACTGAGTCATTTTGCGACCTGTGGTTCCACACACATATACCCGAGCCCCTGGGGCGAGCCTCACTCTCGAGAGGCCATAACACCAGACTGTAGACACCATCAGCCCCAGACGCTCGTTAAACTGCAGTGGCGGTCATCCTGACCGCAAAACCGAGAGTGGTGTCACGACTCCTATGAAAGTGAACCTGACCAACTGTTGCCAGAGGGTCCCTACAGAGAAGTCCCAGCAGTGTCCCGCAGGCGACCGCTGCAGCGGTGGTGGGTGACTCACCGGCACCTCTCCTCTACAGGTGCAGCCTCCTGCCCTGGCGTTGCCGGCGCCAAAACCTCCGGCAGTGCCTTCAGGCGTTTCCAGTGATTTATATTTACAGGTGCAGCAGCTGAGCAACAACGTCGCCAGGATCCTAAAGGCGATGCAACTCCAGCCAAAGACCAAGCTGGTGGAGAAGATCCTGTTCGCCGACTACCCGAAGGATGTCCCCTGGATGAGAGGAAGGCCCTCGGCGTACAGAGGAAGGAACAGCGACCGGTATGGACAACTTGTATGCTATAAGTGTAATAAGACAGGCCATTATGCCCGATACTGTCCTTTAAACGGGCAACCCCTGGGACCAAGGGCCAATCTCCAGGATTATATCGACAAGGCCCCGTGGACTGGTGAGAGAGGTATGTGGGAGGCAGGCCCATCGGTTCCCTCACCTTGGATGGGATCCCGACTTGCGCATTCCTTGATACCGGCTCTCAGGTAACAACAATACTCTATATGTACCGCCCCCGGGCGAGGAGCCGGGCTGCTGGCGCCGCTCGTATCCGGATCTGCGGTGGCTCGAGGGGTCTCCGGACCCAGGGGTCGCGCGGCCACTCAATTAAAATAAGGGGGGCAGATATGTACAGGGGGGTTTTGGAAAGTTTGTCACACCACCCACGCTGCGTGGCAATGTGAGGGACCACCGCTGCCGTTGGGGAGCCCGGTGACGATGGTGTGGCAGCCTTATGTTTAACCTCTCTGTGGGTAGGGGTTCGTGTCCCGGGGCCCGTTGGTGTTGGATGGTGTTTGGGTGCCGTTGGGGAGATACATGCAGGGGTTCACAAGGTACTCACTCAGTCCCAGAATAACCACACCAACAGCTTGTAAACCAAAGTTCTGAGCACCACTGTAGTCCATGGGGAGCATGCCTGGATCCGTGCCCTTGGTGTTGTTGTTGGTCTGTGGCCCTATCCCTGGCACCTTAATCTCAATTGGACCCGTTGGTATGAAACTCTCCGGTTCCCACTCACCAGTATGGCTAATGAAGTGAGCTTGCTCTCAGGGTTCACGCGTAGGATTTCTTTGGACTGTAGTGGTAAAGTCCTATCCCATCGGTGTGCTTTTACCCCGATTTTGGAGCGGGTTGGGGATGACACTTGAAGTCTTCACCCCCGTCGGGTAAATTACTGGAACTTTCCGGCCTGGAGTCCACAAACCCCGTCGTGCCCTGGCCCCTGCCCGGTGATAGCTCAAGGCCGCCGGCTGCCCTCTTTGACAGTCCGTGCCCTTTGACACTGTCCCCTTCGACCGGGTTCCAGCTCCTACCAGGCCCAGACCAACGTCTGCCACCTAGTAGACAGGAGCTCTCCTCCATGGCCTCTCCTCACGAGAGCCACTTCACCTCCTCTCTCCTCAACTCCACTCCACTCAATTGACACTGTCCTCACTTTCTCCTCACCAACCCCCATGTAGGTGGCCCTATTCCGTTCAGATCCCCTAATGGTATGTCTGGTAGATTCAAGTGGGAAGTGTTCCTAGGATTTTGATTGGACAAGCTGTTAACAACACCAAAGGACTGGGATCCGTTAACCAAGGAGGGTGGATACTGTGCAGAAGGGCAGATTGCACAATACCCTGTGACGACCTGATAGGCCAGGGCGTCACATATACACTGTACAAGAAATTCTGGTCAGATGACGAACTCACCCCGCCAGATCACGGCCTCACCATCTATGCTGTCAATGGGTTAAAAGTGACTCAAATCGGGTTCAAGGAGGTGACCATTAAGGTGGGCCGGGTGGAATTAGAGCGTCAAGGACTCATAGTAGTACAGAATGACCCTAGTGACCGAAACCCTAAAATCATTTTGGGGACAAAGTTCATTGAGAATTGTATGGGGGAAGTCCTGTGTTTACTTCAACAGCTTTCTGAGACTGCAGGAGCCGGGCGACAGCGGGTTCTGCAACGGGAAATCCGAGCCCTCCTGCAGTAGCAACAGCTAAATTTGTCTGGTGGAGAGATTGGCGGTGTACAGGTGATGGATGTGTGCCGCCCCCGTGCCAGCAGCCGCTGCTGCTCGGATCCGGTCCTTCAGGGGTGGTGGCTCGAGGGTTTCCGGACCCGGGGGTCTCACGGACATGCCGAACAAAAGGGGGGACGTAAATATACGGGCTGGGCCATATTAAGTTCGTGACGCCACCCACAGTGCGTGGTGAATTGGGACAACACCGCTGCAGTTATGGGGCGCCAGGGGGAGATGTTGTGCAGCAAGGTGTTAACCCCTCCGTGGGCAGGGATGGTGGCCCTGGGGCCCTTTGGCTCAGTGCAGGGGATAGCGACCGCAGGGGGTGCTGGTGTACTCACTGTTAGTAAAACACATGAGTCTCTGGTAAACCAAGGTGATGGTGGTCGGTGCCGCGGCCGGTTGCATTCAGGGTCCCCCACCCGGCTGGTGCTCTTTATCTCTGTCCTCTGCATGTTTTAAGTAGAAATGACTTCCCAGTTTGAAACGTAGGAGTCCGCTCCCGGCTGGATGTGGCCTAAGGACCCGTGCCCGCAGACGCTGGCCCATGAGATCTATGGGCCCTGGCGGTGACCTCTTATCCTTAATCGGTGGGCTGTTGTCTTCTATGAGGGACTTTGGGTGGGACAGGACCTCTAGTCCTGGCCTCAATCGGTTAATTAACCAGTCCGCTTGTTTCCGGTTTCTGGCTTCAGGGTCCGAGTACCCCCCCTTGTGCTACGGTTTCCGGGTCAGTTCCCCGTGTCGGTATCTGGCAGGCTACAACCCTGTCCCGGTCCACCTCGGTTCCACCGTGCCATCTTCCCATCTCCTGCTGACGGAGACCACCGTCTGCCACCTAGCCAAAGGTACCAGGGCTCCTACCCTGGTACCGTTCAATCTGGACTTCTCCTGCTGGAGCTACACTTAGCTCCAGCCCACACTCCTCTCCAACTTGAACTCCAAAGCTTATCTGACTCAACTCAACTGCTTGTTTTCCCGCCCTGGGCTGTCTAGACCCCTGGGTGGGAGTGCCCAAACCGCCTGGTCACGCCCACTGGTGTGTCTATCTTTCCCTAAGGGGGGTGACTAGGGTTTCAGGTCGCCTGTGTATTGCCTAATGAGGGAAGGTGTTATGCAGGGGCCTAACTGGGACTACCTGGTTTTGCCAGGGCGTCACAGATGCAGCTCCTCTTGTAGTGGCCCAGCGGAGTGAAATGATGATATTGTGCAGGGCAGCTGTAGGTTCCCAGGGACAGGATTACCAGGCAGTAGTAGAGCCCATGCCCTCAGAACACTGGCCCACAGTATTGACAGCCAGAGGAGTGGTTGATGTCCGGAAGGGAAGAGTGCCCGTTTAAGTGTTGAATTGTGGAGAAGAGGAGGTTACCGTATTTTTCGGACTATAAGACGCACCGGACCATAAGACGCACCCTGGTTTTAGAGGATAAAAATAGGAAAATAAAATTTTAAGCAAAAAATGTGGTTATGACACACTGTTATGGGGCGAGGATCAGCTGCTGACACTGTTATGGGGGTAATGTCCCCAAATGCTCTACTAGGGTACCCCATCCTGGTAATGATCCTCCTGCCTTGTGTGTGTATATATATATATATATATATATATATATGTCCCTCATCCTGGTATAGCCCCATCTTGCTATATACTGCCATCCTGGTATTTGCTCCCATCCTGCTATATACCTCATCCTGGTATATGGCCGCATCCTGTCCTGCTATATACCCCATCCTGACATATGGCCGCATCCTGCTATGTACTCCCATCCTGCTATATACCCCCATTCTGCTACATAGCCCCATCCTGTTATGTGCTCCCATCCTGCTATATACCCCATCCTGCTATATACGCCATCATCCTGCTATATACGCCATCATCCTGCTATATACGCCATCATCCTGCTCATATGCCATCATCCTGCTCATATACCCCCATCCTGCTCATATACCCCCATCCTGCTATATGTCCTGCATCCTGTGGCACACAAAAAAAATAAATAAACGTTCATACTCATCTTTCCTCGCTCCACGCAGCATCGCTCCTCCTCCAATCTGTGCCGGCAGCGCTGTGTGGAGCCGGCCACGATCCCTGCAGCACCACGATGTCCTCCTGTCTGTGCCGGCGCGGCTGTGTGGACACATGCGCACAGCGATGACATCATCGCTGTGAGCCTCGCTAGTCTCCACACAGCGCGGCCGGCAGACAGGAGGACATTGTGGTGCTGCAGGGGACGGGTGAGTACTGATTCACTGCTCCCCGCGCTGATGATGATGCACGGGGGGCAGTGAATACAGCGGCACATGATCACTCCAGGCTGTAGTTGCCAGGGGTGATCATGCTGCCAGCTGTTTAGTAACCACGCATCCCCCGCCCATCACCCCGCCTACCTGTTAGCGCCGGCTTCAGCGCTGAGAGATGGGCGGGAGGATGGGCGTGCATATGTAATGAGCGGGCCCACATGGTCATGGCAGGCGCTGCTGCAGCAGTGCCCCCGATGACCCGCTCTACCGCAGCACCCTCATTCCCCGCAGCCCTACATTCAGACTATAAGACGCACCCCCCACTTTCCCCCAACATTTGGGGGAAAAAAAAGTGCCTCTTATAGTCCAAAAATACGGAAAGTTACCCAGGTATGCCACCATTGCCAAATTGTTCACCGTAAATGCAGATTCCCTACAGGCGGTAGAGTCCTCGCTCACACCAGACCAGTCAGCCATTAACAATTCCAAGAGTCAGCCAGAAAAATGGTGTCAGGAGTTACATGTAGGTACTGACTCCACACCTCCACATCAGAAACAAGGGGTTTACAGGGTAGTGCAGGAGTACGAGCAAGTCTTTAGCAAACATCCGCTAGACTTTGGGAGGGTGAGAGGGGTACAACATCACATACCCACAGGCACTCACCCACCCATTAAGGAAAGGTACAGGCCTATACCACCTGTTCATTACCAATGTGCCAAGGAGATGTTAAGGAACATGAAGGAGGCAGGGGTTATCAGAGACAGTTGTATCCCCTGGGCAGCTCCACTGGTTCTGGTTAAGAAGAAAGACGGCACTATGAGAAAGTGCGTCGACTACAGGCAAATTAATAAAATCACCCACAAGGATGCCTATCCACTGCCCCGTATCGAAGAGTCATTGGCTGCACTGAAGTCTGCAAATTACTTTTCTACCCTTGATCTCACCAGTGGCTATTAGCAAGTGGCCGTTGCTGAAGAGGACCGTGAGAAGACTGCCTTTGCCATCCCGATGGGGCTATGCGAGTTTAATAGCATGCCCTTCGGGCTGTGCATTGCACCGGGAACGTTTCAGAGACTCATGGAGTGCTGCTTGGGCCACTGCAACTTCGAAACAGTCATACTTTACCTAGATGACGTAAGCATGTATTCCAAAACATACGAAGAGCATCTGGAACATCTGGCGGAAGTATTCGAAGCCCTATCCAGGTACGTGTTGAAGTTAAAACCATCTAAGTGTCACCTGTTGAAACCTAAGGTCCAGTACCTGGGGCATGTAGTAGCGCCGAGGGTGTGGCTCCAGACCCCGAGAAGATCACGGCTATCCAGAACTGGCCAAGGCCCGAAACAGTCAAGGAGGTACGTCAGTTCCTGGGTCTGATGGGATACTACCACAGGTTCGTGAAAGGCTACACCAAGATGGCAGCTTCATTACAAGATCTCCTGGTTGGTCAACCGAAGCATGGTAAGACTTCTGGTCCTCCATTCACGTGGAGTGAGGAACAAGAGGATTTCTTCAGACAGATGAAGTCAGCTCTGACAGGAGATGAGATCCTAGCATATCCCGATTAAGGCCTTCCTTTCGTGCTACACACGGATGCCAGCAATGTAGGGCTGGGAACTGTCTTATCCCAGGTGCAGAATGGCAAGGAGAGGGTGATTGCATATGCCAGCAGAAAACTCCGCCCAACAGAAAGGAATCCTGAGAATTATAATTCCTTCAAGCTACAGTTTCAGCACTTGTCTGGGCCATAACAGAGAGATTTAAGCACTACTTGGCTTCTGCAAAATTTACCTTGTATACGAATAACAACCCCTTAACCCATCTGGACACAGCGAAGCTTGGAGCCCTGGAGCAATGTTGGGTAGCACGACTGGCGAACTACAACTTCACTATAAAGTATTGAGCCAGCCGCAAAAACGCTAATGCGGATGCGTTGTCCAGAATGCCCCATTTACCTGATGACGGAAGGGACGAGGATAACCTGGAAGAGGTTGAGTTACCCGCTTTCCATCGCCCTGCTAACTTGGCACAACTTCGGTATCATAACAGCCAGCAAGAGGCAGCCTTCAACCCCTTACCACACCATGGCTGGCAGGAAGCGCAAGACAACGATCTGGCAATAAAACTAATTAAAGCACTAATATCTCAAGCCGACTCGCGTCTTGAGTCCGAAGTTCCCGAAGAAGCTCAGAAGCTATGGAAAGAAAGAAAGAAATCGACTGTACCTCCACCAAGGCAAGTTGTGCAGGAGTCTAATTAGCCCCAAGACACACGAGAGAATGTGCCAGATTGTATGTGCCAGTGGTCCTGGAGGCGTACCATGATAGAGCTGGACATTTAGGCTGGAAAAAGTTGGAGGCACTCCACAACAACTCTGATCTATTCATCTGTACTGAAACATCTATAATGGAGGTGTTCTACAGAGGACATCCTTATAGACAGTACTGTGAGATCAGACATCATGAACCTTAGTGCAGCAACTCTGATCTAGTCATCTCTGTACTGAGAAAACTAGAATGGAGTTGCTGTACAGAGGGTGTTCCTTGCCACTGCATATATCCAGATGTCATCCGACTGCAATGCAATGTTTCACACGCACCCATAGACTTGTATGGGTGCGAGTGAGTCGAGATCCTGGAGTTGAAGAAAAAATCGTAGATCTTAGCTGCAGCATTGTCTAACATGAGGCTGAGTGAAATGTGAGATTTTCTCGAGTCATCTGCCAGTGTGACTCTGGCCTTATAGATAGTACAGTGCCCAGAAATCACGAACCTCAGTACAATAACTGTAAACTAGTCATCTCTGTACTGAGCAGTGCTGTAACTAGAGTTTGATGGGCCCCGGTGCAAAGTTTGGACCTGCCCCCTCAACACACACACACACACACACACACACACACTGACACATGGGGTACAGGATAATGACGTTAACACTTGGCTCTTTCCCCTCAGCACCCAGGTTTCCCATGATCTGAAATCCCTCTTCCATCAGCACCCAGGTTTCCTTTTTTCTTATATCCATCTTGTCCTCAGCACCCAGCTTTCCCATGCTCTGATATACTGTACATCTTTCCCTCAGCACACAGCTTTCCCATGCTCTGATATACATCTTTCGCTCAGCACACAGCTTTTCCCATATCAGAGCATGGGAAAGCTGGGTGCTACGGTACAGTGCTGGCCAAAAGTATTGGAACCCCTTCAATTCTGTCAGATAATACTCAGTTTCTTCTTGAAAATGATTGCAATCACAAATTCTTTGCTATTATAATCATAGTATCATAGTTTTTAAGGTTGAAGGGAGACTCTAAGTCCATCTAGTTCAACCCGTAGCCTAACATGTTGATCCAGAGGAAGGCAAAAAAAAAACCCAATGTGGCAAACAAGTTCCAATGGGGAAAAAATTTCCTTCCTGACTCCACATCCGGCAATCAGACTAGTTCCCTGGATCAATACCCTGTCATAAAATCTAATATACATAACTGGTAATATTAAATTTTTCAAGAAAGGCGTCCAGGCTCTGCTTAAATGTTAGTAGTGAATCACTCATTACAACATCATGCGGCAGAGAGTTCCATAGTCTCACTACTCGTACAGTAAAGAATCCTCGTCTGTGATTATGATTAAACCTTCTTTCCTCAAGACGTAGCGGATGCCCCCGTGTTCCAGTCGCAGGCCTAGGTGTAAAAAGATCTTTGGAAAGGTCTCTGTACTGTCCCCTCATATATTTATACATTGTGATTAGATCCCCCCTAAGCCTTCGTTTTTCCAAACTAAATAACCCCAAGTTTAATAACCTGTCTTGGTATTGCAGCCCACCCATTCCTCTAATAATCTTGGTCGCTCTTCTCTGCACCCTCTCCAGTTCAGCTATGTCCTTCTTATATATCGGTGACCAGAATTGTACACAGTATTCTAAGTGCGGTCGCACTAGTGACTTGTACAGAGGTAGAACTATATTTTTTTCATGAACACTTATACCTCTTTTAATACATCCCATTATTTTATTAGCCCTGGCAGCAGCTGCCTGACACTGTCCACTAAAGTGAAGTTTACCATCCACCCATACACCCAAGTCTTTTTCTGTGTCTGTTTTACCCAGTGTTCTACAATTAAGTACATAATCATAAATGTTATTTCCTCTACCCAAGTGCATGACCTTACATTTATCTACATTAAACTTCAATTGCCACTTCTCAGCCCAATCCTCGAATTTACATAAATCTCCCTGTAATATAAAATTATCCTCCTCTGTATTGATTACCCTGCAGAGTTTAGTATCATCTGCAAATATTGAAATTCTACTCCGCATGCCCCCAACAAGGTCATTTATAAATATGTTGAAAAGAAGTGGGCCCAATACTGACCCCTGTGGTACCCCACTATGAACTGAGACCCAGTCCGAGTACGTACCATTAATAACCACCCTTTGTTTCCTATCACTGAGCCAGTTTTTAACCCAGTTACACATATTTTCCCCTATCCCCATTATTCTCATTTTATGTACCAACCTTTTGTGTGGCACCGTATCAAAAGCTTTTGAAAAGTCCATATACACAACATCCACTGCATTTCCCTGGTCCAGACTTGAACTTACCTCTTCATAGAAGCTGATCAAATTAGTTTGACAGGATCGATCCCTCATAAACCCATGTTGATACTCTGTCATAAGGTTATTTTTCTTGAGATACTCCAGTATAGCATCTCTCAAGAAACCCTCAAGCATTTTACCAACCGTAGAGGTTAAACTTACCGGCCTATAATTTCCCGGCTCAGTTTTTGTCCCCTTTTTGAATATTGGCACCACATTTGCTATGCGCCAGTCCTGCGGTACCGACCCTGTTATTAAGGAATCTGAGAAGATTAAAAATAATGGTCTATCTATCACAGAACTCAATTCCTGTAGTACTAATAATCTTCATTTATTTTCCTTACAATAAAAAACACAAAAGAGAATGAAACAAAAATCAAATCATTGATCATTTCACACAAAACTCCAAAAATGGGTCAGACAAAAGTATTGGCACCCTTAGCTTAATACTTGGTTGCACAACCTTTAGCCAAAATCACTGCGAACAACCGCTTCCGGTAACCACCAATGAGTTTCTTACAATGCTCTGCAGGAATTTTAGACCATTCTTCTTTGGCAAACTGCTCTAGGTCCCTGAGATTTGAAGGGTGCCTTCTCCAAACTGCCATTTTGGGATCTCTCCACAGGTGTTCTATGGGATTAAGGTCTGGACTCATTGCTGGCCACTTTAGTAGTCTCCAGTGCTTTCTCTCAAACCATTTTTTAGTGCTTTTTGAAGTGTGTTTTGGGTCATTGTCCTACATGAAGACCCATGACCTCTGAGGGAGACCCAGCTTTCTCACACTGGGCCCTACATTATGCTGCAAAATTTGTTGGTAGTCTTCAGACTTCATAATGCCATGCACACGGTCAAGCAGTTCAGTGCCAGAGGCAGCAAAGCAATCCCAAAACATCAGGGAACCTCCGCTATTTTTGACTGTAGGGACCATGTTCTTTTCTTTGAATGCCTCTTTTTTTTCCTGTAAACTCTATGTTGATGGCTTTTCCCAAAAAGCTCTACTTTTGTCTCATCTGACCAGAGAACATTCTTCCAAAACGTTTTAGGCTTTCTCAGGTAAGTTTTGGCAAACTCCAGCCTGGCTTTTTTATGTCTCGGGATAAGAAGTGGGGTCTTCCTGGGTATCCTACCATACAGTCCCTTTTCATTCAGACGCCGACGCATAGTACGGGTTGACACTGTTGTACCCTGGAAACCATAACTCAACCCTTCTGGGAGTTTTAAGACCCATAAATAATTATCACCATTGTATTCCAGTAAATTCAGAAACTGTTTTATGTTTAATTAATTTTTATTACTACAAAGAGTACAAAAAACAGTTTATTATATTAAAATTGAATATTAATGCAGATTATACAGTAAATCCAAAACATATCAAGCACATAATTCCAAAAAGGAGGGGCAGGATAGAAGTGGGGACACCAGTAAAAAGCCCAAAAGAGGGAGGGAAAACAGACATCAGAGCCTACACCTGACCCAATCAATTTATGGGCAAAAATGCACGTAAAATATCGTGTCTGGAGTAAATGCACAATGATTTGAAAATCTAGATAGAAAAGTCCCTGCTGTTCCACAAACGGACACTAGATGGCACTCAAACAGTGAAACCAATCAAAATGTGCCCGTTCGTTACAGCGATGGATTAAATGCAGCAGACTCCAGACTTACCCATGTTAGTGAATTGTGAAGCTCGGATGTCAGGTCCCAACCCACGCCCGACGCACGTTTCAAGGTAATCTTCTTCGGGGGCCATGAGGGGAATGGAAAGAAGTGTGTATTAAATAGGGTGGGTGCTAATACAGTGAGCGCATGTGGGGGGCGGTACTATGCACACATGACAAACGCTCTCCGGCCATTCCAGGGGAAGCATGGGTGGGAGGGAATCTCCCTGACGTCATTTACCCATGATTCCCCTATCCGGAAGCGTCTTTGAGCGGTGTCAGCGTGCACACGCCCACCACAAGCGCTCAGAAGCACCATGTTGGTTGTGGGCAGGTAGAAAGGCAAGCGTAGATGGGAAAGAGGATAAAATGTGGGACCAGATCAAATAAGCGTCACAAAAGGACTAAATATGTATAAAAACCTACATAGAGTGACAATATATACCACTCCCAAATTCTACTATACAAATACATCGATCTAAAATCCCACATGAAGCACATAAGGTAAATAAGAGACATATTATGTCCCCATGTACCCAAGATACACCTCAAAATATCATCCCATAAATATACAACATCAATAGAGGATATAATCAACTACATATTTATTCTCTAATCCCATCACAGTATTAGGCGAGCACCACAGGTGGCAATCCAACAAAATACCCTAGAGATAAGGGAAAAAAAAGAGAGAAAAATGGGGGAAAAAAAATGGAAAAACAGTAATTAAAAACAAGATAAAAAACACACACATAAAAGTCAATTGACGGATTTAACGGAGGATCTGTCAAGATCACAGAAAAGGAGAGAAAGATAATTTTTCGTTCAAGCCATGTGGGGACATTGTCCCCAAACGTACGATCCAGCGACACTCCAGCTGCACCAAGATCCGTTTTTTATTTCCTCCTCTTGACCCCAGTTGAACCTGGTCGATCCCTCTAATTTTGAGGTTGGTAGGATCACAATTGTGGCATAGCTTGAAGTGGCGCGGGATCGTCCTGAGGGATTCTAGATCCTTCACCTCCCGTGCCGCAATTATGTTTCTGACGTGCTCCCTAGTGCGGACGCGGAGTTCTCGCGATGTCAACCCTATATATACCAAATTGCAGTCGCACACGGCGTAATAAATGACGTATGTCATACTGCATGATATAAAACTCTTGATTTTATACTCCCTCGAACCGTCCGCAGTAGAGAACACGCCTGTACG
Organism: Anomaloglossus baeobatrachus; assembly: GCF_048569485.1. Lineage (NCBI taxonomy): Eukaryota > Metazoa > Chordata > Amphibia > Anura > Aromobatidae > Anomaloglossus > Anomaloglossus baeobatrachus. The sequence continues at coordinate 104,583,974 of NC_134360.1, forward strand.
TACCAAATTACGGCACGCTAAACAGGATCCGCATGGGAAACATCCCACCCTGGGGCTACCACTGCCAAAAAGGGGAGGAATACTTGGCATATAATGGCTCTTTACCAAGTGATCTTTTAAATTCCTTCCTCTTCTGGCAGTCAACATAGGTCGATCAGACAGGGCATTTCTCAGGGACTGGTCGGTCTGTAAGACCGGCCAGTGCTTATTGAGAATTTGTCTAATTGCACCCCACTGGTTGTTGTATGTCGAGATGAACCGTATTTGAGATGGTCCCGATTCATTCCTCCGTACCCTAGGTAGCAATTCCGCGCGTGGGGTGTTCCTAGCTCTCTGGTACCCTGCCTTAATACACCTACGGCTGTATCCCCTATCAAGAAATCTATCACGCAGACTACCAGCCTGATTTTCAAAAAAAACATCAGTAGAGCAGATCCTCTTTAATCTTAAGAATTGACCTGCTGGGCATTCACTGCAGTCTTTCTTCTGTAGAGGTCAGTTTGTATACACCCCCCACCAGCATTTAGCACCCTGATGTCCAGAAAATCGACCACGTCCCTATCTGTCCTATAAGTCAGTTTGATGTTATATGGGTTATCATTCAGGTCCGCCATGAAGCTGTGCAGCTCAGAATCGGTACCCCTCCAGATCATAAAGATGTCGTCTATATATCTATACCAGCACTGCGCATGGGCTGCGGCCGGCACGCCGTCGCCGAAAACCCCCCTCTCCCAAAAGCCGAGAAAGAGGTTTGCGTACGACGGCGCACAAGCCGCGACCATCGCAGTGCCCAGTTCCTGGAGGAAGTACCGGTCCTTAAATAAAAAGAAATTGTGTGTCAATATGAACCGCAACAGCTCCAGGACCAGACCCTGAATGGATTTATCCCAATTGCTCATGGACAGATAGAACTCAGTCTCCACCAGACCATCAGAGTGCCTTATGCAGGTATAGAGGGTCTCAACATCCGCCGTTACCAATAAAGTTCCTTCATCCACAGGGAGACAATCCAGTCTCCGTAGGACGTCCGAGGTGTCCCTGACATAGGAGGGCAGAGTTTCCACAAGTGGATGGAGATAATATTCAATAAATTTGCAAATGGGATCACTCAGGCCTCCAATGCCAGAGACAATCGGACGCCCCGGTGGACATTCCAGATTTTTATGGACTTTCGGTAGTAAATAAAAAGTTGGCACGACCGGATGTTGAGAAAAAAGCCCCTCAAAGACTTTTTTAGTTATAATGCCCTGTATCACAGCCCCATCTAAAATCTTGAAGAGTTCAGCCGAGTATTTCTCCAGCGGGCTACCAGAGAGCCTGGAATAGGAGTCTTTATCCCTTAGTTGCCTGAACGCTTCGCGCTCATACATAGATACTGGCCAAATTACAACGTTTCCCCTTTTGTCAGCAGGTTTGAAAACTACCCCCTCCATGTTTTTTAGTTCCTCCAGGGCTTTCCTCTGTTTAAATGTGAGGTTATGTTTAGCCCCTTGTTTATTAAGGGACATAAGATCTTTTGTCACCAACTTATTAAAGATTTCCACCTGGGGGGAGGCTGAGAACTGGGGAAACGTGGTAGATTTGGGATAGACAGATTTAGGAAACCTATCTCTCTCCGTACCTGCAGATTCAGCTTGTAGTTCTTCCAGAATCCTAATGGCCTCAATCTCTTCCCTCGAAAAGGAGTGCGTGTCCAAATTTCTCCCAGCATGTAATTTATGCAGAATCAGCTTGCGGGAGAACAAATTCAGGTCCTTGACGACTGTAAAAAAGTCAAAGTTAGAATCTGGGGCAAAAGTTAAGCCTAATTTAAGGACCTCCATCTGTGCCCCCGACAAGGTATAATCAGATAAATTAATTACCTCCATATTACCCTTCTTACTCCTTGTCTCCATTACTGGAGGTGATATTAATTTTCTTTTAGACCAATTTGGTCCTCCAGCCTTATACTTATTTTTGGTCTGTCTCGGGCCACCCAGTCTCTCACCAAGGTCCAAGTCCGTGCTTCTCCCGGCGGGAGTTTCATCCTCAATTGATGAGGCAGAGGAGAATGAATGAGACCTCGACTGGGGTGCATTAGTCCTCCTCTTTAAATTTTTCCCCCATCTATAGACATGATTACTTTTGTAGTCAGTAGAGTCTCTTTGATATTTTTTGGTTTTTGTTGTTATAATCTCTTTTTCCCATTTAGAGAATTCTTTCTCCAGATCAGTATTCAGCACGGACATTGCCTCCTGTGAAAGGAGTGTAAGGAGTTGACCCTGAATAGATTCAATTTCGGTTTCCAAGGCTGCTATTGAGGCCGTATTGGCTTTAATGAGGAGATGCATAAAATTTCTTGAACAATTTGTCGATGCATCCTCCCACTCTTTTTTAAAGGAGTCATCAATACTGGGCAATGTCGGGAAGATTTGGACACGCAGACCTCTAGGTATAAGATTTCTGTTTAGGTATTTCTCCATAAATGTTTTGTTCCACCAAGTTCTGTTTTTTTGGTGTAATAATTGCTTAAGTTTTATAATAAGGTCTTAAAACTCCCAGAAGGGTTGAGTTATGGTTTTCAGTGTCTTATGTGGGAGTGACCCGATGATTAAAGAATGAGGTCCCGTTTTTGCCCTATTTTTGTGGTTAACTGTTGTACCCTGGGACTGCAAGGCAGCTTGAACTTGTTTGGATGTTAGCCGAGGTTCTTTATCCACCATCCGCACAATCTTGCGTTGAAATCTCTCGTCAAATTTTTTTTTCCTTCCACATCTAGGGAGGTTAGCCACAGTGCCATGGGCTTTAAACCTCTTGATGACACTGCGCACCGTAGACACAGGAACTTTCAGGTCTTAGGAGATGGACTTGTAGCCTTGAGATTGCTCATGCTTCCTCACAATTTGGATTCTCAAGTCGTCAGACAATTCTTTGGTCTTCTTTCTTTTCTCCATGCTCAATGTGGTACACACAAGGACACAGGACAGAAGTTGAGTCAACTTTAATCCATGTCAACTGGCTGCAAGTGTGATTTAGTTATTGCCAAGACCTGTTAGGTGCCACGGGTAAGTTACAGGTGCTGTTAATTACACAAATTAGAGAAGCATCACGATTTTTCAAACAGTGCCAATACTTTTGTCCACCCCCTTTTTATGTTTGGTGTGGAATTATATCCAATTTGGCTTTATGACAATTTTTTTTTCATTGAAGACAAATTAAATGAAGATAATAATACCAAAGAATTTGTGATTGCAATCATGTTCAGGAAGAAACTGAGTATTCTCTGACAGAATTGCAGGGGTGCCAATACTTTTGGCCAGCACTGTAAGATGTATAGCAGAGCATGGGAAAGCTGTGTGCTGAGGGAAAGAGTCTCTTTCCCTCAGCACAAAACTTTCCCATCCCATGCTTGTGTCTTTGTCCCCCCTAGTATATAGTTCTCCAAATACTATAATGGCCCCCACATAGCCTTCCATATAGTATAATGGGTCCCACATAACCCTTCATATATTAGAAAGCACCCCATCCGTAGTAAACAAACGTCTATTAAACAAACCGATAAACAAAGAGGAAAAAATAAATTGCAGGTGATTAACCTTTCCTCACGCACACTCTCTGATGCTCAATTGGATATCCTGGCCAGGGGTTTAACCTTCTCCCCAACTAATCAGTTTGACTGAACTGAAAGATATGCAGCTATTTGCACGCAAGATAGTCCTCAAAAAACTTCACCATAAACGAGAGAACAGTGGTTTGGATAGCCCGGCTGAACAGGAGGCGTTGCAGGTTTTGGAAGATCTTCTTCTTGAACAGTCCAGTGTCTCTACAGGTGTGTTTCCCAGGTCACTACTGCCCAGAGCTACTAGGTTTCCCCCCTTGTCGCTATGTCCTGCTGTCGATGTCTTTACCAGACTGGTGACTGATGAATTCAAACAAATTTCCATCAGGAGATATGGTGATAATCTAACTCATAAACAAAGAATTGCACTCACCGAATTGAGTAATTATAAAGACATCGTCATCAAGCCAGCAGACAAGGGGGGGAATATTGTGATCTAGGCAATGGAAAGTTATGAAAAAGAAGCTTTTCGGCAGCTTCGCGATAAAGACACGTATTTGAGGCCATCTTATAATCCTTTGCAGCGTTTTTCTTTGGAATTGTCCAAAATCCTGGAGGCGGCGTCTGAGAATGGTATTATTAATAAAAAAATGATGGCGGGGCTCTCCACGAAGTACCCTAAGATACCCACTTTTTATCTTTTACCAAAAATCCATAAAGATGCCCTCAGTCCCCCGGGGCGTCCCATCGTGTCCGGCATCAAGGGTCTGTGTGACCCAATATGTAAATTCAAACCTATTGTGGAAACCTTACTCTCGTATGTCCGTGACACAACGGATGTCCTCGGGAGGATTGACGGCATCTTTATGGATCAGGATATGCTAATTGTGACGGCAGACGTGGAGAGCCTCTACACGTGTATATCACATTCTGACGGTCTGAGGGCGGTCCGCCTTTTCCTTGAGGTGAGTGGTCATCATGGCGAATTGAACATATTCATCCTCGAGCTGCTCCACTTTGTCCTTACACACAATTTTTTTATTTTTAAAGATTTTTTCTATCTGCAGCAGCGTGGCACTGCCATGGGGGCGGCCTGTGCCCCCGCATATGCCAACCTCTTCCTCGGTATGTGGGAGAGGTTGGTGTTCGGTGACGGGGGCATTAGTGCCAGTTCCCATGTGCAGTGCTGGCTCAGATATATCGACGATGTTTTTTCGATATTTTTTTTGGCAGGGCACAGTGGAGCAGCTTGACGAGTTTATGACTGAATTGAACACCAATGATCTGAATATTAAACTCACATATAAATATAGCAGCAGGTGCATTGACTTTCTTGATATTAACATCTAGGTGGATTCTTTATCATCTATACAGACGAGTATGTATCGTAAATCCACCTCAGTCAATGCCCTGCTGCATGCATCTTCAGCTCATACTTCTGCTACTGTACGCGCCATCCCGACCGGTCAATTTTTGAGGATTAGGCGGATCTGTTCCTCCGACCAAGCCTTTGAACAACAAGCCATAGAACTCAGACGCCGCTTCCAGGACCGCGGATATAGTAATCGTTGCATTAAAAAGGGTTATTTACGGGCCAAGAACACCCCTCGCATTCAACTGCTTCAGTATAAGTGTAAACAACAACAAACACAAGTTGACCCCCCTATTTGTTTTATAGGGACCTTCAATAACCAATGGCAGTTGATGCGGGACATCCTCAGGAGACACTGGCCTGTTCTACGTACAGATCCAACCCTGGCAGACATACTCCCTCCAGGTCCCCTTATGACGGCTCGTCGGGCCAAAAATCTCCGTGACATCTTAGTAAGGAGTCATTACACACCTCCTCCTTCTAATCCTTTCGGCACTCGTGGCCCGATACAGGGATGCTTTCCCTGTGGACGTTGCGTTGCATGTCCAAACATCCTTCGTGCCATGAATTTTTCATCATCAGATGGTATGCGGACTTTGAATATACGACATCATATCACATGCATTACTACGCATGTGATTTACATTGCCACCTGTCCGTGCTCTCTGGTATATATAGGCCTCACATCACGTGAGTTGCGGGTATGTACCAGAGAACACGTCCGCGATATCCGTGCCGCAATCGACATTTTGGACGAAAGTCTCCTTAAGACACTTCCACGGCACTTCAGGAGATTCCATAAGTCTGATCCCTCTGGCCTCAAAATTAGAGGAATTGATGTCATTCGTGGTGGATCCCGGGGTGGTGATCTTAAAGAGCGCTTAGCTCAGGCTGAGGCTCGCTGGATCACCACCCTTGGCACTTTGACCCCTGCGGGATTAAATGAAAACATCAGTTTTGTTCCATTCCTATAGGGTTCCTTTACCCTCTCAGGTTCCTGTATATATTAGCTCCTCCTATTATCATCTGGTCTTTTTAGTTATTGTTTTTAATTTTGTCTGTATTTTCTACCTTTAATTCATTTCTTTATCCTGGCATGTATATCCTTACATGTTATATGTTATCTATATTTATATTGCCCCTTTTCATCCTTGTTTATTAGAGTCGCTTGTTGATGTACTGTCTTATTCACCGTAAGAATCCAGGACCAGCCTTTTTCAACTATCGGACGTCTCCAAGTCTAGTGCCTTCAGCTTGTGTTATCATCTTTCAATCCCATGGACGGAAGTTGAAGGAATTTTTTCTCCTGTTGTTTTGCTTATACATGGACGTTGTGCTCACCTGCTATGTAACTTGTGTATTTCGTTCACCACGCTTTCTCTAATGGAAGACCTCTTTGAGGGATGTGTAACAATAATTTTTTGGGCACCTTTGTATTCTCCCCCCTTTATGTTGTGTCAGTGGATAGGTGATTTCTTCCGTCCAAATAAACTGTTTTTTCTTCCCATGTTTCATATGTGGGGAGTTGTTTTTTTTTTGTTTTTTTTTTTGTTATTTCATTTGGATACATTTAGGGTCTATATATAGATAGTCTTTATTTCTGATGCTTACTGACGTCCTTATTTTTGGCGGTCCACTTTGGGGATTGGCATTTTGCCCCTTTTGGTTACACATACCTAGGGTAACGTGCCTTCTCCCCATTGTGGGTTCTGCTGATTATGGGACTGGTCCGTTTGCATCAGGTTTCACACACACACACACATATATATATATATATATATATATATATAATTCTTCCATCTGCCCTTTATATGATTTGTATTTCATATTTTAAAGTACATATTATTTTGGGACAGGTTTTGCACACCTCACTGACACAACATATTCTGTATCATTGATAAATAGTCCTATATATTCCTGATTGGCTTAATATATTTGTATATTTTCCCTTAATATTTTGTTCCCCTTAATAATTATGTGGCCATTATCTGAATTATTTGCTCGTGTGACACGTCTTTGTCTTTCTAATAGGGGTCGGTGGGACTATTGGGGTCCCCCTGTTTGCGGTGTTTTCCACTTTATATCTATCCACCTTATGGATGTATGGGATACCGCGGGGAGACTTATTCTCTATCTTGTTATCCCCAGCCTGTGTAATTACGGGCGGTGCTTCCGGGATTCCTTCTGTCTGTGACGCCTCCTGCCCTGTCAGGCTTTGTGCTGGGTTGGATCGCGTTGTTGCCGGGGTTACGCGTCCCTGGCGTCACGTGCTCCCTCCATGCACAGCTGGAGGGCGGGACTTTTAAACTGCTGGGCACTTCCTGTGTTACGTTTTATATGACATTTATATTTGTAGTTCTTATATTATATAAATGCAGCACCATCATTGCATTATATTACGATAAGGTGCATATACTTCATTTTCATGAATGTTTATATGCATTAACCCTTGTGCGATTCTCTATTACTTTTCATTGGTGCTTGGCCCTATCCATCTTACTAAACACCCTATCAGAATCATGTATGGGCGTTTTTATCTGTTGTACCATACCCCTTCCTTTTCCTGTGCCTGTGCACCTGATCGTAATAGCTAATCACTATGGGGCTATTTATATCCACTGGGTATACAATGCCAGTAGGGTTTCCTCCTTGAGAAAGCAATAGTACCTTCGCGAAACGCGCGTTGGTGGTGATCCTGTTCCTTGTGGGTATGTGCACTTTGTATTTGATCATGTATTAGGGGTTGTCTTTGTACCTATTATACTGTATTTTATATGACCATATATTTTTTGCACATGAGTCCTTCGGGACCCTGGCATAGTTGTATGCACTTGCACTTTATTGCTTTAATATCCATTTACTGTTTATATTGACCGGGCTACTCTTTTTTGGCCTTACCCTTTCCACGACTATTAGTGGCAGATATATACGGACTAAGTCCCATCATATTATTATATCAATCTGTCCTGAGATATGCCTATACATTGACAACCCATGACAAGTTTTTACACTCAATACCTTGTGCCCCCCTTGACTTATTGGTAGTTGTTTTTATTTTCCATGCTGTGTTGCGTATGTCTCTTTCATATAAATAAAAATATTTTTCTTGTATATATACTCGTTGTATCTCCTGTTTTTGTATATTGTATGAGTAGTGCATGCACCCTGTCGGGGTACATACATACCGACAGCGTGCACACCATATGGCTGATTTATTGGGAATTGTTCTCATAAAGTGTGATTTAGTTATTGCCAACACCTGTTAGGTGCCACAGGTAAGTTACAGGTGCTGTTAATTACACAAATTAGAGAAGCATCACGATTTTTCAAACAGTGCCAATACTTTTGTCCACCCCCTTTTTATGTTTGGTGTGGAATTATATCCAATTTGGCTTTATGACAATTTTTTTTTTTCATTGAAGACAAATTAAATGAAGATAATAATACTAAAGAATTTGTGATTGCAATCATTTTCAGGAAGAAACTGAGTATTCTCTGACAGAATTGCAGGGGTGCCAATACTTTTGGCCAGCACTGTAAGATGTATAGCAGAGCATGGGAAAGCTGTGTGCTGAGGGAAAGAGTCTCTTTCCCTCAGCACAAAACTTTCCCATGCCATGCTTGTGTCTCTGTCCCCCCTAGTATATAGTTCTCCAAATACTATAATGGCCCCCACATAGCCTTCCATATAGTATAATGGGTCCCACATAACCCTTCATATATTAGAAAGCACCCCAATAGTTCATGTATTACAATGCATTTCCGATAGTCCTCCATTTATAAGGTAGCCGTCATAGCCCTGCAATTACTATAATACAACTCCCATAGTCCTCTATGTATTGTAAGTCACCCATAGTCCTCCATATATGACACTGCACCCCATAATCCTCCATATATTATACTGCACACCATAGTCCTCAATATATTATACTGCACCACATAGTCCGCCATATATTATAATGCACCCCCATAGTGCATGTGTAAGGTAGCCCCATTAGTCTATACAGTCATATGTAAAAGTTTGGGCACCCCTATTAATGTTAACCTTTTTTCTTTATAACAATTTGGGTTTTTGCAACAGCTATTTCAGTTTCATATCGCTAATAAATGATGGACTCAGTAATATTTCTGAATTGAAATGAGGTTTATTGTACTAACAGAAAATGTGCAATCTGCATTTAAACTAAATTTGACAGGTGCACCCTTATCAATTTCTTGTTTTGAACACTCCTAACTACTTTTTACTGACTTACTGAAGCACTAAATTGGTTTTGTAACCTCATTGAGCTTTGAACTTCATAGGCAGGTGTATCCAATCATGAGAAAAGGTATTTAAGGTGGCCACTTGCAAGTAGTTATCCTATTTGAATTTCCTATGAAGAGTGGCATCATGGGCTCCTCAAAACAACTCTCAAATGATCTGAAAATAAAGATTATTCAACACAGTTGTTCAGGGGAAGGATACAAAAAGTTGTCTCAGAGATTTAAACTGTCAGTTTCCACTGTGAGGAACATAGTAAGGAAAAGGAAGAACACAGGTACAGTTCTTGTTAAGCCCAGAAGTGGCAGGCCAAGAAAAATATCAGAAAGGTAGAGAAGAAGAATGGTAAGAACAGTCAAGGACAATCCACAGACCACCTCCAAAGACCTGCAGCATCATCTTGCTGCAGATGGTGTCACTGTGCATCGGTCAACAACACAGCGCACTTTGCACAAGGAGAAGCTGTATTGAAGAGTGATGCGAAAGAAGCCGTTTCTGCAAGCACGCCACAAACAGAGCCGCCTGAGGTATGCAAAAGCACATTTGGACAAGCCAGTTACATTTTGGACGAAAGTCTTGTGGACTGATGATACAAAGATTGATATAGACCAAGAAGAAAAAAACGAGTCTCAAATGCAATCACATATTTTTTTGCAAAATTTATCAAAAAAGTTTTTATTTTTATTAGAATAGAAGGAATATTTTACAAACATTAAAAGCACAAGTACGGTCTCAAGCAAAAGGTCATGACCCGGGAATAACAGGTTCACACACCATGCTGCAGAAAAAAATTATGGGAAAATCATAAATCTCATGCCATTTTCAGCATAAGCCGAGCTTTCAACTATATAAATTTTAAGTCTAGGGCTATTTAAACATTGGATGTGCAGAAAATAAATATTGACCAGTGTGTCTGATTTTTCTAAATCTCTCTTGCACATGCAAGGGTTAATCCACCATTTTATTCTAGTTTATTCAGTCTGTTCTGTGGATATATATATGCACAAACGTGTTAACAATCAGCAAGCTGTCTCCTACACACACACACACGGGTTAATCCACCATTTTGTTTAGTTTTAGGCCCGTTTCACACGTCAGTGAAAAACACTGACGTTTTTCACTGGCGTGTAAAACACGCACATGTCCCTGCGTGTGCCGTGAATCACGGCACACGTGGGTTGTATAAGTGCAATCCGGGCTCCGTTCTCCGTGGCCCGTGATTGCACTTAGTAATCAACTCACCTGCGCCCGCTCCCACTCTCCATTGTGCTGATCGCTCCCGCGGTGCAGCACCCGGCCGGCGCTGACCCCCGCAGCAGCTGCTTCCGGGTTGGCTGTGTCTCGAATCATGAATATGTGCGACAATAATGAGCCGGCTCAGAAGCAGCAAGCTGCACGTGCTGCACAGGACATTGCTGGACGCCGGGTGAGTTAAAATGTTTTTTATTTTAAAAGCACGTTTTTTTCTGGCACGTGTTTCACGGATCACACTACTGCGTGGTCCGTGGGACATCAGTGATGCCAGAAAAAAATGGACATGTCTCTGTGCGGCAATCACGGACACGCGGGTACGCCGCACGGAGACACGTGCAATGATAAATCACTGACGTGTGAGCAGACCCATTCATTATAATGTCAGTGATTCTGGTACGTTTAAAAAAAAGCACAAACGTACCAGAATCACTGACGTGTGAAAGAGGCCTTACTCAGACTAGTCTGTAGGTGAATATGCACCTGTGTGTTTAGCAGACAGCACGAGTATCCTCTGTAAACTAGTAGTTTTAATCCATACTGCTTACTGCCATTTAAATATGAATGGAAAGTAAGAGGTTACTCCTTGCTTGACTGTCATCATTCACAGGGAAAACTCTTGTACAGAAAATCACACATATGTAAGTGCTCCACTATAACAGTCTTACTGAAAGTACAATAGAGCTTCTCAGATGAGGACTTGGGGATCAGCAGTCCATATTAAGCCCAGCTTCCTAGCCCACAGCATGTTTAATCTTATGGAATAGGTCGATATTTACCCATATTAAAGGGAACCTGTCATCAGAAATTTTGCTTTAAACCTAAAAGTTTCCCCCTCTGCAGCTCGTGGGCTGCATTCTAGCAAGGTTCCTGTACTTTTTGTGGCCCCTTTTAAACCAAATTAAATACTTTATAAACTTGTACCTTTTGCTATGTAAATTTTGTAAATCGTCCATGGGGGCGGGCTCTCTGCTGACCGTTGCTGTTCCTCCAGCACATTGACGCCGTCCCCCCACGCTCCATTTCATCCATCAGGACGCCGCCCACTGCGCCCGAGGTGCCGCCCACGCCAGGATCACTGGTGACGTGTGTCACAAGCACGAGATTATGGGCGGCGCTGTGATTGCATCGCAAGTGCCCACCCATAATCTCGTGGATGCGCTTTCCCCCACTGCCTCCAGCGTTCTGCGCAAGCGCTCACCGGCCAAATGACCTGACGTCACCTCCTTCCCATCTTACCCTGCAGCAGGGCAAGATGGGAAAGAGGTGACGTCGGGTTATCTGGCCAGCAAGCGCTTGCGCAGAACGCTGGAGGAAGAGGGGAAAGTACAGTCACGAGGTTATGGGCGGCACTTGCTGATGACACTCACAGCGCCGCCCATAACCTCGTGCCTGCACAAAACGTCACCAGCGGTCACACGTGCACACAGTGCACAGTCCCGCTACAGTCGCACAGCGCATGCGCGGGACCTCGGGTGCCCATGGGCGGCGTCCTGAGATATGAAATTCACCATTGGGGGGCGGCGTAAATCTGCTGGAGGAACAGCAACGGTCAGCAGAGAGCCCGCCCTCATGGACGATTTTCAAAATTTACATAGCAAAAGGTACAAGTTTATAAAGTATTTAATTTGGTTTAAAAGGGGCCACAAAAAGTACAGGAACCTTGCTAGAATGCAGCCCAGGAGCTGCAGAGGGGGAAACTTTTAGGTTTAAAGCAAAATTTCTGATGACAGGTTCCCTTTAATCATGCAGCCTTTGGATGTGACCTCATTTGCCTCCAATGCACATTTCGCATTCACAGCTTCATCAGGGAATGGCACATGAGCTGGTTGATCAGCCAGCATTCATATAGCCCGCCTCCAACATTGTAGCCAATAGTGATGCACTAATTGGCGCATGTGCAGTGATGTCCCATACCCCCATGGGCCACCTTTCCTCTCCTCACTATTGGCTACAATGTTGGAGGCGGGCTATATGAATGCTGGCTGATCAACCAGCTCATGTGCCATTCCCTGATGAAGCTGTGAATGCGAAATGTGCATTGGAGGCAAATGAGGTCACATCCAAAGGCTGCATGATTAAAGGGAACCTGTCATCAGAAATTTTGCTTTAAACCTAAAAGTTTCCCCCTCTGCAGCTCCTGGGCTGCATTCTAGCAAGGTTCCTGTACTTTTTGTGGCCCCTTTTAAACCAAATTAAATACTTTATAAACTTGTACCTTTTGCTATGTAAATTTTGAAAATCGTCCATGGGGGCAGGCTCTCTGCTGACCGTTGCTGTTCCTCCAGCAGATTTACGCCGCCCCCCCAATGGTGAATTTCATATCTCAGGACGCCGCCCATGGGCACCCGTGGTCCCGCGCATGCGCTGTGCGACTGTAGCGGGACTGTGCACTGTGTGCACGTGTGACCGCTGGTGACGTTTTGCGCAGGCACGAGGTTATGGGCGGCGCTGTGAGTGTCATCAGCAAGTGCCGCCCATATCCTCGTGACTGTACTTTCCCCTCTTCCTCCAGTGTTCTGCGCAAGCGCTTGCTGGCCAGATAACCCGACGTCACCTCTTTCCCATCTTGCCCTGCTGCAGGGTAAGATGGGAAGGAGGTGACGTCAGGTCATTTGGCCGGCGAGCGCTTGCGTAGAACCCTGGAGGCAGTGGGGGAAAGCGCGTCCATGAGATTATGGGTGGGCACTTGCGATGCAATCACAGCGCCGCCCATAATCTCGTGCTTGTGACACACGTCACCAGTGATCCTGGCGTGGGCGGCACCTCGGGCGCAGTGGGCGGCGTCCTGATGGATGAAATGGAGCGTGGGAGGACGGCGTCAATGTGCTGGAGGAACAGCAACGGTCAGCAGAGAGCCCGCCCCCATGGACGATTTTCAAAATTTACATAGCAAAAGGTACAAGTTTATAAAGTATTTAATTTGGTTTAAAAGGGGCCACAAAAAGTACAGGAACCTTGCTAGAATGCAGCACAGAAGCTGCAGAGGGGGAAACTTTTAGGTTTAAAGCAAAATTTCTGATGACAGGTTCCCTTCAATCATGCAGCCTTTGGATGTGACCTCATTTGCCTCCAATGCACATTTCGCATTCACAGCTTCATCAGGGAATGGCACATGAGCTGGTTGATCAGCCAGCATTCATATAGCCCGCCTCCAACATTGTAGCCAATAGTGATGCACTAATTGGCGCATGTGCAGTGATGTCCCATACCCCCATGGGCCACCGTTCCTCTCCTGACGTTGCACGGGCGCTGGCAACAGATAGTGTGCACAGCGCGCATGCAACGCCGCCAGACAACAGCAGCATACACGGAAGGCAGGAGAGAGCGCCGGACACGCGCACAGCACCACCAGGATCTATAATGATTAACCCCTTGTTGTGAACCCAAGTACATTAATAATGTATAATGATACATAGTATTAAAGATACATTTACAGCCTGTATTAAACAAGCGTTCTTTAACAACGTGCATCCATTATCATTTATCCACTGAGGCGTACATATATATATGAAATCAGATAATAAATATATACTTTATGAATTGTGGATGCACGTTGGCAATCATATACCATTATTAAGACATTACAGGCACATGCAAGAATGCAACTGTATATTTATATTAGCATAACATCCAATGTATCAGTGCTGTTTGTTGTTTATGATCCCACATGCTGCACAGGCTAATCTTGTTCAGTCCATAGACACAAGGGGAGAGTGAAAATTGTTTTCAATACTGGTGCGTAATATATGATGCGGCAGATGGTAAAAAGTTGTTTTTCGGGGGGCGTGGCCGGAGCTTCATGGAGCAGGACGTTTAGGGACTGAGCTCCTCCACCCGGGAGTGAAATAAGCCCATTTACATTAGCTTGGAGGGCCCAGGATGGGGAAGAGAAAGCCCCTAAAGGTTGCCAGAGACCAGGGAGCCCCAGCGCCGCTCACCCTGGACTCCTATCTACTAAAGGAGCTGCCAGGGGAGCAAGAACAGGAGGACGCCAAGATGGCGGGGACGCCACATCCCCTGCTTCCTCAGACTGCTGCGGCTCCGGGAGGTACGGGAGACAGCGGACGGAGGGGACCGGAGCATACCGCAGATGGAGGAGGAGGTGAGGAGACTGGAGAGGTCGGCGACGCAAGCGGAGGAAGGGAGGAAGACCCCGCGGATGCCAGCAGGAGCGGACCGGACCTCGTGGCTAAGATGGCGGCGGCAGCAGAGGAGAAGCGCAGTGACTCACCTGCTCGCGGCCGGGGCCAGGTCGGCGGTGAACAAGCTGAGGTCGCACGCCCATGGACTGCAGGATCGGGTAGGAGGCATACGTTCTCCCTAGAGGCGAGCTCCGGCGGTCACATGGAGATGGGGGAAATGCCGCTCCTCCCCCCACTGGAGATCCTGGAGAGCAGCGGCGGCTGGAGTCCGTCGGCTCTGGCTGCAGATTCACAGGGGGAGACCGGTGACTCAGCCTGGGGCGATGGAGCTGAGGACTGGGGGAGCTCTGGTGGTGGGCAAGTGGAAGGCTTAATGGGGGACGGGGGAGAGGCACAGGAAAAGGCCCGGGAGGCCAGGAGTGAAACCCGGCAGCCTGCAACAATTCCCCAGCCTGTGTGGGATGACCCAGAATCTCATGAGGGTGCCCCCCTGTCCTCCCCACTGGGACCACCAATATTACAGAGTGAGACTCTCACCCCAATGCCCCAAAGGCGCCAGAAATCAACTGGGGAAGCAGGGCTAAAGAGCCCAGTCCCTGTAACACAATATAAAGAGTCCTCTAAGACCCCACTGAGCCCGCCTGGCAGAGTGGCTTCCGGGAGGGGGCCACCGGGAAACCTGACTGCTGGACCCGTGCCTCCGCAGCCTGTGTGCCCTCCAGCAGAATGGTGGGAATTTGTACGTCAGCTCTCTACAAAAACGGATTTCCAAGCACTTATTTCTGAGGTAAAAGATACCTGCAGGTCTGCAATAGCGGCGGTCCGACAGGATGTAGTATCTATCTCTAAAAGAATAAACCAGTTGGAGACGGATCACAACGATGCTAGAACAACCATTCGCCACCTCCAGTCCCATGCCTCCTCCCAAGCCGACGCCATAAGAGAACTACAGCGTCATATTGAAGATCTTGACAACAGAGGCAGACATCATAATATAAGGGTCAGAGGCGTTCCGGAGGCCCAAATAAAGGAGGACGTTACAAAAATTCTGCAGACCATATTTAATTCACTCCTCCAGCGCCCTCCTGATAGCCCAATTCCTATGGACAGAGCACACAGGGCTCTGCGCCCCAAAAATTTGACAGGGAACCCGAGAGACATTATTTGTCATATTGTGGACTTCCAACTTAAAGAGGAAATAATGTTCAGAGCACGACCGCCAAAACAGGCGATGTACCAAGATGCTAGGATCCAACTGTTCCAGGATCTTTCATGGTTGACACTACAGCGGCCGAGGGCCCTCCGCCCATTACTGTCATCCCTGAAGGCTAACAATATCCTCTATAGATGGGGGTTCCCGTTCAGTCTGTCTGCACGGCGAGGGGAGACGTCGGCCAGCCTTCGGACCCCTGCAGATCTGGAGTCATTTTGCCGGGCATTCGACCTTCCTGTCCCGGATTTGCCAGATTGGACTCTGCCCCAACAGATACAGCAGCTTTCTCAGACCTGGCATCCGGCTGCGGCAGCACGTAAACGGCGATCTAGAGGCCCAAGAGCAGAAGGTCCTACCTGATGGCTTTTCTCCGTGACTTTATAGTCTTTCTTTTTTGACCTCATATGAGAATTCCAGGGGATCAACTGACTTGCTTATATTGCTTCCCTTTTTCCTGGGACATCCTCCTTTATACAAAACCCTGGGGGGGGGGAGGTTTAGATCCCTGGTCCAGTTTGTGAGGTTCCGCCACTAACCCTTCTGCAGAGTCGTACCAACTGATTCGCACTTTGGTTTATAGTGCAGGTTATAGTTAGTGAGGTATCTTTAACTTTGTATAAAAGTAAGTTGACTCTACTGGTGGGGTAGTGGATAGTCGGGGTTGATTCCATACCCTTAATACATAATTGAAGAGTTTCTATTTTTTGGTAGAACGTAGGTATGTTTTGGCTTATTCTTTCTTGTTCTGGTTGTACTCACAGGTATGCAACTCACTATAGTAGAGGCGCTCTGTTTCGGAGGGGCCCAGGGAGTATATCTACCATACACATCGAGCGACAGTCTCAAACACCAGCCCTGACATTATCTTACATTAAGACACCGGGATGGCTACGTTGATGAGCCTTAATGTGAAGGGGTTGAATTCCGATGTTAAAAGGAGGTTGGTTCTTCAGGAGATGCGAAAATCACTGGCGGATGTGGTGTTTCTGCAAGAGACACACTTCACGGAAAAAAGCTCTTTTAACTTTGCCCGCCATTGGTTTCCTCAATCCTTTTCGGCTACACATACAAAAAAGAAAGCTGGGGTGGCTATACTAATTTCTCGCACCTGCCCGCTCCAAGTGAGTAAGTGGGAAGCAGATCCCTCAGGTCGCTACCTGATCATTCAGGGTACGCTGAATGGGATGAAATTAGTCCTTTGTAACCTTTATGCTCCAAACTCTAATCAGAATAGATTTGTTTCCTCGGTCCTCTCACGCCTACCGCCGGATCGGGGGGTCATTCACATTATAGGAGGGGACTTCAATATGGTGTTTTCACACAGAGCTGATAAAATGCTAGCACCCTCGCAATCCACAAACTAAGTAGGTCATCTAATTTGTCCACGGGATTTCGCAAGTTGATCCATAAATACCACCTATTCGATCTGTGGAGAATTGATAACCCGACAGCAAGACAATACACTTTCTTCTCACACCCTCATAATTCCCACAGCCGAATTATTTTTTTGGTAATGTTCTCACTCTTAGAACACTCAGACAAGCACAAATAGGCAATATCACGTGGTCAGATCATGCCCCTTTACTACTACACCTTAATTTAACAAATGTTCCCCAAAAAAGAACCCATTGGAGACTAAATGAATCCCTACTCACTAACCCTACTTCTCGAGAATCTATCTGTAAGGCTATACAGAATTACTTTGCGGAGAATTCTCAGACCCCTCCATCTTTCCCAGTGATATGGGAAGCCCACAAGGCGGTTATTAGAGGGGAGTGCATAGCTATTTCCTCCAAGCTCAAAAAGGACTCACAGCACCTTTACCGTCAATGTGAAACAGACCTCCGAGCAGCGGAGGAACGCCTTCGCATCCACCCCTCTAAGGCCCGCCTGAAAGCGGTATTAGATCTCAGATCTAAATTAAAAGAGATATCACACGGGAAAATAGAAAAGCTATTACGTTACTCACGCCAGAAGTACTATGAGTATGGTAATAAGCCACATACGATGCTGGCCAGAAGGCTCCGGGACCAAACGATAACTTCCGCACCTAGCGCCATAAAGGATACTTTGGGTACCCCTCATTATGATCCCACAAAAATCGCACAACTCTTTCACGCATATTATACATCTCTGTACTCTATCCCCCCGTCACTACCCATGTCCCACCCAGATAGAACAACAATAATGAATGATTATTTGGCTGACTGTCACCTTCCAAAACTGTCCCAGGAAGCTCTGGAGGATCTTAATCGGGAAATAACCCCGGATGAGATCCATCAGACCGTTAAAGACCTCCCAAACCACAAGGCTCCGGGCCCAGATGGGTTTACTTACCTATATTATAAAACCTTCCTGGGAGAATTGTCGCCTCATTTGACTCACCTTTTCAATCTTTTTATGAAGGGTGAGGACATCCCAAATACTTTTTTACACTCTTACATAACTGTCATACCTAAAGCAGGCAGGCATCCCATGGAATGTGCGAGCTATCGCCCGATCAGCCTCTTAAATTCTGATCTTAAAATATTCACCAAACTGTTGGCGGACCGTCTAAATAACTGGATTCCACAGCTGGTCCATAAAGACCAAGTAGGTTTCGTTCGCTATCGGCAGGCGGGGGACAACACCCGAAGGATCTTAGATCTGGTGGAGGTGGTGAACAGGGAAGGAGTGGAAGCACTTCTTCTGGGACTAGACGCGGAGAAGGCTTTCGATAGGCTGGACTGGTCCTTCATGTTTTCTGTGTTGGACCACTTCGGCCTGTCGGGACCATTTGTCTCAGCCTTGCGGGGCTTGTATTCCCTCCCCGCGGCAACAATTCGCCTCCCTCATGCACACACTAATCCCCTGCCCATTCGAAATGGAACTAGGCAGGGCTGTCCTCTGTCCCCTTTGCTATATGTCCTAAGCATTGAGCCACTGGCAGCACGTATTCGACTTAATCCGGACATTGGGGGGGTCAAGGTTCAGGATAAATCCTTTAAAGTGGCCCTATTTGCAGACGACGTCCTGTTGTCCCTGACTAATCCCGTCATTTCCCTGCCAAACTTACACGCAGTACTCAAACAATACGCTAGACTCTCGGGTTATAAACTTAACTCCGACAAAACAGAGGCCCTGCCGCTTAACATCCCAGAAACTAAATTGCAGATCCTTAAACAAAACTTCAAGTACTCCTGGCGTTCAGATTCCCTACGATATTTAGGAGTCAAAATAACCCCTAATTATAAAACATTATACCAAGCCAATTTCCCGCCCCTGATACGCGAAGTGGAAAATAGCCTGAAAAAATGGTCATCACTTCAGATTTCTTTTTTGGGTAAAATCGCTACAATTAAAATGTCAGTCATCCCTAAATTTCTGTATCTCTTTGAAACACTCCCGGTGCGGGTTCCCCTGGGAGTATTGAAAAAAGTCCAATCAAAACTTTTGCAATTTATATGGCACTCAGGAAGGCACCGCATCCCGGATTCAGTACTATGCGCACCACGTACAAAAGGGGGCTTGTCGTGTCCGAATCTTAGGCTTTACTACTATGCCGCACACCTGCGCAGCCTGGCGTCATGGACGACCCTACCGGCTTTTAACAGATGGACGGAAATAGAGAAGCTTTGGATGGCACCTTTCCACCCCAGCTCTCTAATATGGGGACGCCCTAGTGAAACCCCATCCAGAGAACTCCTAGGTCCGTTGGCGTTTACGAGAGAGGTGTGGCGGCAGTGTAGAATGAAGTTCCAGCTGGCCTCACAGTCTTCCCTGTTGACCCCTTTCTTGTTCACGCCACATCTGACAAAGGGCATGAACTCGGGGGTGACAGGGCAGTGGGCGAAGGCGGGCCTATACTGTTTTCGGGATCTGGTCAACCCGGTTACGCTGAAATTGAAGCCATTTTCGGATTTACGATATCACTACAACCTACCACTCCACCTATATTCCTCATATCAACAGATATCACATTTTTTCACAGACATTATGGGACGGGCGGGGGCGCGACGTCCCACAGCGTTCGAAATTCTTTGTTCAGGCAGGACTTCAACCAGGGGACTGATCTCAGCTATTTATAATATTTTGATAAGCGGAGACCCGCCGGAAGCACTAAAGCATTCATATATGAAGAGATGGGAGGGATGGGTTGGACGCCCCCTTTCAGATGCACTTTGGTCAGTTATATGGGCTAGGACATTTAGGTCCTCGATTAGCACTCTTTATAAGGAAAACCAAGTAAAGATCCTCATGACATGGTACCACACACCAGAACTACTACACAAATTTAACCGTACCTACCCAGATGTGTGTTGGAGATGTGGCCTTGGAGGAGCATCCCAATACCATATATTCTGGACATGCCCACTCATTGGGGGCTTCTGGGAGGAGGTGGAATCCTTGATTGGCAGATTGGTGGGGGGTAGTGTGACCAGAGATCCGGTAGTGTACCTGCTGAATGCCCTCCCATCGTCTCTTAGCAAACCTGAACTAAAGCTTTTACTCCATGTCCTTACTGCGGCCAAGTGTCTAATTTCACTGTTCTGGAGAAGGGTAGCCCCGCCCTCTGTCTCAGATTTATATGCCAGAATAAAAGATGTCAGGAATATGGAAAAGCTCACAGCACAGCTCCATAATACAATGGATAAGTTCACAGTGACATGGTCTCTTTGGGATGCTCTAGTGGACACATACCAGATGTAGGGTCGGATATGGGAATGAAGGGATTGACACTCGGGGTTTGGAGTGGTATCTGGGGACACCTCCCACCTTCTACTTGGCGCTTGGAGTCTTGGTGGTATAGTCCATTAATGAGCATACCTGTGAAATGGTACATTTATTCGTGTAATTGCATATCTGTGTATTATTCTTTTCTTTTCTGTTGTACAATATGTTTTAAAAAACAAAAACCTTTTTCAAAATAAAAAGTTGAATAAAAAAAAAAAAAGTTGTTTTCTCAAGGTCATAAATTGCTGCAAAAAAAACATTAAAAGAATATATATAATTAAAATCCATACAAATATTACCAGACACTGTTAACCATGGGTAAAAAACAGTGGAGACAAGCAGAACAGCACCTCCCGAACATATCATCAATAAGAAAAGAGGGAGATGATAAATCAAGCGACTGCAGTGGCATAACCCTATACTGATGTACCAAACAAAAGGGATCCCACCGCTGATCAGTGCGGTACTAATTCTATCACAGAAAGGAGGAGAAGCTGTTGGATTCATTGAGTCCCAAAGGTGCAAGGGTGCCCAGCATGGTAATCCACTTGCATTCTTTTTGCGCTAAAATGCGCTTGACGTCACCTCCTCTAATGCCAACCTGGATGTGCTCGATCCCCCTCACTTTAAAACTTTTGGGATTACTGGCATGTTCCAATTTAAAGTGACGTGGGATCGTTTTAAGTTCCTCCAGGTTGGTAATGGATTGAGAAGCCAGAATGTCCCGGACATGCTCCCGTGTCCTCACTTTGAGCTGCCTAGATGTAAGTCCGACGTATATCTTATGGCATCCACACGTCGCATAATATATCACCTGCGTTGTGCTGCAGGTGATATATTGGCGGATCTCAAATGTGCGGGTGCCATCCGCTGAGCTAAAATTCTTCGCTCTGCACATGTTAGGGCACGCCGCACATTCTCCACACGGGTAGCATCCCCAAATTGGTGGTCTCAATCCAAAATGTGTCTTTTTCTCCGGGACATAGTGACTTTTGACTAATAAATCTTTGAGATTTATACTTCTCCGTGATGTCATTTGTGGATATACTACAAGATGTTTTGCTAAGGCCGGTTCCGTTCTTAATATCGACCAATGCTTCTGCAGGATTCCCCTCAAGTCTCCCCACTGGGCATTAAAGGTCGATATAAATCTTACCTTATCATCCGATTTCTCCTCCCCTCTGTGAGATTTTTTCAAAAGCTCCTCTCTTGGTGTCCTCCTAGCTCTCATATAGGCTTTTTTAATACACCGGTTACTATAGCCCCGGGACTGGAACCGCTCCCTGAGATCAACCGCCTGCTGTTCAAATTTACGTGACGTGGAGCAAATTCGCCTTGCCCTCAGAAACTGGCCCACTGGGATAGCTTCAATAGTAGAGTGGTGATGACTAGATGTAGCATGCAGCAGGGAATTAACCGATGTGGAATATGTCTGACTGGACACGTTGATTTTCATTTACCTCAAATTTGACATCCAGGAAGTCCACACTCTCCCTGCTGCATGTGTAAGTCAGTTTAATATTATAGATATTTATATTGAGTCCCTGAATGAACTACTGGAGCCCGTCTGTGTCGCCTTGCCAAATAAACAAAATATCATCGATATATCTCAGCCAGAGGGGCACATGGTTCAAGGACTGCCCGCCCTCACCCATCTGCAAACCCCTCTCCCAGTAGCCTAGGAAGAGGTTTGCGAATGAAGGTGCGCAGGCTGCCCCCATTAATGTGCCCCTCCACTGTAGATAATACCGATCATTAAACGTAAAAAAATTATGCGTAAGGACAAACTCCAGCAGCTCAAGGACCAATTCACAAATATCCCTATCCCAGTTGCTGCCTCCGAGGAAAAAGCGGACTGCTTCTAAACCCTGGTTATGGTCAATACACGTGTACAGTGACTCCACATCCGCAGTCACCATACACATGTCGTGATCCAGGTATATGCCATCGATTCGGGTGAGTACCTCCGTCGTATCTCTCACATACGACAGAAGCGCCTCAGCCAGTGGCTTCTAGTAATGATCTATGAACCTGCAGACGGAGTCACAGGGGCCCTCCAGCCCCGAGACTATTGGATGACCAGGTGACTCTGAGAAGCTCTTGTGCACTTTTGGGATGAAGTATATGGTTGGGACCCTTGCATTTTTGTTTAATAATCCATCATAGACATTCTTGAGTGTAAAACCCTGCGTAAATGCCTCATAGAGGATAGTACCCAATTCCATTGAGAACTTTGTCAAGGGACTACATGGTAATTTTTCATATGTATTTTTATCCCTTAACTGCCTCATCGCTTCTTTCTCGTACTCGATCAATGGTGACGTGTGTCACAAGCACGAGATTATGGGCGGCGCTGTGATTGCATCGCAAGTGCCCACCCATAATCTCATGGACGCGCTTTCCCCCACTGCCTCCAGCGTTCTGCGCAAGCGCTCGCCGGCCAAATGACCTGACGTCACCTCCTTCCCATCTTACCCTGCAGCAGGGCAAGATGGGAAAGAGGTGACGTCGGGTTATCTGGCCAGCAAGCGCTTGCGCAGAACGCTGGAGGAAGAGGGGAAAGTACAGTCACGAGGTTATGGGCGGCACTTGCTGATGACACTCACAGCGCCGCCCATAACCTCGTGCCTGCGAAAAACGTCACCAGCGGTCACACGTGCACACAGGGCTTGGGGATCAGCAGTCCATATTAAGCCCAGCTTCCTAGCCCGACTAACTCTCAGGGATCTGGAGGACCTCTTGGAGGAGCAACGTACAGAGTCGAAAGGTAAATTTCCATCTTGCATCCTGCCTAAGCCAACAAGATTTCCCCCCTTGTCACTATGTCCTGCAGTGGAGATCTTTACTAATTTAGTAATACAAGATCTAAAAGGGATCTCCACACATAATAAATCAGACAACTTGACGAGAGCGGAACGTTTGGCTTTAAGCCAACTCCAAGCTCTTGATGACATAGTAATTAAGGCAGCGGACAAGGGGGGTAATGTCGTATTATGGCCTAAGACTCTGTACGAGAAAGAAGCGATGAGGCAGTTAAGGGATAAAAATACATATGAAAAATTACCATGTAGTCCCTTGACAAAGTTCTCAATGGAATTGGATACTATCCTCTATGAGGCATTTATGCAGGGTGTTATACTCAAGAATGTCTATGATGGATTATTAAACAAAAATGCAAGGGTCCCAACCATATACTTCATCCCAAAAGTGCACAAGAGCCTCTCAGAGCCACCTGGTCGTCCAATAGTCTCGGGGCTGGAGGGCCCCTGTGACTCCGTCTGCAGGTTCATAGATCATTACTTGAAGCCACTGGCTGAGGCGCTTCCGTCGTATGTGAGAGATACGACGGAGGTACTCACCCGAATCGATGGCATATACCTGGATCACGACATGTGTATGGTGACTGCGGATGTGGAGTCACTGTACACGTGTATTGACCATAACCAGGGTTTAGAAGCAGTCCACTTTTTCCTCGGAGGCAGCAACTGGGATAGTGATATTTGTGAATTGGTCCTTGAGCTGCTGGAGTTTGTCCTTACGCATAATTTTTTTACGTTTAATGATCGGTATTATCTACAGTGGAGGGGCACAGCAATGGGGGCGGCCTGCACGCCTTCATTCGCAAACCTCTTCCTAGGCTACTGGGAGAGGGGTTTGCAGATGGGTGAGGGCGGGCAGTCCTTGAACCATGTGCCCCTCTGGCTGAGATATATCGATGATATTTTGTTTATTTGGCAAGGCGACACAGACGGGCTCCAGTAGTTCATTCAGGGACTCAATATAAATATCTATAATATTAAACTGACTTACACATGCAGCAGGGAGAGTGTGGACTTCCTGGATGTCAAATTTGAGGTAGATGAAAATCAACATGTCCAGTCAGACATATTCAGGAAGCCCACATCGGTTAATTCCCTGCTGCATGCTACATCTAGTCATCACCACTCTACTATTGAAGCTATCCCAGTGGGCCAGTTTCTGAGGGCAAGGCGGATTTGCTCCACGTCACATAAATTTGAAGAGCAGGCGCTTGATCTCAGGGAGCGGTTCCAGTCCCGGGGCTATAGTAACCGGTGTATTAAAAAAGCCTATATGAGAGCTAGGAGGACACCAAGAGAGGAGCTTTTGAAAAAATCTCACAGAGGGGAGGAGAAATCGGAGGATAAGGTAAGATTTATATCGACCTTTAATGCCCAGTGGGGAGACTTGAGGGGAATCCTGCAGAAGCATTGGTCGATATTAAGAAAGGAACCGGCCTTAGCAAAACATCTTGCAGTATATCCACAAATGACATCACGGAGAAGTAAAAATCTCAAAGATTTATTAGTCACTATGTCCCGGAGAAAAAGACACATTTTGGATTGAGACCACCAATTTGGGGATGCTACCCGTGTGGAGAATGTGCGGCGTGCCCTAACATGTGCAGAGCGAAGAATTTTAGCTCAGCGGATGGCACCCGCACATTTGAGATCCGCCAATATATCACCTGCAGCACAACGCAGGTGATATATTATGCGACGTGTGGATGCCATAAGATATACGTCGGACTTACATCTAGGCAGCTTAAAGTGAGGACACGGGAGCATGTCCGGGACATTCTGGCTTCTCAATCCATTACCAACCTGGAGGAACTTAAAACGATCCCACGTCACTTTAAATTGGAACATGCCAGTAATCCCAAAAGTTTTAAAGTGAGGGGGATCGAGCACATCCAGGTTGGCATTAGAGGAGGTGACGTCAAGCACATTTTAGCGCAAAAAGAATGCAAGTGGATTACCATGCTGGGCACCCTTGCACCTTTGGGACTCAATGAATCCAACAGCTTCTCCTCCTTTCTGTGATAGAATTAGTACCGCACTGATCAGCGGTGGGATCCCTTTTGTTTGGTACATTAGTATAAAGTTATGCCACTGCAGCCACTTGATTTATCATCTCCCTCTTTTCTTATTGATGATATGTTTGGGAGGTGCTGTTCTGCTTGTCTCCACTGTTTTTTTAGCCATGGTTAACAGTGTCTGGTAATATTTGTATTGATTTTAATTATATATATTCTTTTAATGTTTTTTGCAGCAAATTATGCCCTTGAGAAAACAACTTTTTTCCATCTGCCGCATCATATATTACGCACCAGCATTGAAAACAATTTTCACTCTCCCCTTGTGTCTGTGGACTGAACAAGATTAGCCTGTGCAGCATGTGGGATCATAAACAACAAACAGCACTGATACATTGGATGTTATGCTAATATAAATATACAGTTGCATTCTTGCATGTGCCTGTAATGTCTTAATAATGGTATATGATTGCCAACGTGCATCCACAATTCATAAAGTATATATTTATTATCTGATATCATATATATCTGGGTGTTATACTTGACACTGATTTCTCCTTCACCTCCCACATACAATCTCTTGCCCGCTCCTGCCGCTTGCACCTCAAGAACATCTCTAGAATCCGCCCCTTTCTCACTATGGAAATGACAAAAACCCTCACCGTGGCCCTGATCCACTCTCACCTTGACTACTGTAACTCTCTATTAATTGGTCTCCCCCTAACTAGACTCTCTCCTCTACAGTCCATCCTTAATGCAGCAGCCAGGGTCACCTATCTGGCTAACCGCTACTCGGATGCCTCTGCTCTGTGCCAGTCATTGCACTGGCTGCCCATATATCACAGGATCCAATTCAAACTGCTTGCTCTCACCCACAAAGCTCTCCACAGTGCGGCACCCCCCTACATCTCCACCCTCCTCTCTGTCTATCACCCCACCCATTCTCTACGCTCTGCAAGCGACTTTCGACTAACATCCACACTAATTCGAACCTCCCACTCCCGGATCCAAGACTTCTTCCGAGCTGCACCAACCCTCTGGAACGCTCTACCCCAAGAAGTTAGGACAATTACCAACTTACTCAGCTTCAGACGCACCCTAAAGACGCATCTTTTTAGGGCGGCCTATCACACTCCCTAATCAGATTCGATTCACATAGTCCCTCTACAACGTCTCACAACATAACTCCACATCAAACTCCATGGCACCCAAAGGCATCTCAAGGCTCTGGCCCACTGGTCGAGGAAACCATTATCTATCCCCCATGTCCGTGAGATGACTGGATTGTCATTGTAAATAAACACTTGAACCTTGCCTCTCCCCCCCCCATCTCATTGTAGATTGTAAGCTCTCACGAGCAGGGTTGTGTTTTTTCTTTTTTTTTCCTCTAAATATTGTATTTCTATAACTGTTACTTGTTTGTATATGATCCTCCTGAATTGTAAAGCGCTGCGGAATATGTTGGCGCTATAGAAATAAAGATTATTATTATTATTATATATATGTACGCCTCAGTGGATAAATGATAATGGATGCACGTTGTTAAAGAACGCTTGTTAAATACAGGCTGTAAATGTATCTTTAATACTATGTATCATTATACATTATTAATGTACTTGGGTTCACAACAAGGGGTTAATCATTATAGATCCTGGTGGTGCTGTGCGCGTGTCCGGCGCTCTCCCCTGCCTTCCGTGTATGCTGCTGTTGTCTGGCGGCGTTGCATGCGCGCTGTGCACACTATCTGTTGCCAGCGCCCATGCAATGTCAGGAGAGGAAAGGTGGCCCATGGGGGTATGGGACATCACTGCACATGCGCCAATTAGTGCATCACTATTGGCTACAATGTTGGAGGCGGGCTATATGAATGCTGGCTGATCAACCAGCTCATGTGCCATTCCCTGATGAAGCTGTGAATGCGAAATGTGCATTGGAGGCAAATGAGGTCACATCCAAAGGCTGCATGATTAAAGGGAACCTGTCATCAGAAATTTTGCTTTAAACCTAAAAGTTTCCCCCTCTGCAGCTTCTGTGCTGCATTCTAGCAAGGTTCCTGTACTTTTTGTGGCCCCTTTTAAACCAAATTAAATACTTTATAAACTTGTACCTTTTGCTATGTAAATTTTGAAAATCGTCCATGGGGGCGGGCTCTCTGCTGACCGTTGCTGTTCCTCCAGCACATTGACGCCGTCCTCCCACGCTCCATTTCATCCATCAGGACGCCGCCCACTGCGCCCGAGGTGCCGCCCACGCCAGGATCACTGGTGACGTGTGTCACAAGCACGAGATTATGGGCGGCGCTGTGATTGCATCGCAAGTGCCCACCCATAATCTCATGGACGCGCTTTCCCCCACTGCCTCCAGCGTTCTACGCAAGCGCTCGCCGGCCAAATGACCTGACGTCACCTCCTTCCCATCTTACCCTGCAGCAGGGCAAGATGGGAAAGAGGTGACGTCGGGTTATCTGGCCAGCAAGCGCTTGCGCAGAACACT
Organism: Anomaloglossus baeobatrachus; assembly: GCF_048569485.1. Taxonomy (NCBI): domain Eukaryota; kingdom Metazoa; phylum Chordata; class Amphibia; order Anura; family Aromobatidae; genus Anomaloglossus; species Anomaloglossus baeobatrachus. The sequence goes on from NC_134360.1 coordinate 104,611,794, forward strand.
GGAGGAAGAGGGGAAAGTACAGTCACGAGGATATGGGCGGCACTTGCTGATGACACTCACAGCGCCGCCCATAACCTCGTGCCTGCGCAAAACGTCACCAGCGGTCACACGTGCACACAGTGCACAGTCCCGCTACAGTCGCACAGCGCATGCGCGGGACCACGGGTGCCCATGGGCGGCGTCCTGAGATATGAAATTCACCATTGGGGGGGCGGCGTAAATCTGCTGGAGGAACAGCAACGGTCAGCAGAGAGCCCGCCCCCATGGACGATTTTCAAAATTTACATAGCAAAAGGTACAAGTTTATAAAGTATTTAATTTGGTTTAAAAGGGGCCACAAAAAGTACAGGAACCTTGCTAGAATGCAGCCCAGGAGCTGCAGAGGGGGAAACTTTTAGGTTTAAAGCAAAATTTCTGATGACAGGTTCCCTTTAATCATGCAGCCTTTGGATGTGACCTCATTTGCCTCCAATGCACATTTCGCATTCACAGCTTCATCAGGGAATGGCACATGAGCTGGTTGATCAGCCAGCATTCATATAGCCCGCCTCCAACATTGTAGCCAATAGTGAGGAGAGGAAAGGTGGCCCATGGGGGTATGGGACATCACTGCACATGCGCCAATTAGTGCATCACTATTGGCTACAATGTTGGAGGCGGGCTATATGAATGCTGGCTGATCAACCAGCTCATGTGCCATTCCCTGATGAAGCTGTGAATGCGAAATGTGCATTGGAGGCAAATGAGGTCACATCCAAAGGCTGCATGATTAAAGGGAACCTGTCATCAGAAATTTTGCTTTAAACCTAAAAGTTTCCCCCTCTGCAGCTCCTGGGCTGCATTCTAGCAAGGTTCCTGTACTTTTTGTGGCCCCTTTTAAACCAAATTAAATACTTTATAAACTTGTACCTTTTGCTATGTAAATTTTGAAAATCGTCCATGAGGGCGGGCTCTCTGCTGACCGTTACTGTTCCTCCAGCAGATTTACGCCGCCCCCCAATGGTGAATTTCATATCTCAGGACGCCGCCCATGGGCACCCGAGGTCCCGCGCATGCGCTGTGCGACTGTAGCGGGACTGTGCACTGTGTGCACGTGTGACCGCTGGTGACGTTTTGTGCAGGCACGAGGTTATGGGCGGCGCTGTGAGTGTCATCAGCAAGTGCCGCCCATAACCTCGTGACTGTACTTTCCCCTCTTCCTCCAGCGTTCTGCGCAAGCGCTTGCTGGCCAGATAACCCGACGTCACCTCTTTCCCATCTTGCCCTGCTGCAGGGTAAGATGGGAAGGAGGTGACGTCAGGTCATTTGGCCGGTGAGCGCTTGCGCAGAACGCTGGAGGCAGTGGGGGAAAGCGCATCCACGAGATTATGGGTGGGCACTTGCGATGCAATCACAGCGCCGCCCATAATCTCGTGCTTGTGACACACGTCACCAGTGATCCTGGCGTGGGCGGCACCTCGGGCGCAGTGGGCGGCGTCCTGATGGATGAAATGGAGCGTGGGGGGACGGCGTCAATGTGCTGGAGGAACAGCAACGGTCAGCAGAGAGCCCGCCCCCATGGACGATTTACAAAATTTACATAGCAAAAGGTACAAGTTTATAAAGTATTTAATTTGGTTTAAAAGGGGCCACAAAAAGTACAGGAACCTTGCTAGAATGCAGCCCACGAGCTGCAGAGGGGGAAACTTTTAGGTTTAAAGCAAAATTTCTGATGACAGGTTCCCTTTAATATGGGTAAATATCGACCTATTCCATAAGATTAAAGATGCTGTGGGCTAGGAAGCTGGGCTTAATATGGACTGCTGATCCCCAAGTCCTCATCTGAGAAGCTCTATTGTACTTTCAGTAAGACTGTTATAGTGGAGCACTTACATATGTGTGATTTTCTGTACAAGAGTTTTCCCTGTGAATGATGACAGTCAAGCAAGGAGTAACCTCTTACTTTCCATTCATATTTAAATGGCAGTAAGCAGTATGGATTAAAACTACTAATTTACAGAGGATACTAGTGCTGTCTGCTAAACACACAGGCGCATATTCACCTACAGACTAGTTTGAGTAAAGCTAAACAAAATGGTGGATTAACCATTGTGTGTGTGTGTAGGAGACAGCTTGCTGATTGTTAACACGTTTGTGCATATATATATCCACAGAACGGACTGAATAAACTAGAATAAAATGGTGGATTAACCCTTGCATGTGCAAGAGAGATTTAGAAAAATCAGACACACTGGTCAATATTTATTTTCTGCACATCCAATGTTTAAATAGCCCTAAGCTGGTGTCACACACAGCGACAACAACGTCGCTGCTACGTCACCATTTTCTGTGACGTTGCAGCGACGTCCCGTCGCTGTCGCTGTGTGTGACATCCAGCAACGACCTGGCCCCTGCTGTGAGGTCGCCGGTCGTTGCTGAATGTCCAGCTTCATTTTTTGGTCGTCACTCTCCCGCTGTGACACACACATCGCTGTGTGTGACAGCGAGAGAGCGACGAAATGAAGCGAGCAGGGAGCAGGAGCCGGCGTCTGGCAGCTGCGGTAAGCTGTAACCAGCGTAAACATCGGGTAACCAAGGGAAGACCTTTCCTTGGTTACCCGATATTTACCTTCGTTACCAGCCTCCGCCCTTGCTGCCAGTGCCGGCTCCTGCTCTGTGCACATGTGGCTGCAGTATGCATCGGGTAATTAACCCGATGTATACTGTAGCAAGGAGAGCAAGGAGCCAGCGCTAAGCAGTGTGTGCGGCTCCTGCTCTGTGCACATGTGGCTGCAGTACACATCGGGTAATTAACCCGATGTATACTGTAGCAAGGAGAGCAAGGAGCCAGCGCTAAGCAGTGCGCGCGGCTCCCTGCTCTCTGCACTGTGACATGTAGTTGCAGTACACATCGGGTTAATTAACCCGATGTGTACTGTACCTAGGAGAGCAAGGAGCCAGCGCTAAGCGCGGCTCCCTGCTCTCTGCACATGTAGCACAGCGACGTTATGATCGCTGCTTCTGCTGTGTTTGACAGCTAAGCAGCGATCATAACAGCGACTTACAAGGTCGCTGTTACGTCACAGAAAATGGTGACGTAACAGCGACGTCGTTGTCGCTGTCGCTTAGTGTGAACCCAGCTCTAGACTTAAAATTTATATAGTTGAAAGCCTGGCTTATGCTGAAAATGCCATGAGATTTATGATTTTCCCATAATTTGCACGTTTTTTCTGCAGCATGGTGTGTGAACCTGTTATTCCCGGGTCATGACCTTTTGCTTGAGACCGTACTTGTGCTTTTAATGTTTGTAAAATATTCCTTCTATTCTAATAAAAATAAAAACTTTTTTGATAAATTTTACAAACAAATTTGTGATTGCATTTGAGACTCGTTTTTTTCTTCTTGGTCTAAAACGGTTTTTTGAGTCTGCAAGACAAGTTTAAAATAATGAAAATCTGGAAGTGGTTGTTCTTGATACAAAGATTGAGTTGTTTGGTCATACAAAAAGGCGTTATGCATGGAGGCAAAAAAACACGGCACTCCAAGAAAAGCACTTGCTACCCACAGTAAAATTTGGTGGAGGTTCCTTCATGCTTTGGGGCTGTGTGGCCAATGCCAGCACCGGGAATCTTGATAAAGTTGAGGGTCGCATGGATTCAACTCAGTATCAGCAGATTCTTGCCAATAATGTGGAAGAATCAGTGATGAAGTTGAAGTTACGCAGGGGATGGATATTTCAGCAAGACAATGATCCAAAACACGGCTCCAAATCTACTCAGGCATTCATGCAGAGGAACAATTACAATGTTCTGGAATGGCCATCCCAGTCCCCAGACCTGAATATTATTGAACATCTGTGGGATGATTTGAAGCGTACTGTCCATGCTCGGCGACCATCAAACTTAACTGAACTGGAATTGTTTTGTAAACAGGAATGGTCAAAAATACCTTCATCCAGGATCCAGGAACTCATTAAAAGCTACAGAAAGTGACTAGAGGCTGTGATTTTTGCAAAAGGAGGATCTACAAAATATTAATGTCACTTTCATGTTGAGGTGCCCATACTTATGCAAATGTCAAATTTAGTTTAAATGCAGAGTGCACATTTTCTGTTAGTACAATAAACCTCATTTCAATTCAGAAATATTACTGAGTCCATCATTTATTAGATATATGAAACTGAAATAGCTGTTGCAAAAACCCAAATTGTTATAAAGAAAAAAGGTTAACATTAATAGGGGTGCCCAAACTTTTTCATATGACTGTATAATATAATGCAGCCCCCATAGTCCTGCATGTATTATAATACAGCCCCATAGTCCTATATGTATTATAATGCAGTCACCATAGTTCTTCATATTGTATTATTCACCCCATAGTCCTCCATGCAGCCCCATAGTCGAAGTATAAGGTAACCCCATTAGTCCTCCATATAATGCAGCTCCATAGTCCTATATGTATTATAATGCAGCTCCATAGTACTACAAATTGTATTATTCAGCTCCATATTCCTCCATGTATAATACACCTCTGTAGTCCATGTATAAGGTGTCCTTCATATTGTATTATGCAGCTGTGACATCCTGGACTAGCCAGGTAGTCACAGATAGCGCACCGCATAACACCTGTCCCCTCGCTAGGTAACACCAGCCAACCACATTAAACCCTAGTCACCTCCCTCAGGGCTTGATGCACACACCAGGGGGTGGAGCCAGGTGGTTGGCTACGCGCACCGAGGAGTTCAGAGAGCCTGAGGCAGGAAACACAGGCAGATCAGTTTTGAGAGAGGTTGTAGTTGGAGTTGAAGTCTAGAAGCAGGCCTGTGCCCAGGTCTACAGCAGTCTGATAGGTGCCAGGGTAGGAGCCCTGGTACCTTTGGCTAGGAGGCATACGGAGGCTTCAGCCTGCAGGAGCCGGGAAGACAGCTCGGTGGAACTGTGGTGGACCGGGACAGGGTAGTGGCCTGCCGGTACCGACCCGGGGAACCGATTGGAAACCGGAGCACAAAGGGGGGTACTCAGACCCTTAAGCTAGGTCCAGAAGCTACTGGAACTAGCTAATTAACTGACTGAGGCTAGGACTTTAGGTCCTTTCCCACCCAAAGTATCGACTGAAGACAACAGCCCAACGAGGGGGATAGAAAGCCACCGCACAGGCAGAGAGATCCCACGGGCCAGCGCCTGCGGGCAAAGGGCTCTCCCGACATCCACAAAGCCGGGGAGTGGACTTCTGATGCTGAAGCGCAGGCAGTCCAACGATACACAACACGGTGCAGGAGAAAGGAAGAGACCACCAACCGGGTGGGGGACCAGACGCAGCCGGCTGTGAGTACCGACTACCATCATCTTGGTTTACCAGAGACTTGTGTGTGTTACTAATCGTGAGTACAACAGTGCCCTCCGGCCGCGAACCTCCCTGCACCGCCCATCACAAAGAACCCAACGGGTCCCGGGGCCACCATCCCTACCCACGGAGGGGTTAACATCTTGCTGTGCAACATCTCCCCCGGGTGCCCAGTAACCGCAGCGGTGGTGTCCACCTTCACCACAACCCGTGGGTGGCGTCACGAACTTAAAACACGGCTCCGGCCGTACACCTATGTCCTCTTAAAGTGCCAGTTCCCTTTCAGATCGAAGTGGACCACGGGGCCCCGGGGTCCGGAGACGCTCGAGCCACCACACGGCGAGTCCGGACCCGAGCAGCTCGGTTGCAGCCGAGCGTGGGGCGGTACACAGCCCCATACTCCTCCATCTATGACCCCTATAGTCCATGTATAAGATATCCTTCATATTGTATTATGCAGCCCCATAGTCCTCCATGTATAATGCACTCCTATAGTCCTTGTATAAGGTAACCCCATTAGTCCTCCAGAAAATGCAGCCTCCATTGTTCTTTATGTATTATAATGCACCCTATTGTCCGTCATATTGTATTATGCAGCCCCATAATCCTCCATGTATAATGCACTCCCATAAACTTCTGGTAATCATGTAACAAGTCCTGAACTCTTTTTGTTCCCCTGCTGCTCCGGTCAGGGCATCCTCCTTTCTCGTGCTCTGTAGTGTCAGCATAACAGTCGCACAGTTGTGACATCACCATGCTCTACTGCGCTGAGACATTGAACACAGGCACAGGGGGAGCCACAGTTTCTCCCAGAGGATCAATCCTTCTCTCTTCAAGTTCTCAAAAAGACTGCTTCTTCCCCCCAGGTAAGCAGAGAGTTTACAATAGGTGGATTCCAGGCCCACCTCCCCCCACACCTAGGGATAGAAGTGCTTCAAGAAGCTATAACCTTCCACTACAGGGGGTTATTACCTACAGACAATGCAATGTACACACAGTACAAATAATGGACAGTGAACCAAGGTTAAAATAGGAATCTGTACAACATGATACACCTCCCCCCATATCCCACCATCACAACCTCTCCCTTCTTCTGAATAAGTGAGTATGCCAGGAGGTCTACACAGACCTCTGGCCATCTCACTTATGTCCATGTTGCCCAGCTGTGGATAGTCTATGGTTCTTCTTGCCGGGACAGTCCATCAGCATTCTGGTGTTGGCTTCCACGCTTGTATTGGATGGAGCTGTATGTAGTCCCTTGTACAGCGGTAGGGTTGGAAGGACAAGCTTCCCTTTGTGTCCTCCTTCACTCAAACTGTGTTTCCTGCACCCACAAATCGGCATTTGTAGATCTCCCACATAATTTCCTAGGAGAATATCTGCAGGCAGGCCGCTCATTACACCAACCACACATTGCTTGACCCTAAAGCAAGAGTCCAGATCTACAGTCGCCTTTGGGATATTCCTCCTTTGTCCTACAGCCAATTCAATAACAATCCCTGGTCCATGATGTATCGCCTCTCGCTGAACCACTCGGGGATTAGCTATTGTGAGAAATGCCTCGGAGTCACAAAATCCAATGACTCTCTGTCCATTTAGCACAACCTCCTGTAAGTGCTTGCTTTGATGGTAAGAGGAACTTGGGGTTGTGTCTCACACCCCATAAACCCCTAGTGGACGATCATGAGTGTCTGAGTCATTAGGCAAGTCAACTTGAAGGGGTGAGAACGCCTTCCCCCATTGTGTTCGGCTGTAGAGAATGAACAGGTCGATTTGGTGCAAGGTCATTCCTCAATCGACCAACAGTGCAAATGTTTTGCAATTGCCCAGGCAGTCCACATCAATAACATCTCCTCTGCATCGTACTCCTTCTAGTGTGCATTCTGGAGAAGGCAGTAGGAGAACCTGGAGACAAAGGCCGGAGGCCATACACTCCAACAGGGGCATCTATGATGCCGGGGTCAGTGGTACACTCCGGTGGAGGTGGTGGTAACTCTTCCTCAGGCGGGAAGGACTGCACAAAATGCACCGGATGAGATATAGGTGCGTGGGGGTTCCTCCAAATTCTTGCTGGACAACTGGATTACAGGTGCCTAGGTTGCCGGCACCCATAACATTTCCTCTCTGTGAATCCCCCAGGGCATGGACAGAACTGTTGGGGCCCAGAATTGTGAGACGTAGATGTCATCGGCCTGAAGTTGGGTGGAGGGGCAGATATAACTGGAGAGGGCCGAGGCGCAGGAGGATCAGAATGTGGCTTATTGTCCATAAGCCTCCTCCATTACGGTCGGATAGTAAGGGCCTCATCAGCCAGGGCTGCAGCTCTATCCAAGGTGCACGGCGTGCGCTCTCTGCCCCATTCCCGTATTTCTGAGGGACACTTTTACAGAAATTGTTCTATAAGAAATACCTGTATAACGTCTTTCACAGTGAAGGCGTCTTCCGCTTCCAGCTATCTCCGACATGCCTGGGACATCTTATGGGCATACATCCTAAACGATCCCCCCGTGGTGCATGGGAGGTCTCGGAACTGTGCCCTATATGAGTCTGGAGTGATGGCATGATAATCCAGGATAGTCCGCTTTACAATGTTGTAATCCCGGTTCTGCTGTGAGTCAATGGTGCGATAAACCTCTGTCAGGCTTCCGTTCAGGAGTCGCACTAGTAAATGCTAACTAAAGAATGTATGTCTGAAACACCAATGGTGTGAACATGGTGCAAGACTCAAAAAACATAACTATACAATAGGATAAAGAGTTGCACACAAGTCACAATGTATATAGGAATGATGAAAAGCAAAACTGCTATGGGAATACTAGACTGAAAAATAAAATGAACTATCTGAAAAAGTTAGTTCATTGTATTTTTCAGTCCTTGGCTTTGTGCTTTGCTTCCCATACAGAGCATGTTTTTAACTACAGGTGAGGTTACATATAGGCTAGGGCCCTTAAAAATAGAGATTACCGGGGGTGTGGCCTGGACCTCATGTAGAGAGGAAGCAGCGTGGGTGATTTCCTGCCTGGATCCTGAATTATCCTGCACACCGGCCTTGCTGACAGGCACTACCGACCCTGGAGGGCTGCAACACAACTTATAACACCCAGGGAAGCGAGCACAGCCAGGATATGCCGACCCGCAGTAGCAATAAAAGGGACAGAGACGCGCAGGAGCGTGCCTCTGAAGAATCCAATATGGCGCCGCCGGCATCCACACCATCCCGAGCTGGAGCAGTGGGAGTAGCAAGCAGGTTGGAGCGGTTTGCCAGAGTGGCCCCTGGCACAGAGCCTACCTGCAATGAGGCACCCGATGGCAGCGCTGAACGGGCCCTGGAGCAGGGAGAAAACATACCCGACAGTGAGACTGTGAGTACCCTGGGCCCTGCATGTTCAGCAGCACAAGGTATGCAGACATACAGGCCTGTGCTGGCAGAGGGAGGAGGGGGAGATGTGGAGCAAACAACACCTGTTTTCACTGAGGCCATACTGAGAGACATTCTGGCAGCAATTAACTCTTGCAATACCACATTGGCCACTCTAAGCAGCCAGATGGGAACTGTCACCTCAGATATGGCCTGTATTAAACGTGAGCTGCAAGGGGTGACTGTCAGAATGGGGGAGTTGGAGGAAAGAGTGAGTACAACAGAGGATAAATTGCCCCCAATGTCACGAGAGCTGGGAAAGGCCACGCAAAATATCTCCACACTGCTAAACAAGGTGGATGATTTAGAAAATCGCTCCCGCAGAAGTAATTTGCGACTGGTGGGGGTCCCAGAGAGGATGGAGGGCAATGACCCACTGAATTTCTTTGAAAAATGGCTTAAAGACACCATGGGAAAAGACATACTGTCCCCTTTCTTCACCATTGAAAGGGCGCACAGGGTCCCTGCGCGTGCCCCACAGCCGGGAGCACCCCCACGTCCTATTCTGATTAAACTATTGCACTATAAAGATAGGGACACTATCCTGCGCAGAGCCAGAGATATCAAAGAACTTGCAATTGATGGGAGGAAGATATCAATATTTCCTGATTTCTCCATGGAAGTGCAACGTAAAAGAGTGCAATATATTGAGATAAAAAAACGACTGCGCAACCTGCAAGTGCCATACTCCATGATGTACCCTGCTAAGCTGCGGATTGCTGCGAACGGAGAGACTCATTTTTTTGATACGGCTGGGGCGGCATTGTCTTGGCTGGATATCAATGAGAGATCCCTGAGGAGGAAGAATACCTGAGATTTCCCTTTCTGCCGCCAGGCGTTGTTTTTGTTTGGGACGCTATGCTGGTGAGCTCATTACAGTTAAATTCATCTAGGATCCAGGTTGGGAGACGGCCGGTTCATTGTGGACACCCGCTGCACTAGCGAGTTGTGGACCCCCTCCCTGCATGGACTTGGGGCGTGTTTTTAGCCCTGATTCTCTCTATTTGGGAGAAATGTGTAAGATACACTTGATTTTGAGGGCAGGGGCACTGCGCACTGGTGTGCGGAGCCCTATCTCTCTCCTTGTTTTTCTTGTTTATTGTTGTATGATGCAATCTGTTTGGGAAGTGTGGTGTGCCTCAGTCGTGTCGCTCAACCTAATGTTTTTGAGAATCGGTGGAGAACGCCTCTCTCCTCCAGGTATGAAGTATCCGTCCGGATCATATCTTAGTCTACGCTTATGGCGACATCTTTAAATATTGTAGCGTGGAATGTTAGAGGGCTCGGAGATGCGAACAAAAGATGTGCTATATTTACTCACCTACAGAAACTTTTACTGGCTATTTTATGTCTCTCCGAGACCCACATGGTCAGGGATAATGTTCATTGGCTGAGGAAGGGATGGATCGCGCATGAATATCATTCCACATACTCGACCCATGCACGGGGTGTGAGTGTGTTGGTGCACAAATCCATCCCGTTCTCATGTACCAAATCAGTGATTGACCCGGGGGGCAGATTTGTATGTTTGCTTTGCACGCTGTATGGTATACAATTTATTCTGGTTGCGATATATATCCCTCCACCATATTCAGTCGAACCGGTAAAAAGGATATTGTCTATTTTAGATTCCCTTCCATCTGTGCCGACGCTTTTGATAGGGGATTTTAATAATTACTTACATCCCTATCTAGATAAATTACACTCGGGAAACATATCGGAGAACACCGCCCCGACTTCATTTGCTAGAATGCTAACGGAGTTGGGTTTTGTAGATCTTTGGTGTGCCCAACACCCCACAACCAAACAATTCTCCTGTTACTCTAGCTCCCACCACACCATGTCACGGATAGACCTGGCTATTGGAAACGCACTTATGGCCTCATATACACAAAAGGTGGCCTACCTACCTAGAAGCGTATCTGATCACTCACCATTACATGTTACGCTTGCATGGGGAAACCCCGTCACTCTGCCCAGGCCTATCTGGAAACTTAATCCCTTCTGGATCCAGCTTATTGGGGGATCTTTACATGATAACATTCTAGAATACTTCCATGTTAATGAGTGCTCTGCACCGCCACACATAGTTTGGGACTCTATGAAAGCTGTGGTAAGGGGCATATATATTAGAGAAATATGCATTCGCAAAAATCAAACCAAATGTTACACCCAGAGTCTGATTCAGGAGGTATCTGATGCGGAGGCTGCGGTGGTGCTCAACCCAACAGTAGAAACTAAAAACACTCTAGAGAAGGCACAGATGTCACTCAAAGAAAATCTCATGTCGGTGGCAGAAAATAAACGCTATTTCCTTAAACAAAATTATTTTATGGCAGGGGAGGGCGTGGGGCACCTACTGGCCACAGTCATTAGAGCACAGGAAGGATCTTCTTATATAAATAGGTTAAAGACGGAATCAGGTGACTTTGTAACAGAAAGCGAGGATATAATAAGAGAAATAAAGAGCTATTATATGCGGCTATACACATCAGACTGTGACCTCACGGAGACTGAGATTGAGCAGTATTTGGATGCTCTCTCTCTTCCTTCACTGAGTGATGTAAACAGGGAATTGCTGGACCGGGACATCTCATTGCAAGAACTGGAGGAAGCGCTTGGCCAGACACAAAATGAAAAAGCTCCGGGAACGGATGGCCTGCCTGGAGAGTTTTATAAAGCGTATGCACCCTTACTGCTACCCAAACTACTTAAGGTATTTGAAGAGGCTGAAAGGCAGAGGGTCCTCCCGCCCTCTATGAGGGAAGCCTTAATAGTCTTAATATTAAAACCTGGAAAAGATCCAGAGATCCCGGATTCGTATCGCCCAATCTCTCTCCTACAAACAGACATTAAATTGCTGGCCAAGGTGCTCGCCAATAGGATGTCCCGAGTCATCTCATCTATAGTGCAGAGTGATCAGACAGGCTTCATTCCATGCAGAGCCACATCTATGAATCTCAGGAAATTATATTTGGGAATTCAACATAGTTCTGAGGTACCGGGGGAAAGGGCAATTTTGTCATTAGACGCCGCTAAGGCGTTCGATAGCCTTGAATGGGAATATATGTGGGCTGTACTTCGGAAAATGGGCTTTGGACATAGATTCATAGATTGGGTAAAACTGCTATATGACTCACCGGTGGCAAAGGTTAGGGTTAATGGCAGCGTCTCCGAGTCTTTTCCTCTTGGAAGAGGTACTAGACAGGGGTGCCCGCTTTCACCCTTGCTATTCACAACTGCAGTGGAGCCGTTGGCAGTGGCAATACGGAAATCCAGGGAGGTAGAGGGATTTCGGTGTGGAGCCGTGGAACAAAAGATATCATTATACGCAGACGATCTACTCTTATATTTAGACAGGGTACGTTCCTCGATTTTGCCGGCAATGAATATCATTCGGGAATTTGGACAGAGGTCTGGTCTACTAATCAACTGGTCCAAGTCGACTTTAATGCCGTTGGACCCCCTTCCGGGGGACTTTTCGGACTTACAGATTCCAGTTCCTGTGGTCCGGGAGTTTAAATATCTGGGAGTAATTGTCAGCCCAATCCCGAAGGATTTCCAGGCCCTAAATCTGGAACCCCTGTTACAGCGATTCAGAGCAAAAGTGCATACCTGGTGCCGTTTGCCGCTATCAAATGTCGGCAGATCCAATTTAATTAAAATGGTAATGATGCCACAATTACTATACCTTATACATAATTCTCCAGTGTGGATATGTAGGGAATTTTTTGTAAAAATTAATACAATATTCCGGGAACTTATTTGGAAGAAAAAGCAAGCTAGGATTCGACTGGAAGTGCTACAGCGGGGAAAGGAGGAGGGAGGACTGGCGGTACCAAACCCATATATATACTATATAGCCTCCCAGATGCAACATCTGAGGGGTTGGGGCAAAGAAGGAGGGTATGATACCAGTGGTGATATAGTGAGAGAGGGATCAGTATGGAAGTACCCAGGTTGCCGGTTGGATGTGGGACAAAGACAGATAAATGGGGCACGATATCCCACACTGGCTATGATATTCCGGGTGTGGGACAGGGGTAAGTCTCTTTTGAGGATAAGCGGACCTACAGAGCTCTGGCCACTGTGGCAGAACCCCGACTTGCCAGAAATTAAAAAATTAGTAGGGTTCAGAGGATGGGAGGATAAAGGGATCCATTTAGTGTCACAAGTACTACAAAATAATACTCTTAAAAGCTTTGAACAATTGAGAACGGAGTTTCACCTTCCGCATGTCTTCTTTTATCAGTATTTGCAGCTGAGACACGCACTGGAAAGACAGGGGAGGACAAACCCGGTCACAGTGACACATAATCAAACATCACATAGGCTGCTTACATCTGAGTCCTCTAAGGGTCTTATTTCGGAACTATATAAAAAATTACTACCTGCCCATCTGGAAACACATCCATTGCTTGTTAAAAGCAAATGGGAACGAGACGTCGGTCCCCTGACGGAAGGCCAGTGGTCTGATATATTGGAACAAGTTCCTAAACTGGCGGTATCGGAGTGCCAAAAGCTGTCTCAAATATATCTCATCCACAGGGTATATAAAACTCCCAGTCTACTATTTAAGATGGGACTCAGACCAAACACACAGTGTGTTAGGTGTGGACAGGATGATGCCCATTTGATGCATGTTATGTGGGAGTGTGGACACATTGGTGATTTCTGGAACCAAACCCTGGGACTTATAGGTCAAATATATCATATCACAATACAACCGTCGCCCCACCTGTGCCTGTTGAGCCTATGGGAAGGAGAAGTGGATCCGGATTCTCCAACAGCCCTGGGAATAGCACGTATCTTGTACCAAGCAAGAAAGCTACTTGCATATCACTGGTTAGACCCTCTACCACCAACATTACCAGAGCTCAAAAACAAATTAAATAACGTCATAAGATTGGAAAGGGGAGTTTATTTAAAAAGAAAAACATTGAAAAAGTTTTACAACATTTGGCGGCCATGGATGGAGTTGCCGGGCCTACCCTCTAGTGCACTGGTTCGGGATGCAATGCTGGACCGGTTACTGTTGTGCCTGCAGTGATGGCATGTGTGAGGAAGGGAATTAAAACTAGTTTTTTCTGTGGCGAAATGGACTTTGAATGAAGAGGTGAGAGAGGACTGGAATGGTTTCATGGATGACTGCATGGAGAGGGAGGGGCGGGAGAGTATAGCAATATGATGTGGAGCGACACGGCTGATGGAGGAGGTGTTTCTGTTAGTCTGAGGCATTATTGCATAATTTAAGTTTTGTTTATTTGTAGAGCCACGAGGTTTGTAGGCTCAAGTTATATAATATAATTATGATTTGAGAACTCTATTATTATATTTACATATATGCAGAGAAAGAACCTGATTTATAAATCATATGTGTTTATCTGTTTATGGTTATCAGTTATATGAAAAGTGAAATACTCTCTGTATTGATCCCTAATGATTTAATAAAAAAAGATCTGATTTAAAAAAAAAAAAAAAAATAGAGATTACCTTGCGTTGGTTTTGGGGCTCTTTTGCATTGATCAATATAATGGCTAAACATCTCTTATATTCCTATTATTCATAGCAGTTATGCATATTCCATTTTTCATGTTTTTTTCACTTTTTAGATAGTTCATTGTATTTTTCAGTCTAGTATTCCCATAGTAGTTTTGCTTTTCATCATTCCCATATACATTGTGACTTGTGTGCAACTCTTTATCCTATTGTATAGTTATGTTTTTTGAGTCTTGCACCATGTTCACACCATTGGTGTTCCAGACATACATTCTTTAGTTAGTATGCACTTTTTGTCTGAGAACCCTGCCCTACCTACACCCATTTGTTTCACTTCACATATATAGCTTGGTCCTTTGCTTCCCATACAGAGAACATTTTTTAACTGCAGGTGAGGTTACATATAGGCTAGGGAGAAAATAGAGATTACCTTGGCGTTGGTTTGGTTCTCTTTTGCATTGACAATGACTAAACATCTCTTATATTCCTATTATTCATAGCAGTTGTGTGCATATTCCATTTTTCATGTTTTTTTTCACTTTTTCAGATAGTTCATTGTATTTTTCAGTCTAGTATTTCCATAGCAGTTTTGCTTTTCATCATTCCCAGATACATTGTGATTTCTGAGCAACTCTTTATCCTATTGTACCACTAGTAAATGCATCCAGCCAGAGTGGGGTACTTCCATCACAGCACACTGCTGCTCAAAGTCTTTGAAGAACCCTTCCATATCTCCAGAAGCCTCATCAAATGGCTTGAAGTCCGCCTGGGTGATCCGTACAGGCTCCCGGATCGCTGGGTTTACACTCCAACTCACATTACTCCCTCTGTCAGACTCCATTGCTTCTTGTCTTCTCTGTGCTTGGCGAGCAACCTGCTCCTTATATTCCTGAGATACAGTGGGGCCAAGAGCTGCCATTTCTTCTTCGAACCACACCAACCACTGTTTTTTATGGCAGGGATCTCCGTCCCCAGTGCTTGTCCATCAGACATCTGGGAGGAGGTGGACTGGCTCGCACCCACCAGTAGATCAATTAAGGCTTCTTTACTCAGTCCCCGTTAGCTCAGTCCCAGATCTCTGGGTCTCTCCTTTAGACTGGATGCAGTCCAGTTTCTGTACTCACTCTGTGGGTTGATCTCCATTATGCTGTGCTCTGTTGATCCCACCGCTGACACCAGTTGTGACAGGATCCTTCTCCCATATCACACAATCAACAGAGCGAGAGATGGCTGTACAATCCAAAGAGCATTTATTCCAAGCAAATCAAATGGTCCATAACATAATCCACAAAACAGAGGGTAAAATTAGTCCAGCGATAAATGTCCAGGTCTCTCTGAGAAGCCACAGTTTCTCCCAAGGGATCAATGCTTCTCTCTGCAAGTTCTCAAAAAGACTGCTTCTTGCCCCCAGGTTAGCAGAGAGTTTACAGTAGCTGGATTCCAGGTCCACCTTCCCCCACACCTAGGGATAGAAGTGTTTCAAGAAGTTATAACCTTGCACTGCAGTGGGTGATTACCTACAGACAATACAATTTACACACAAGCAGTACAAATAATGGATAGTGAACCATGCTTAAAATAGGAATCTGTACAAAATGATACACCTCCCCCCATATCCCACCATCACACCCTGATTGTTCAGTTTTGATAGCATTCAACTTTTCTTGTATGTACACCATTTTGAAGAGCCGGTTGAGATTTGCGGAGAAGGTCGGGACCAAGACGGAGCTCCGGGCTACTGCCCGGGATGTAACTGTCTCTCCCAGTCTCTGTATGTGTGTCGCTGTCTGTCTGTCTCTCTGTCTGTGTATTTCCTTGTCTGTCTGTGTCTATGTCTCTGTCTGTCTGTTTCTATCTGTCTCCATCTCTGTGTCTGTCTCTATGTGCGTGTCTGTCTGTCTTTCTATTTCTCCATCTCTTTGCCCATCTGTCTCTTTCCCGGTCTGTCTCTTTCCTGGTCTGTCTCTTTCCAGGTCTGTCTCTTTCCCCGTCTGTCTCTTTCCCCATCTGTCTCATTCCCCGTCTGTCTCATTCCCCGTCTGTCTCATTCCCCGTCTGTCTCATTCCCCGTCTGTCTCATTCCCCGTCTGTCTCTTTGCCCGTCTGTCTCTTTGCCCGTCTGTCTCTTTGCCCATCTGTCTCTTTGACCGTCTGTCTCTTTCTAGGTCTGTCTCTTTCCCTGTCTGTCTCTTTCTCTGTCTGTCTCTTTCCTCGTCTGTCTCTTTCTAGGTCTGTCTCTTTGCCCGTCTGTCTCTTTCCAGGGCTGTCTCTTTCCCCGTCTGTCTCTTTGCCCGTCTGTCACTTTGCACGTCTGTCACTTTCCAGGGCTGTCTCTTTGCCCAGCTGTCTCTTTCTGTCTCTATCTCTGTCTCTTTCCCCGTCTGTCTCTTTCTAGGTCTGTCTCTTTGCCCGTCTGTCTCTTTCCAGGGCTGTCTCTTTCCCCGTCTGTCTCTTTGCCCGTCTGTCACTTTCCAGGGCTGTCTCTTTGCCCAGCTGTCTCTTTCTGTCTCTATCTCTGTCTCTTTCCCTGTCTGTCTCTGTCTTTTTCTGTCTCTCTCTCACACATAGCATAAAAAGCTTAACAGTGCCCTATAAATAAATAATAATAATAATAATAAAGTTTATTTTGTTCCTATAGCAACCCCTGACAGTTGCTATTAATAACTATAGCTCCCACCTCTATTCAGTTTAATGGCGGCAGGATTTTTGGAGAGTAATTGTAAAGCGCAGAGTTAAATTTTGCCACCCAAACATAGTCTATGATGTTCCCTGGATCACATGGAGTGTCTGTGCAAAATTTCGTGATTGTAAATGCGACGGTCTGGATTCCTTTAGCGGACACACACACACACACACACAAACACACACACACACTCAGCTTTATATATTATATATTAGATATCATAGTATCATAGTTTTTAAGGTTGAAGGGAGACTCTAAAGGCCGCTTTACACGCTGCGATATCGGTACCGATATCGCTAGCGTGCGTTCCCGCCCCCATCGGTTGTACGAGACGGGCAAATCGCTGCCCGTGTCGCACAACATCGCCCAGACCTGTCACACATACTTACCTGCCTAGCGACGTCACTGTGACTGGCGAACCGCCTCCTTTCTAAGGGGGCGGTTTGTTCAGCGTCACAGCGATGTCACAGCAGCGTCACTGAACCGCCGCCCAATAGAAGCGGAGGGGCGGAGATGAGCGGGATGTAACATCCTGCCCACCTCCTTCCTTCTACATTGTGGCCGGGAGGCAGGTAAGGAGAGCTTCCTCGTTCCTGCGGTGTCACACGGAGCGATGTGTGCTGCCGCAGGAACGAGGAACAACTTCGTTACTGCTGCAGTAACGATAATTGAGAATGAACCCCCATGTCACCGATGAGCGATTTTGCACGTTTTTGCGACGATGCAAAATCGCTCATAGGTGTCACACGCAACGGCATCGCTAATGCGGCCGGATGTGCGTCACAAATTCCGTGACCCCAACGACTTCGCATTAGCGATGTCGTAGCGTGTAAAGCCCCCTTAAGTCCATCTAGTTTAACCCGTAACCTAACATGTTGATCCAGAGGAAGGCAAAAAAAAAAACAATATGGCAAACAAGCGCCAATGGGGAAAAAAATTCCTTCCTGACTCCACATACGGCAATCAGACTAGTTCCCTGGATCAACACCCTGTCATAAAATCTAATATACGTAACTGGTAATATTAAATTTTTCAAGAAAGGCATCCAGGCTCTGCTTAAATGTTAGTAGTGAATCACTCATAACAACATCATGCGGCAGAGAGTTCCATAGTCTCACTGCTCGTACAGTAAAGAATCCTCATCTGTGATTATGATTAAACCTTCTTTCCTCAAGACGTAGCGGATGCCCCCGTGTTCCAGTCGCAGACCTAGGTGTAAAAAGATCTTTGGAAAGGTCTCTGTACTGTCCCCTCATATATTTATACATAGCCTTCGTTTTTCCAAACTAAATAACCCCAAGTTTAATAACCTGTCTTGGTATTGCAGCCCACCCATTCCTCTAATAATCTTGGTCGCTCTTCTCTGCACCCTCTCCAGTTCAGATATATAGATAGTAACAGTCTATCTTCGCGTTTCTGTCTGTCTCTGTCTTTATCAGTTTCTCTTTCTGTGTCTGTATCAGTCTCTGTCTGTCTCTCTCTATCTCTGTGTCTCTCTCTTTCTCTGTGTCTGTCTGTCTCTGTCTGTCAGTCTCGTTCCAGGTCTTTCTCTTTCCCAGGCTGTCTCTTTCCAGGTCTGTCTCTTTCCAGGTCTGTCTCTTTGCCCGGCTGTCTCTTTGCCCGGTCTGTCTCTTTGCCCAGTATGTCTCTTTGCCCGCCAATCTCTTTGCCCGGCTGTCTCTTTCCATGACTGTCTCTTTCCAGGGCTGTCTCTTTCCAGGGCTGTCTCTTTCCAGGGCTGTCTCTGTCTGTCTGTCTCTGTCTGTCTCTATCCGTCTCACCACTGACATCATATTACTTCACACATAAGCTTCTTATACTAACAGTTTATTTTGTTCCTATAGCAACCACTGACAGTTGCTATTAATGACCTTTAGCTCCCACCTCCATTCAGTTAAATGGAGACATCTTTTTTTGAGTGTAACTGTAAAGCACGAGGTTAAATTTTCCTGTCAAAACATAGTCTATGACGCTTCCTGAGTCACATGGAGCGTCTGTGCAAAATTTCGTGATTGTAAATGCAACGGTGCAAATTCCTTTAGCAGACATACATACACACATACACTGAGCTTTATATAATATATATATATATATATATATATATTTATAAATATATGTATTATGTACAGTATATATACTGTATATGTACTAGCTGTGGTACCCGGCGTTGCCCGAGATAGTAACAGTCTCTCTGTCTCTCTCCCAATCTTTGGCTGTCTCCCTCTCTGTCTCTCTCTGTTTATCTGTCTCTCTCTCTTTGTCTATCTGTCTCTTTACCTGTCTGTCTCTCTCTCTCTTTGCCTGTCTGTCTCTTTCCCTGTATGTCTCTGTTTTTTTCCCTGTCTGTCTCTGTCAGTCTCTCTCTTTTCCTATCTGTCTCTTTTTGTCTCTTTACCTGTCTGTCTCTTTGTGTCTATCTCTGTATGTCTGTCTCTTTGTCTGTCTCTGTCTGTCTGTCTCTTTCCCTGTCTGTCTCTGTCAGTCTCTCTCTTTTCCTATCTGTCTCTTTTTGTCTCTTTACCTGTCTGTCTCTTTGTGTCTATCTGTGTATGTCTGTCTCTTTGTCTGTCTCTGTCTGTCTCTTTCCCTGTCTGTCTCTTTCCCTGTCTGTCTATGTCTGTCTGTCTGTCTCTTTGTCTCTTTCCCTGGCTGCATTGTGACACGCCAACATTTTTCTGAATATACTAGCTGTATATATACTAGCTGTAGTACCCAGCGTTGCCCGGGATAGTAATGGTCTCTCTGTCTCTCTTCCAGTCTCTGTTTGTCTCCCTCTCTGTCTCTCTCTGTTTGTCTGTCTCTTTGTCTGTCACTTTCCCTGTTTGTCTCTCTCTTTCTATTTCTTTGTCTGTCTGTCTTTATCTGTCTCTCTCTTTCCCTGTCCGTCTGTCTCTCTGTCTCTTACCCTGTCTGTCTCTGTCTGTATCTCTCTTTCCCTATCTATATTTAAAAAAAACTGACCCGCACATCCAACAAGTGTGAATAGGTGCTAGTTGAAAAATCATAGTAAATATAAGATACATACAGCTGCACACTAAAAAGCCAACAATGTATAAGGGAACTCTGGTACTGCATTACTGCTATATGAAAAAATTAGTTTATGTATTGGCCAATGCATGTAAGCCCGGAACACCAACGGCAAGGTAATCTCTGTAATCCGGGTACCTAACTTAAATGCCACTATCTAGGTTAAAAACATCCATGTGTGGACAACTAGACTAAAAAAATCAAACTTGAAATGCCACTATTTGGACTGACCTCCATGTTTGGGCAGCTACGACTCCTGCTAGAAAGCTTATGAACACAGCCTGGTTTATAGGGCGGAGTGCTCAGTCAGAAAGAGACTCACTACAAATATTTAAAAAACTGACCCGCACATCCAACAAGTGTGAATATGTGATGCCCTGACAGGTCAGGTAGTCACACATAGGCCCCCGCATAACATCCTTCCCTCACCTAGGTTACACACAGCCAACCAGAAACCCTAGTCACCTCCCCCAGGGAAAGACAGGCACACCAGTGGGTGGGACCAGACGGAAGGAAACGCCCACCTAGGGGTCTGGAGAGCCCTCGGCGGGAAAAAAGTCAGATGAGTTGTGTGTTTAGTTCAGTGTTGAGTGAAGTGGAGTCCAGGCCTCTGCCTTAGGCCTGAGGTTGAAACTGACAAGTGTCAGGGTCGGTGCCCTGACACATTGGCTAGGTGGCAGATGGTGGGCCCGTAGCTAGCAGGAGATGGGAAGATGGCACGGCAGATCCAAGGTGGACCGGGGCAGGGTTGGAGCCCGCCGGTACCGACACCGGAGACCCGACCGGAAACCGTGTATAGAGGGGGTACTCGGACCCTGAAGCCAGGACCGGCACCAACGGCCTAGCTAATCAACCGATTGAGGGCAGGATTATAGGTCCTGTCCCAACCTAAGTCTCGAAAAGAGACAACCACCCATAGAGAGGGATAGGGCATCCGTCAGAGCCTGTAGATCCCACAGGTCAGCGTCAGCGGGCACGGCTCCCAACAGTATTACCGGGAGCGGACTCCCACATTCCAGACCGGGAAGTCCACAATACTACAAAACAGTGCAGAGGGAAGAGAGACGGACCACCAACCCGGGTGGGGGACCAGAATACATCCGGCCGCGGCCGGCCACCATCACCTTGGTTAACCATTGGACTTGTCTGACTTCTTTAATCGTGAGTAAGCTGAGACTCCCTGGTCTGACCAGGCGCACCGGTCCCTGCCATCACCGTCCCCTGCACCAAGTCACCGGGTCCTGGGGCAACCATCTCTACCCACGGAGGGGTTAACAACAAGCTGTCATCCCATCGTCCCAGGCGTCCCACAACAGCAGCGGTGGTGCCACATCTCACCACACACCGTGGGTGGCGTCACAGACAATTTACTACCATCCCCGTACAAATACGTCCCCCCTTTTAGTCAGAGTGTCCGCGCAAACCCCAGGTCCGGAGAACCCCCTCGAGCTGTACCATAGATCCAGATCTGAGCAGCGCTGGCTGCTGGCACAGGGGCGGCACAAATAGGTGCAAGCTGAAAAAACATAGTAAATATAAGATACATACAGCTGCACACTAAAAAGCCAACAATGTATAAGAGAACTCTGGTACTGCATTACTGCTATATGAAAAATGAGATTGTTAGCTTATGTATTGGCCAATATGTGACGCCCTGGCCTATCAGGTCGTCACAAGGGTGCCGTGCAATTTGCCCTTTTGCATGGTACCCACTCCTCCTTGGTTATGCGTCCTGTCACTTTGGTGTTGCGACCAACAGGTGTACACAAATCCTGAGGAACACTCTGCACCACAACCACCAAACACCCATTGAGCAGCCTGAGGGGAATAGAGCCACCCACATGGAGTGCTGGTAGAAGGAGGGCAGAAGTGTCAGTGCAGTTGTAGAGTTGCAGAGTTGGAGAGTGGAGGTTGAAGGAGAGACAGCGGTGACAGTGCAGGTCACACTGTGGAGCTGGGCTCCTGTACCCGTCCCAGGTGCATGGCGCTGGCCTGGCCAGAAGGAGCTGGAACCCCGGTCGCAAGGGGTAGTGGCAGGGAGCACCGTGCTGCTACAGAGAGCAGGCCGGCTGCCTTGTGCTACAACCGGGCAGGGACAAGGGCACTATGGGGTACGCGGACCCAGGCTGGGAAGTAGCTTCACGCAGCCCAGTAATTCACCCGACGGGAACGGAATCTTCAGGAACCGTTCCCCACCCGCTCCAGAATCGGGGTACTAGTGCAACGAGGGGGATAGGACTTCCCACAACCGTCCAGAAAATCCCAAGCATGAACCCTGAGAGCAAGCTCACCCTGCTAGCCACGCAGGTGAGCGGGACCCGAAACTCTTCAAGTGTAATTGATCCACACGTAGGACACACAGTGCCAAGGGACAAGGCTTCAGGTCAACAGGAAACACCAAGAGGACACGGACCCAGCGTGCCTGCCCAAGGACCATAGAGTGCTCAAGAGTTTGGTTTACCTGGTGTCAGCGTCAGTGACTTTGGACTGTGGGAGTAAACGTTACCCCCCTTGCACCTGACGGGTTCCCCACGCCATCCATCACCGGACTCCAGGACACCACTCCCCTGCCCACGCAGGGGTTAACAACTTCAGCTGCTACACACCAGTGTCCCTGGGCTCCCCAAACTGACAGCAGTGGTCCCTCATGTTACCACACACCGTGGGTGGCGTCATGAACATTATCCCAAAACCACAAACAATTCCGCCCTTTATTTCCGAGGGTGCCGCGCACTGCCGCCTCAGATCCGGAGATCCCTCGAGCCACTGCGGATGAGAGTCCGAGCAGCCCGTCAGCTAACGCGGGGGCGGCACAAATGCATGTAAGCCCGGAAATATTTGTAGTTAGTCTCTTTCTGACTAAGCACTCCACCCTATAAACCAGGTTGTGTTCATAACCCTTCTAGCAGGAGTCCTAGCTGCACAACCATGGAGGTTAGTCCAAATAGTGGCATTTCAAGTTACATTTTTTAGTCTAGCTGTCCAGACATGGATGTTTTTAACCTAGATAGTGGCATTTAAGTTAGGTACCTGGATTACAGAGACTACCTTGCCGCTGGTGTTCCGGGCTTACATGCATTGGCCAATACATAAACTAAAAATCTCATATAGCAGTCATACTGTAACGTCCTCGGGGTGGATTCACGGGACCGTGCACCAGACTCCCCCAGAGAGGCAACCCAGAGCTAACCCCTATACAGGGACTGTCCGATCACCCCACCAGAGGGCCTAGATGCACGGTAGCCGGAACACTCGGGGTACGGAGTACTGGTCCTACAGAAGTCTCTACGGGAGATGAATGAGAGTCCAACGGAAACCGTAGGCAGGACAGATGACTGGAACCGGGTACAGGTGCCGAGTAGCAATAGCAGACGGGGCCTGGATCCAGCGGGATGTGCAGGCTGCAGTATCCAGGTGGGATCCAGGATCGGTGACGGGTTCAAGCTGACGGAAGATGGCGGGATCCACAGCAGACAGTCACCGGGACGCCTTCTGGGAAACCGACACGCTGGACACAGTCGGGAGCGCAGACAGGCACTGCGGAGGAGAAAGGGTTAATATGGGTACACAAGACAGAGGGACCTGAACACCTAGCTACAGGAACACAATGATCAGGCACCGCCCACATGGAAAAGGAGTCTTATATACCCTGTACCTGTATCAGCCATATCCTGTTCCCAGAACACTGGCCCTTTAAGAGGAGGTGAGTGAGCGCGCGCCCTAATGCGCATGCGCGAGGCACGAGTGCCAGAGACCAGTCCAGAAAGCAGAGAGGACGGTGAAGGAGATGCAGGGGAGCCAGGCAGAGAGTCCTGGGTCGCAGCGGTGCGCCGGGATTGGCGAACAGGAGGCACGGAGGATGCACAGGAGGGAGAGTGAGAGGGGCAGCCGCAAGCAGGAGGACCGGGGACTGGAGCGGTCAGTGACAGGCGGTGACGGGATCTGGGAAGCGTGACACATGCATACATTGTTGGCTTTTTAGTGTGCAGCTGTATGTATCTTATATTCTCTTTCCCTGTCTGTCTTTGTCTGTATCTGTCTCTTTGTGTCTATCTGTGTATGTCTGTCTCTTTGTCTGTCTCTGCCTGTCTCTTTCCCTGTCTGTCTCTTTCCTTGTCTATTTCCCTTTCTGTCGCTTTCCCTGTCTGTTTCTTTCCCTGTCTGTCTGTCTCTTTAGCTGTCTCTGTCTGTCTCTGTCTGTCTCTTTCCCTGCTGCATTGTGACACGCCAACATTCTTCTGAAGTTTTGGCTGCATTGTGGCTCCCAGCTCCATTGACTTTAATGGAGGCAGGTTTTTTGGCAAATAACTGTAAAGTGCGGGGTTAAAATTTCCCCTCAAAATATAAAACGTTCCCTGAGTCAAATGAGGTGTCTGTGCAAAATTTTGTGATTGTACATGCGACGGTGCGGATTCCTTTAGCGGACACACACACACACACATATATACAGTACACTCTGCTTTATGTATTAGATATATCAATAATTCCTACTCCACTAGATTGTAGTCTATGAGGAGCTCCTGGAATCGGCTGTATTCTAGTGGTTTCAGGGATGAGCTATCTATATTGTTGTTCATCCAGTGAGGACATTGCCCCAGAAACTTCAACCTAACTGTACAGAGTGGAGGCCAGGGATGTACATAGAAATCATGGGGCCTCATAGCAGAATTTCTAATTGGGCCCCCCCAAAAAAATAATCATAATATTCGACTGGACCACACAAGCATACTTCACAGCCCTTATTAGAATACAGTATGTGCACAAGAACAGTATTCACAGCGTCTTGGAGACAACATGCTTCAGCTGCATCCAAAACGCTGCGTTATACAGTACAAGCACAGTGGATGGGATTTCTAGAAATCCCGTGCCCACTTGGCTCATTTTTCCTGCAGCAAACATTGACCTGCAGTACAGCTTTCTGAACTGCAGCATGTCAATTGTTTAACAAGATAGGATACATAAGATCACCCTCATTATCATAGTTAAAGGTCACTCCCAACACTGCAATTATTTAAATACGCGAATGATACAGGGAGAATAATGACCAATATAATCTGTTTGAGTAAACAAAAAACTCCAAACATGTCCAATTTTGGTAAGTGCTACTATAACTATTTATATTATTGTCTTCTGTAATTTTGGTGTGAATTTTTTAAATCTTTTAGTGGAATAAAGATATTTGATATTTTACCAGAATTGGACATGTTTGGAGTTTTTTGTTTACTCAAACAGATTATATTGGTCATTATTCTCCCTGTATCGTTCTCGTATTTAAATAATAGCATGTCAATTGTTTGCTGCGGAGTCGCAAACATTCTCCATAGGGAAAATAGAAGCAAGAGACTGCTGCCCCCAAACACTGATCGTAGTCATGGGCAGCTGCGGTCTTCTGCAGAGGAGACTCGTGGCCTCATAGGGGGAGAGGGGGGAGGGGGGAGAGGGGAGGGAGTGGGACATGGGGGGGAACTGTGCAGGGTGAGTGGCATATGGGGGGTCTAGACTGTGACAGAGGGGTTGTTAAGGGATACAGGGTGTGTGGCACATGTGATTTCAGTGTGTTTGAGAGAGGAATAATATACGGAAAAAGATGTGTGCCGTGTGATTTGGGGGGTGCTGCATGATGTGATTGAAGTCCACACAGTAGCCATATATCAGTAGCAGGGATTAGGGAAAGAGGGATAGCAGCAGTCACGGGATGGGATTGGGAAAACTGGGTGCTGTGCTGAGGGAAAGAGGCTCTTTTCCTCCTAATCATCCATCTTTTCTATGGTCTGATAGATATCCATCTTGTCCTCAGCTTTCCCTTTGATATCAAGTGTCTTATCCTGTATCGCCCCAGTGTCAATGTCATTATCCTGTACCCCTAGTGCCAGTGCCATTACCCTGTACCCCCAGTGTCATTATCCTGTACCCCTAGTGCCAGTGTCATTACCCTGTACCCCCAGTGTCATTATCCTGTACCCCTAGTGCCAGTGTCAATATCCTGTACCCCCAGTGTCAGTGTCATTATCCTGTACCCCCAGTGTCAGTGTCATTATCCTGTACCCCCAGTGTCAGTGTCATTGTCCTGTACCCCCAGTGTCATTATCCTGTACCCCCAGTGTCAGTGTCATTATCCTGTACCCCCAGTGTCAGTGTCATTATCCTGTACCCCCCAGTGTCAGTATCATTATCCTGTACCCCCAGTGTCAGTATCATTATCCTGTACCCCCAGTGTCAGTGTCATTATCCTGTACCCCCAGTGTCAGTATCATTATCCTGTACCCCCAGTGTCAGTATCATTATCCTGTACCCCCAGTGTCAGTATCATTATCCTGTACCCCCAGTGTCAGTGTTATTATCCTGTACCCCAGTGTCAGTATCTTAGGCTATATGTAATTGCTCTTTAGGCGGCTTCTATATGTGATAATAGTACAGGAGGGGCCTCAGTATAAATACTGTATATGTAAAAAAAAAAAAAAAATACATGATCTGCCCATAGAGCAGTATTGTCAGAATACACAGGACTAATAAAGGGTTTATCCAACATGTAACACTAATTTGGAAACCATAGTGCGGCTTTTATGGCCTCTGTCCCCACAAAATGACTGTCCACATCCAGTGCAGACACTGGGGCCGATCATTACTGATAATGATGTAATGTGTGAGGATGGAAAGAGAAGAGAATTCACCAGTCTCCACATGGAAGAGTATTGGGTGGTAATGCTTCACACCTCCACATACTGACTCTATAGGAGATTTCCCAAGTCAGTTAGGGCAGACCCTGTATGGGGGGGGGAATAGATGGCGGCAGAGGTGGATTAATTTTAGTAATCTTTTCCATATGAAGATGCTGGATAACATTCTGCTTCTCTTTGAATATTATTTGGCTGATGGACTCGGTGGTTTTCCTAGGACAAGGAATGTCCGTGTGTAAGAAAAACTGTGACTGACTGTAAATAACAGATTCCATTATTAACGGCAATAAATAAGAGGCTACAAGAAATCCTGTGATATCTGCAGGCACAGGACAGGTCTCTTCTGTGCACTGTAGAGCTTGCTAAAAGGCGCACGTTATACTGAGAAGCCGAAAATGATCAACTAATAAAAACATTTATGGTAGCCATAGTGTGGGCCCCTAGAGGCAATTTCCCTGGTAGGCCCCTGGCACCCCAGTCCGACCCTGGGTGTACTCACTGTTGGCAAATAACACACAAGTCTCTTTTAAACCAAGGTGGTGGTGGCCAGCGCCACGGCCGGATGTACTCAGGGTCCCCCACCCGGCTGGTGGTCTCTATCCTTCTCCTGCACTGTTTTCTTAGAATATGACTTCCCCGTGTGTAACGTAGGAGTCCGCTCCCGCCTGGATGTGGCCTAAGGGGTTGTGCCCGTAGACGCTGGCCCGTGGGATCTATGGGCCCTGGCGGTGACCACTTATCCTTAATCAGTGGGCTGTTGCCTTCTATTCGGGACTTTGGATGGGACAGAACCTCTAGTCTTTGCCTCAATCGGTTTATTAACCAGCTCCAGTTGATTCTGGTTTCTGGCTTCAGAGTCCGAGTACCCCCCTTTGTGCTACGGTTTCCGGGTCGGTTCCCCGTGTCGGTACCGGCGGGTTTCCCGTCTCCTGCTGACGGAGACCACCGTCTGCCTCCTAGCCAGCGGTACCAGGGCTCCAACCCTGGCACCTTCAAATTGAATTCTCTCTCCTGCTGCTGGGACTACACCTAGCCCCAGCTCCTCTCAACTTGAACTTCAAACACTATCTGTCTGTTTTCCCGCCCCGGGCTGTCTAAACCCCTCGGTGGGTGTGCACCAACCGCCTGGCCACACCCACTGGTGTGTCTATCTGTCCCTAAGGGGGTGACTAGGCTTTAATGGTTGGCTGCTGTTCCTAAGTGCGGGAACGGTGTCATGTGGGGGCCTAATTGTGACTACCTGGATTCTCCAGGGCGTCACACTCCCCCTTGGTTGAATACACAACATCCGCGGGCTGTCCGACCACCACCGGTTTACTTTGCTTTTTTTAATGCTAAAAAAATAGAAAAAAAAAAGATATCAAACACTTACAAGTATACTAACATTTGTACATTTTTGTTTCTTCCCTCACGGGAGGCAGGTCACTTAAACGTTGCATAACTGTTATAAACGGGATGGGACCGGGTCCTTCTTGCCTCCACCACCCAAACAAACCTAACCCTGGTGCCACCACTAAAACACAGGTTGGCACCCCTTGCCCAAGTCCAGGTTAAGTCCGGGTGTTGCCCAACGTGCCAGGTAAAAAGTTCCTTACCCAGCAGTCCTTTCAAGAGCCCCACGTCCAGGAGACCCCTGATCCGGAGCATAGTCACCGGTCCCTATGGTGACTGGGCCTCGGCCTACTCTACCGCAGGCCCATCCTCCAATCAGCCTCTCCGGAGACTGCTTAAAGGCGTAGAAGGGGGTCCAGGATTATTTACAAGGCCCAATAATGGGTTGTTATGGGTTGGTGTTATGATCCGGAACCATGGAAGATCACCATAAATCATTGGCAAAAAGGTGACAAGAGCATTGGCAACTAATCTGGCCGCCATCCCCTTACTAACCATCAACTATAGTAGTAGCTGAGGGGTGAACTAACATCCTATGCACCGCGAACCCAGCCGGAGAACTAGCTCTCCTAAAGGAAGGAAAGATGAATAACTCTCTGCCTCAGAAATAGACCGCAAAGGTATAGCAAGCCCCCAACATTCAAAGACTGCGGTGATATAGGAAAACACAATACACAGATAGATGATAGGATTAGCAAAGGTTGAGGCCCCATTGACTAAATAGGAAAGGATAGGAAAGGGACTGATGGTGGCCAGAGAAAAACCCTACAAAAATCCAAAAACCTGATAGTACAAAAAGCCCTCAGATCACTAGATCTGAACTCCGTCCTATATCAGGCGCTCTTGTCATACCAATGAACAGAAAGCAGGAACCATTACAAATACAGAAGCAACAAACACATGAACTTATAGGAGCAATACTCCAAACATAGCTGCAGGGAGCTTTCCAGCTAAGCAACTGAGAGGGAAGATTCCTGCATGCAAATAACTGACAATAACCACAGTAAATGACAAACCCAGATAAGAGCAAAAAGAACAAAACAACATAAGAAAGAAGCAAGCACTTATCCGAGGTAGATGTGGTCTGGAGCAAGATGAGAAGGCTGGTAAACAAAAGAACAAATGACAACCGGCTCGGCCTACTAGCAGACCAAGGTTTAAATAGGCAGAGAGTTAGCAATGGAAACGCCCATTGCTCCAGCACACCTGTCTCTGTCCAAACGATTACTGGCCACAAGAGGGAGCCTCACAGCAGCAAAAGCATAACTGACATTCACAACAGGTTGGCCTGCAAGTTCTCAGCCATTGTCTTTGGTTATTAACTTTAAAACTGGAACTTTAAAACGTACTGTCCCAACGGGGGAAAACTGAACTGAGGGTAGCCGGGAACTGCTACCTAATTTTCTTCATCTTTAAATAGCAATCTCATGGCGCAGCTGCCGTTGCTGCCGCTCCCAGTACGGAGCGTCGGCTGCCTGCTCCGGGTCAGCCTGTGCGGGGGACAGGCCCAGCTGGAGTCCCTCCATGCCGGCTACGACCGGCACCTTTGGTAATGCGGGACCCCGCTGTGACGTGGCCTGCTCTGCGACTTGGCAGCTACATCCCCGCCGAGGTCGGGTGTCTGGGAGCGGTCAACGTGACTTGCGGTGCTGGCTTCTGGTGGATTACCGCCTCCGCTGTGGCCGGGCAGACTGCCGGAGCCGTCGTCATCTCTGTCGCGGCCATGCTCGTGGCCGGGTGAGATGTAATCAGCGGTGCAGCCGGGATGGAAGCCGAGACCGGTGCCAGGGTGGTGAGAAAGGTAAGGCCCGGGGCTCCAGATCTGGGCCCTCTCCCACAGACGCTGCAGGCTCCGCTACCGGTGACAGGGGTAACGGGTCGGTCGGGGCGTTGATCGCGGGCATGGGCAGTGAGGGAGGTGGCGTGGTGGATGGCAGCAGGACGGGTCCCTCAGCCTGGCAGGCCAGTTCCTGGGGAACATAGGGGCGGGGGTCACTGCTTACCTGCTCCTCTGAGACCACCTCCACTTCGCATACCCGAACGGTTGCGACCAGGCCCTTCATCTCCGACATCCACTCCACCAACACGGAGTGGACCTTGGCCTGGAACCTCTGGCACATCTTGCCGCTGGGTCCAGGAACGTGTGTCTGCAGAGTCCTGGCGTCCCTGCACTTATCAGCCGCGGTTACATCAGCTCTTCCCGCTTCTCCCCCTTGGTCTTTTGCAGGCACTCTTCTTCGGGCCTGTTAGTTTCGTGACTTCCGGTCGCGCTTTTCGGCCGTGTTCCCAGGGGGCGGGGCTTTGTCTTTTGCGCTCTTTTCGCGGGGAAAAAAACGCTGGGCTGAGGCTTTTCGCGCCAAAATGGCGACCAAAATGGCGACTTCTGAAAACTTTGCAACGGATCACCGCTGACTGTCCAATACAAGGCGCACTTCTACAAGGTAAGTGGACGGGTAAGTATCCTGTTCGTGACACCAGAAATTGAGGTGTGTCGCCCCCATGCCAGCAGCCGGCGCTGCTCGGATCCGGATCTTCTGTGGGTGGGTCGAGGGTCTCCGGACCCGGGAGTCTCGCGGTCATTTCAACTAAAAGGGGGGTTGTGGATTAGGGACGCATATGTACGGCTGGTGCCGTGTTAAGTTCGTGACGCCACCCACGGTGTGTGGTGAAGTGTGACACCACCGCTGCTGTGACGGGCACCCGGGGGAGATGTTGTGCAGCAAGCTGTTAACCCCTCCGTAGGCAGGGATGGTGGCCCCGGGACCCGATGGCTCAGATTCAGGGGCAATGACGATCGCAGGGGGTATTGGTGTACTCACTGTTGGAAAATATCACACAAGTCTCTGGTGGTGGTGGCCGATGCCATGGCCGGATGTACTCAGGGTCCCCCACCGGCTGGTGGTCTCTATCCTTCTCCTGCACTGTTTTCTTAGAGTATGACTTCCCCATGTGTAACGTAGGAGTCCTGTCCCGGCTGGATGTGGCCTAAGGAGCTGTGCCCGCAGACGCTGGCATGTGGGATCTATGTGCCCTGGCGGTGACCGCTTATCCCCAATCGGTGGGCTGTTGTCTTTTATGAGGGACTTTGGGTGGGACAGAACCTCTAGTCCTGGCGACAATCGGTTAATTAACCAGCTCCAGTCGATTCTGGTTTCTGGCTTCAGGGTCCGAGTACCCCCCTTTGTGCTACGGTTTCCGGGTCGGTCCCCTGTGTCGGTACCGGCGGGCTACAACCCTGGCCCGGGATGTCTCGGTTCCATTGAGCCGTTTTCCTGTCTCCTGCTGATGGAAACCACCATTTGCCTCCTAGCCAGCGGTACCAGGGCTCCAACCCTGGCACCTTCAAATTGAACTCTTTCTCCTGCTGCTGGGACTACACCTAGCCCCAGCTCCTCTCAACTTGAACTTCAAACACTATCGGTCTGTTTTCCCGCCCCGGGCTGTCTAAACCTCTCGGTGGGTGTGCACCAACCACTTGGCCACACCCACTGGTGTGTCTATCTGTCCCTAAGGGGGTGACTAGGCTTTAATGGTTGGCTGATGTTTCTAAGTGCGGGAACGGTGTAATGCGGGGGTCTAATTGTGACTACCTGGATTCTCCAGGGCGTCACACTTGCATACAGTATAATGGCCCTCAAATAACTGTAGATAAAGTTATAACGGCTCCCTCATAGGCCTCCATATAATATAATGGGCCCCACAAAGTCTTTCATATGGTATTATAGGCCACACATAATTCTCCATAGAGTACTGGACCCCACATAGTCCTCTATATAGTATAATGTGCTCCCCTATAGTCCACCATAAAGTATAACGGGACCCACATAGTTCTCCATATCATCTAATGCACCCCATAGTAATCCTTGTATTCTAATGCACCCTGATAGTCCTCCATATAGGTTAATACATCCCATAGTCCTTCATATATTATAATGCACTGTCGATAGTTATCCATATATTATAATTCACCCCATAATCCTTCATATAAATGCACTCCTCATAGTCCTCTATGTATTATAATGCACCTCATATTCCACCACATAATAAAAGGCAGCCTACATATTCCTCCATATAGTATTATGCAGCCCACATATTCCTCCATAAAATATTATGCAGACCCTATATTCCTCCATATACGGTAGTAGTATGCAGCCCATATTCTACCATATGGTGGAATATATATGTGCCGCCCCCCTGCCAGCAGCCGGGCTGCTCGGATCCGGATCCGCAGTGTGGCTTGAGGGATTGTACCGGACCCGGGGGTCGCGCAGACACTGCGAATAAAAGGGGACGTATTTGTACGGGATTTGCCGTAAACTGTCTGTGACGCCACCCACGGTGTGTGGTGAATTGTAGCACCACCGCTGCTGTTGTGGGGCACCCGGGGGCGATGGGTTGGCAGCTGGATGTTAACCCCTCCGTGGGTAGGTATGGATGCCCCGGGGCCCAGTGGCTCTATGCTGAGGATGGTGACTGCAGGGGTCGGCGCACCCTGTCAGACCTGGGGATGATAGTTTACTCACGATTGAATGAATCACACAAGTTCAATGGTAAACCAAGGTGCTGGTGGCTGTCCGCCGCGGCCGGGTGTATCTGGTCCCACACCCAGGCTGATGGTCTGTGTCACTTTCCTCTGCACTCTATGTTTGGTGTGTTGGACTTCCCGGTGTGAAACACAGGAGTCCGCTTCCAGTCCTTTTGTTGGGAGCCTTGCCCGCTGACGCTGACCCTTGGGCTCTACCGGGGCCTGGCGGATGCCCTATCCCCCACGGTGGGTGGTTCTCTGCTTTTGGGACTTTGGTTGGGACAGGACCTATAATCCTGCCCTCAATTGGTTAATTAGCTAGGCCGTTGGTTTCGGTCCTGGCTTCAGGGTCCAAGTACCCCCTCTGTGCACGGTTTCCGGGTCGGTTCTCCGGTGTCGGTACCGGTGGGCTCCAACCCTGTCCCGGTCCACCTCGGATCCCCGGCAGCCATCTTCCCGTCTCCTGACAGACACGGACCACCGTCTGCCACCTAGCCAGCATGCCGGGGCTCCAACCCCGACGCCTTTTCCTTTCTGTCTTCCACTTCACTTCCTCCTCTCAACTACTCCACTCCAGTAGACTGAAACCTTTCCTTTGAACTTCTACTTTCAACTACTGCTTCTCTAGACCCCTAGGTGGGCGTTCTCCATCCGCCTGGTCCCGCCCACTGGTGTGCCTTTCCTACACTGGGGGGGTGACTAGGGTTTTTGTTGGCTAGATGTAACCCTGTATGGGATGATGTTATGCGGGGGCCTATTCTGTGTGACTACCTGGGTTTCCCAGGGCGTCACACATATATATATATACAATATCGTATATAGTATATGTGTAATATATATTATGCTGCAGCAGCCATATAGCATTATGCAGCCCCCATATAGTATTTTGCAACTTTAATCTAGTAGTATGTAGCCCCAACATAGTGTAATGCAGCCCCCATACTGTATTCCTCCATATAGTATTATGCACCCCTTATATTCCTCCATATAGTAGTATACACCCTTTAAATTCCTCCATATAATATTATGCACCCCTTATATTCCTCCACATAGTAGAATGCACCCTTTATATTCTTCCATATAGTATTATACACCTCTTATGTTCCTCCATATAGTATTATGCACCCCTTATACTCCCTCTATAGTTATTATACGTCCCTTATATTCCTCCATAAAATAGTATGCACCCCTTATATTCCACCATATACTAGTATGCAGCCCCATATAGTGCACCATCATATTGTATTCCCCAATATAGTATTGTGCACCAACCTATAGTGATATGTGTGCCGTTGCTCGGGTCCAGGCCTTCAGGAGTGGTGGCTCGAGGGTCTCCGGACCCGGGGGCCTCGTGGAAACGCCAAATAAATGGGGGGATGTAGATGTACGGGCAGGGCCGTAATAAGTTCGTGACGCCACCCACGGTGTGTGGTGAGGTGGGACACCACCGCTGCAGTTATGGGGCACCCGGGGAAGATGTTGTGCAGCAACATAGTGTGGTGGCTTGGTGCAGGGGATGGCGACCACAGGGGGTGCTGGTGTACTCACTGTTAGTAAAACACACAAGTCTTTGGTAAACCAAGGTGATGGTGGCCGGTGCCGTGGTCGGTTGCATTCAGGTCATCCACCAGGCTGGTGGTCTCTATCCTGTTCCTGCACTTCTTTGTGTAAGGTGGATTTTCCTAGTGTGAAACACAGGAGTCTGCTCCCGGCTGGATGTGACCTAAGGAGCTGTGCTCGCAGACGCTGGCTCCTGGGATCTATGGGCCCTGGCGGTGACCGCTTATCCCTAATCGGTTGGCTGTTGTCTTCTATGAGGGACTTTGGGTGGGACAGGACCTCTAGTCCTGGCCCCAATCGGTTAATTAACCAGTCCGCTTGTTTCCGGTTTCTGGCTTCAGGGTCCGAGTACCCCTCTTTGTGCTACAGTTTCCGGGTCGGTTCCCCGTGTCAGTACCGGTGGGCTACAACCCTGCCCCGGTCCACCTCGGTTCTGCCGAGCCGTTTTCCCGTCACCTGCTGATGGAGACCACCGTCTGCCTCCTTGCCAGTGGCACCAGGGCTCCTACCCTGGTACCGTTCAACATGAACTCTCTGCTGGAGCTACCCTTAGCTCCAGCCCACACTCCTCTCCAAACTGAACTTCAGACTAATCTGACTTAAACTCCTCTGCTTTCCCGCCCCGGGCTGTCTAGACCCCTGGGTGGGCGTGTCCCAACTGCCTGATCATGCCCACTGGTGTGTCTATCTTTCCCTAAGGGGGTGACTAGGGTTTTCTGGTTGGCTGTGTGTTGCCTAATGAGGGAACGATGTAATGCAGGGGCCTAACTGTGACTACCTGGTTTTGCCAGGGCGTCACATATGCAGCTCCCATATACTTTTATGCAACCCCCATATAGTAGTATGCACCCCCATAGTCCTATGGTCACCCTGATTAAATACATACTCACTTCTCCTCATTCCCCCACTGCGCCAGTCTCCTCAGCATGTGTGCACTCTTCTGCCGCTCTCACATCTCAACACAGTGGCATGCAGTAGTGATGCCACCATGCTCCTCTGTGCTGACAAATGAGAGTGTCACAGACACAGCAGGAGAATGATGAGAGAGGGAGCGCTCTGCTCCTTCTCTTACCATTGCTTTCAATTGTATTGGCATCTATGATGTCGATACAAATGAAAGTGTGATCCTCAGCAGGGGGCCCATGGGTGGGAGAGGGGCTAGTGCCAGTGCTGGCATTAGCCCCCCCCTGACTTACGGGCCCCATAGCGGTCGTGTGGCCTGCCTCTATTGGTGGTATGCCACTGGTGGAGGCTACAGGGAGATCATCAAACAATCCTCTCCAATCTAGCCAGCTCACTAGTGAATCATCTAGAATGGAGTTGCTAAAATGAGGTCCTCATAGAATCAGCTACAATCCAATATTGTAGCTTGTTACAACTCTGCTGCGCTCTGTCACGCTTCTCTCTGCGAGGCTCCGCCCAATCTTCAGAAAAACTCAATTTTAGTCACCTCAACACTGACCTGTCCAGAGTGGAGGCTGCAGGGAGATCCTGAAAAAATCCACTCTAATCTAGCCGTCTCACTAATGAATAATCTAGAATGGAGTTGCTAAAATGAAGTCCTCAAAAAATCCACTCCAATCTAGGCGACTCATTAATGAATCATTCAGAATGGATTTGTTAAAATGAGGTCCTCAAAAAATCAACTACAATACAATATTGTAGATTGTGACGACTTTGCTGGGCTCTGTTATGCTTCTCCACATGAGGCATCGCCCAATCTTCAAAAAAACTCCATTCTAGTCACCTCAGCACCAACCTGTCTAGAGTGGAGGCTACGCTGAGATCCTCAAAAAAGCCACTCCAATTTAGACAGCTCACTAGTGAATCATTTAGAATGGAGTTGCTAAAATGAGGTCCTCAAAAAATCAACTACAATCCAATATTTTAAATTATTACAACTCTGCTGTCTGTTACGTTTCTCCCTGTGAGGATCTGCCCAATCTTCAGAAAAACATCCATTCTAGTCACCTCAGTGCTGACCTGTTCATAGTGGAGGCTACAATGAGGTCCTCAAAAAATCTACTCCAATCTAGACGCTCACTAGTGAATCACCTAGAATGGAGTTGCTAAAATGAGGTCCTTAAAAAAATCAACTTTAATCCAATGTTGTAAATTATGATGACCCTGTTGGCTGTGCTCTGTTTGCATGTTGTAGATTTGGTGCAGAAATGTTGTTCATGAAACCTTCTGACAGAAAAATAGACGAAAAAACACATGCGTTTTGGTACATTTTTGTGCCATACATTTTTCTTAATGTACTCAATGGGTTGAAGGGATAAAAAGTGCAGGAAAAAACACAATAATATTCACATGCTGTAGATTGCACCAAATCTTCAAAAAAAATAAATAATATATATATATAAATATAGATTTCCCAGGGGGCATTGCTCTAGAATCAATGCGTTGAGAAACACGTGATTGTGTCTCCGCGGTGTGGATGTTGATCTCCCTAAGGTCAACCATCCTTGCTTATGTAGTCTTAGGCATTGCTCCCATTAGCCAGATTCCTACTCCACACTGATGAGGGGCAAATACCCCGAAACAGCTGTCTGTGGATGGATACCATGTTTTGGCATAGGCAGTTTCCTTGACTGGAGACTGCCCTTCCCGTGGTTGTTCCTTCCCGGTGAAAGACCTGGCTAGTTTCCTGGCAGCGTTGAGAAACATGTGATGGTGTCTCCGCGGCTTTCTTGTTTGCATATTTCCCAGGGTGCATTGCTCTAGAATCACTGCATTGAGAAACACGTGATGGTGTCTCCGCGGTGTGGATGTTAATCTCCCTAAGGTCAACCATCCTTGCTTTTATTTTATATATATATATATATATATATATATATATATATATGTGTGTGTGTATATGTAAGTGTGTGTGTATGTATATGAATATATATATATATATATATATATATATATATGTGTCTGTGTGTGTATATATGTGTGTATATATGCTGATTTTACTGTAAAAATATATTGAAAGTTTTAGTTGTGATTATTCCATTGAAGTGTTTCTTAAAAATTTTCTGCTACAATATTGCTAACTACTGTGCCATCATTGATGAACTGCCCAGATGAAGGCCTTTACTACACATACATTATCAAAAAAAAAAGTAATCTTATATGTCTCACAGATCTAAAGGTTTCCATTTCATGAATAAAGGGGGCTTTACACACAGCGACATCGCTAGCGAAAGCACCCGCCCCCGTCGTTTGTGAGTCACAGTCAAATCGCTGCCCTTGGCGCACAATAACGCTGGGCGCTGCTGTCACACATACTTACCTTCCTAGCGACGTCGCTGTGACACCGCACGAACCACCGGCGACCAGCCTCTTTTCTAAGGGGGCGGTTTGTGCGGCGTCACAGCGACGTCACACGGCAGACTTCCAATAGAAGCGGAGGGGCGGAGAGCAGCCACAGAAAGTCACGCCCACCTCATTGCCGGCAGGACGCAGGTACGGTGTTGTTCGTCGTTCCTGGGGTGTCACACGTAGCGATGTGTACTACCCCAGGAACAACCTGTGTACTGCACGAGCAACGACATTTGGGAAATGGACGACGTGTCAACAATCAACGATTTGGTGAGTATTTTACATCGTTAGCAGTCGCTCATACGTGTCACACGCAACGACGTCGCTAACGAGGCTGGATGTGCGTCACGAATTCCGTGACCCCAATGACATCTCGTTAGCGATGTCGTTCCGTGTAACGGAGCCTTAAGTGTTTGTTTGGCCTTGTGACCTATCTATATGGGATTGACTATGTAAATTCAACAATTTAGATGCCACAACATATACTTATTTTTCTTTTGTGTACACATGGGACAATGGATAAAAGCTTATACAGTAGTGATAAAAATGCACTGGCTGCAAAAGACAATAACCTGAAGTGAAATTGAAAGACTTTGGTGACCTCTGTTAAGAAATTCAGAGAACATTATTCAGAAATCGCTGTATTAAGAGAGAGATTTTCTGCCAGGCTTTCATGACCTCTAGAAAGGTGGAAAATATTTTATATCCCAAGTGAGACGATTTTCGAATGGATGCCAGGAAATAAATTATTCATTAAAAACAGGAATCCCTTAAAAAAAGGATATTTTTGTGTACTCACCGTAAAATGTCTTTCTTGGAGCCTTTCATTGGGGGACACAGACAGTGGGTTATATGGTGTCTCCAGGGGAGGCTTGACACTAGGTTTAAAAAAGAGTTAGCTCCTCCTCCCACAGCATATACCCCAGCTAGGCGGGAACTAGCTCAGTTTGGTGTAAAAGCAGTAGGAAAAGGATAACTAAAACCACAAGGGCGGGAGCTGTGTCCCCCAATGAAAGGCTCCAAGAAAGACATTTTACGGTGAGTACACAAAAATGTCCTTTCCTTTCTCGCCTTTTCATTGGGGGACACAGACAGTGGGACGTCCCAAAGCAGTCCCTGGGTGGGAACTGAACTATTAACAGTGTATAACATCAGACTAAGAGCTGACTAACAACTGCAACTGCAGTGAACTCATATCAAAACACTGTCAAGAACCGAGCAGTGGCCACTTATAAATGGGCCACTGCCGCTTGAAGGACTTGTCTTCCAAGAGCAGCATCCGCGGAGGCATGCGTATGCACTCTGTAGAATTTTGTGAACGTGTGCACACTGGACCAGGTAGCGGCCTTGCAAAGTTGGGCCGCCGAAGCCTGATGGCGGATAGCCCAGGAGGCACCCACTGCTCGTGTAGAGTGGGCCCGCACAGATTGAGGGGGAATGGCACCTCGTGCTTTGTATGACTCACAGATGGCAGTCCTGATCCATCGAGAAATCGTGGATTTAGACGCCGGGTTGCCCTTTTTGTGTCCTACTGGGAGGACGAAGAGGGCATCGGACTTGCGCAACGGCGCTGTTCTGGAGATGTAGATCCGCAGAGCCCTGACAAGATCGAGAGTGTGAAGGGCTTTCTCAAAGGAGTGGACCGGGGCCGGACAGAATGACGGCAACACAATGTCCTCGTTCAGGTGGAAAGAGGATACGACCTTCGGAAGAAAGGCGGGGGAAGGCCGAAGGACCACCTTATCATGATGGAATATCAGGTAAGGTGAGCGACAGGAAAGACCTGCCACTTCGGACACTCGCCTGATAGAGGTAATAGCGACTAAAAGGCAACTTTCCAAGACAGTCGGTGAAGAGAGATTTCTCTCAGAGGTTCGAAAGGAGGAAGTTTAAGAACTCCCAGAACCAGATTCAGATCCCAGGGATCTAAGGGGTGGCGATAAGGAGGGACCAAATGCACTACCCCTTGAAGAAAGGTACGGACCGGAGGGCGAGAAGCCAGCTGCTTCTGGAAAAAAATCGACAAGGCAGAAACTTGTCCTTAAGGGTACTGAGAGCAAGACCCGAGTCCAGACCGTCTTGCAGAAAAACAAGAACATTAGGGATTGAAAAGGTCAGGGGCGACCGATTATGACAGTCACACCAGGAAAGATAGGTCTTCCAGGTCCTGTGGTAAATGCTGGCGGAGGAAGGCTTCCGAGCATTAAGCATGGTATGAACTACCCTGGAAGAAAGACCCGATTTGGCTAGAATCAGGGATTCAAGCGCCACGCCATCAAATGCAGCTGTGCTGTATTCTGGTGGAATATTGGACCTTGCGACAGAAGATCCGGGTGG
The DNA here is from genome assembly GCF_048569485.1 of Anomaloglossus baeobatrachus. NCBI lineage: Eukaryota > Metazoa > Chordata > Amphibia > Anura > Aromobatidae > Anomaloglossus > Anomaloglossus baeobatrachus. The sequence goes on from NC_134360.1 coordinate 104,651,543, forward strand.
TCGGGAAGACGCCAGGGAGTGTCGCTGAGAAGTTGGAGGAGCTCTGGATACCAGGCTCTTCTGGGCCAATCCGGGGCCACGAGGATCACCGGGATTCCCTCCGCTTTGATTTTCTTGATTACTCTCGGAATGAGAGGAAACGGAGGGAAGATGTAGGGCAGGCGAAACTGCGACCATGGAAAGACTAGGGCGTCGGAGCTGAGCGCTAGCGGGTCTCTCGACCGAGATATGAAGGTATGTATTTTGGCATTCATTCGAGACGCCATGAGGTCCACATCCGGGAGTCCCCAACGAAGAGTGATCTGATGGAACACTTCGTCGTGGAGGGACCATTCCCCTGCTGCTAGACCTTGCCTGCTGAGAAAGTCTGCGGCCCAGTTGTCTACCCCTGGGATATGGACAGCTAAAATAATGGGGATGTGCTTCTCTGCCCAAAGAAGAATCCTGGATACCTCCTTCATCGCTGCCTTGCTGCGAGTTCCTCCCTGACGGTTGATGTAAGCCACGGCCGTGGCATTGTCTGACTGGATCCGAACAGGGAGGCCCAATAGTAGGGGTTGAAAATTCTGAAGGGCCAAAAATATGGCTCTGATCTCCAGAACATTGATGTGCAGAGAGCGCTCGGAAGGAGACCAGCGTCCCTGAACAGTGTGGTGGAGAAACACCGCCCCCCAGCCTATCAGGCTGGCATCCGTCGTGACTACCTGCCAGTGGACCAGGCGGAAGGATTTCCCTTGAGATAGGGATGAGGCTTGAGTCCACCAGGCGAGGGAGCTGAGCGCAGACCGAGATAGGCGGACTGACCGGTCCAGGGAAGCTGGATTCTTGTCCCAGGAGGATAGAAGATCCAGTTGTAGAGGGCGCAGATGGAATTGGGCAAAGGACACGGCTTCTATGACCGCCACCATCTTGCCTAACACTCTCATTCCATTCCGAAGGGATGTGTGACGGCGAGAGCGGAGGGATTGGGCGGCCCGGATCAGGGAAGACCTCTTGTCCTCTGGAAGAAAAACCCGGGACTGAGCCGTGTCTATCAGCATACCTAGAAAGGTGATGCGCTGATGAGGAATGACTTTTTGAAGTTGCTAAGCCACCCTAGCCTTGACAGCGTATCTAGGCAAATCTGCACGCTTTCTGAGCAAACGTGAAGAGAGCTCCCTTTGACAAGAAGGTCGCAAATAGGGAACGACCAGGATGCCTCTGGGGTGTAAAATAGACATGACGGCCGCCATGACCTTTGTGAAGACCCGAGGCGCAGTGGCCAGCCCAAAGGGGAGGGCCCTGAATTGGAAATGACGGTGTCCTACGGCAAAGCGAAGGAACTGTTGATGAGAGACACATATGGGAATGTGTAAATAAGCATCTTGAACGTCTATGGAAGCTAGGAATTCTCCAGGTTCCATGGTGGCTAGTACTGCTCTCAATGATTCCATTCGGAAAGTTCGAATCCGTACGGATTTGTTCAGCCGTTTGAGGTCCAAGATAGGGCGGACAGAGCCATCTTTTTTGGGAATGACAAAAAGGTTTGAATAGAAACTCCAGGGGCACTGGAATGATAACGTTTGCTTTCTGTAAAGAGGCTATGGCCTGAAATAAGGCCTGGCTTTGCGTTTTGGACTTTGGAAGACGAACGAGAACGCAGAAACCTGTTGGCCGGCAGGGAATGGAAATCGATTTTGTAACCTGAGGTGACTATTTCTCGAACCCAAGCATCGTGAGTGTGGTCTAGCCAGATATGTCGAAAAAGCAGAAGCCGCCCTCCCACAGGAGTCGGATTTGCGGGATACCTGGCGTCATGCTGAGGGGGCCTGTACAGAGCGAGGTCCTTTGGGTTTAGGTTGCTTGGAGTGGGAACGCCAAGAAGAGCCCCTTGAGGGACCGGATCCTTGATTTGAGCGTTGGGACGGTCCTTGGGCCAATGGTTTTTGGGGGGCAGGCCGAAAGGACTGCCTGCACCAAGAAGATTTTTTGAAATTTCTGGCTACAGGCCGCTTTTGTGGTAGAATGGTACTTTTACCACCCGTCGCCTCAGATATGAGTTTGTCCAGGGATTCACCAAACAGACGAAGACCCTGGAAGGGAAGTGTGGACAGGGACTTCTTGGAGGCACTGTCCGCATTCCATATTTTTAGCCACAGAACCCTGCAGGCGAAGACAACATTGGCTGCCGTTAGGGCTGACCAGCTAGCTGCATCTAGGGAGCCGTGAAGAAAATAATTAGAGGCGAGAGAGAACAAATCAAGGATCTCAAGAGCCTCCGGAGGAATATTGCAAGGGCGAAGCCACTTGCGCAGGTTCCTACTCCACACGCTCATAGCTCTTGCCACCCATGTCATGGCAAACAGGGGGCGCAGAGAGGAGCCCGAAGCCTGGAAAATAGATTTGACCGCAGCCTCAACTGCGCGGTCGGACGAGTCCTTGAGAGACGTGTTGTCTGAAACAGACATAACCGTGTGTTTAGCCAGTCTGGATACTGGCGGATCCACAACGGGGGGAACCGACCAGGGCTTAACCATTTCCAGAGGAAAGGGATAAGCGAATGAAGAGGAGGATTTTTTATTAAACCTCCTATCAGGGTGATCCCACCGTTTAGATATGATTTGATGAAAAATCGGATCCTGGGCAAAGGACTTAGGCTTCTTGGCTCGCTTGATTGCCGACTGAGAAGTCGGGTCCGAGGGCTGATCAGAAATCGACAGAGAGTGATTGACAGCCGCTATTAAAGTGTCTTCCATATGCCTAGACTCAGAAGGGACATCTGAATCAGAGTCAGAGTCTCGGGAATCGTGACTACTAAAGGTCACGGAGCCTGAGTCAGACTGACCATCGTGTGAGTCAGACGAAGCGGAGCGGTCGCAATGGCGCCTTTTGGAGACAGCCTTTTTATGTACTGGGGATGATACACCAGACGAAGGCGGGCTCCTCTGAGGGAGCTGAGCCAGGGGGAGGCTGTGGGAGCCAGTGGAAGGCTGAGATATCTGAGCGGCCAGGTCATCTAACCTTTTAGACATCAGAAGAGCCCATGCAGGGATAGCCTCATCAGACGGGGGTGCTGCCTGAATGGTGGCCGGGGCCGAACCCACAGATTGCACGACCCCCTGGTCCGGCAACGCCTGTTGTGACATTGTAGTAGGGGCATCGCAGCCCCGGCAGAGTGGATAGCTTCGACCATTGGGAAACGAGCTTCCACAGGTGGTACAAGCATAGTACAGGTCCATAGAGGATGCCTGGGAAGCTTTATCACCCTTGCGGTTTTTACGCATGTCAGCAATCCTACCAATTTTTTTAAAAAAAGCTCTTGGGAGCTGTTGGGAGTACCTTCTGATGTTGTGCTCCATGGTGTCTGAACCATTATCCCCTGGGGAAACTGAATTTATTAAACTCCTTGGCATGTTATGCTCTGTTGCAAATCCTGCCAATTTTTTTTTTTTTTTTTTTTTTTTTTTAAAAAAAAGCTTTTGTGAGCTGTTGGGAGTACCTTGTGATGCTTTGCTGCATGGTGTTTGAACTATTACCCCTGGGGAAACTAAATTTTTTGAAATCCTCAGTGTTAGCTAGTGGAATAAAGCCTGAGTTCCAGAGTGAAACTGCCACTTCCACGGTGCTGCATGCTTCACAAACTGCGGTCTAGGAAGCAGGCGATGATGCCTCCTGTTCCCAAACTGCTTTTGGTCAGATGCAATCATCATCAACGACATTAGCTTCAATGTCCCAGCGTGGCGTTCATTTGTCCATAAAACATACATTACTGAATCATTTGAATAGAATTTGAATGGAGGGCCACTTTAGCCAGTGGTGTTGGTGGAGGAGGAGGAGGAGGGCAAGGCCAACATCAAAATGACCACATTGGCAACAGCACTGTAAAATGTTGTGGAGTATGTATTCCAACTTTTACACTAATGATCTAGGGGACGCAGAAAACTACAAATGACTGCCATCCCTCCCCAATATATGTTACAGGGCCACTGAGTAGAGGGCCACTGGAGCCGGTGGTGCTGGTGTGGCGCCCTGGACTAGCCAGGTCATCACAGGTAACACACACACACCCCCACCCCCCAGACAGTTACATTAGCCAGACACAAAATCCTTGTTGCCTCCCTCCAGGGTCTGATGACCAGATAGGGCGGAGCCAGGCGGTTGGCCCCACCCACCGAGGAGTTCACAGGCCTGGAGGCGGGAAAAGTGACAGATTAGTCTTGGAGGTTGAAGTGAGAGGAGTAAAGTGGAGAGTGTCTGGGTTTGTGGCCAAGGCACAGACAGCAAGGTTGGCAGACGGTGGTGGTCGTCTGCAGGGGTGGTGGATCAACGCGGAACCGTAGGACCGGGGTCGGGCGGTGGCCCGCCGGTACCGACCGGGGAGCGAAGTGAAGCTAGCACACACAGGCAGGGCCATCGGACCCCGACTAGGCTTGGAGCCGCCGTCAACAGTCAAATCCGAGTGTGACCGGAACCCCAGGGGTTTCCTAACTACCCAAGTCCCGTCAGATGGCCACCGTCCGCACCGTGAGGGTATACAGCCACCGCCAATGGCTAGAGACCCAAGGGCCAGCGCCTGCGGGCAAAACGGGCTCCTCCGGCATCCATACACCGGGGAGGGGACTACCGTTGGGAACCCATCGTAGTCAAGACAGTACACAAAGGTGCAGGGAAAGACAGCCGCCATCACCTGTCCGGGGAGAGACACTGCAGCTGGCTGCGGGACCCGTCCATCCAGCCGTTTGGTTTACCGGAGACTTTGTGCATCTCTTGCTGAGTGAGTACACCCGTGCCATCCGGCACCGTGCCGCGCTGTCCCTGCAACCCTGCACCTTACCTACCCTGCCTCCCTGTCATACCACCGGGCCCCGGGACCACCAACCCCTACCCACGGAGGGGGAAAACAACATCCCAGCTGCTCCCCAACATCGCTCCCGGGATCCCCGTCACCAGCAGCGGTGGTGCCCACCTTCACCACAACCCGTGGGTGGCGTCACGGACTAAATCCACAAATAAACCGCCCCCCTTTTCACTCACGGGCAAGGAGCGCCGCTCGAGTCCCCGGATCCGGCCCACCGCTCGAGCCACCGAGCAGCAGCAGCGCCGGACCCGAGCGTTAGCGAGCGCAGCGTCCCCTCAGCGTCCCCTCAGCCCACGACAACTTGGCGTCACGAACAGGATTGAACCCATCTACTTACCAGTAGAAGTGCGCCTTGTGGTCCCCGCCGGCGGCGTCCGGCCGAAAATTTTGAAGCACCGCCATCTTTGGCGCGAAGATTTCCCGCTCGAGCGTCTTCCCCGAGCAGGGAAGGCGCGAAAGCGAAGCCCCGCCCCCAACAAGCGGAAGTGCTGAAGAGAACCAAGGGGGGACGGGAAAAAGATGTCTGCTCCCGACGGAGCTGTCGGAGGAGTGGCGGTCGCAGCCGCAGCAGCACCCGTAGATGGAAACGGGATAGCCCCTGCTCCGGCCGCAGGAGCAGGGGAGGCCGCGGGCCCAGCAGTCGCCCAGGTGATGCCGTTCTCCCTGCCCTATGTGCCCGGTGCTACCGCAGTACGATGGGAAGCCTGATGCTTTGCAGGTGTTCCGGAAAAAGATTAGCCCGGTCCTCGATTTATATCCCTTGACTGATAGGCAACGGGCAGCGGTGGTGCTAGAGCAGCTAACCGGCACGGCTGAGCAGGAGATGGAGACCTGGACCGACGCGGACCGGGCCTCAGTGACTACCATTTTCGAGAAGCTACAAATCGCTTTTGAGACCCGCACAGAAGCGGAGCTGCGGATGCAGTTTTATCAGTGTCGACAGCGGCTTGCGGACAATATAAGAGACTGCTTTGCGTCTGCAAACAGCTCTCCGTACGCTGAAGCGGGTTGATACTATTAATGATGCGGATAGCAATAAGATGCTAGTGAAACAATTCCTGCAAGGGCTGGGGTCTGCGGAGGACCGCAAGCAGCTACGGCTGTGGGCCCTAGAACACCCCAATCTGGACTTTGCAGTATTGAAAGAGCGGGCCATCAAGGCCCTTCAGGCCCCAACGCCAGACGCCAGACGCCCCATGGCCGGCTGAGACCGCTCCCATCACAGTGGCACCTCCTCTCCCGGCCCTACCGGCCCCTGCAGCGCCCGTCGGGATGATGGAGGAGCTAGCTGCCCAGGTCCACCGCATGGATGGAGACCTAGCCAAGATCCTCGCCGCCCTCAAGCTTCCGACGAGAGTCAAGCCCCCAGGAGGGATCCAGCTTGCCGACAGCCCGGAGGACATCCCCTGGATGCAGCGGAGAAGGACCAATGACTTACGGTATGGGCCTCCTATGTGTTACAGGTGCAGCAAGCCTGGCTACTACTCTAGGCGGTGCCCATTAAACAAGCAACCCCTGGGGCCAAGGGCCAATCCTCAAGAGTAGACACCAACGCCCCCCCCCCCGATTGGCGAGACCGGTACGTCGGAGCTCGCCCATTATCCCTCTGGCAGTGGATGGCATCCCGCTCATGGCCCTCTTGGACACAGGATCACAGGTAACCACTATACCATATACGCTGTACCAGCAGTATTTGGGTACTGACGAACTTGCCCCCTCTGATGATAGCCTGACCCTTGTCGCAGCTAATGGACTCTCGCTAACCCAAGTGGGATACAAACAAGTGACCCTGACCGTGGGACGTGCGGAGTTAAAGAACCAAGGGATGATTGTGGTGATGAATGAACCCAGTGACCATAACCCAAAAGTGATCCTAGGAACCAATGTGATGGAGCATTGTATGAGTGAGGTGCTGAGACTGTTGCAGCAGTTGGCCGCCACAGCAGGAGGAGGCAGAGAGAGGGTTGTGCAGCGTGAGATCTGGGCCCTTCTGTATCGGCAGCAAGTGAACTCAACCGGTGGAGAGATTGGTGGAGTAAGGGTGATGGATGTGGCCCCCTTGGTAGTGCCACCCCGAAGTGAGATGATGATTTGCTGCAGGGCAGCAGTAGGCCCCCAGGGGTGCGACTACCCAGCGATGGTGGAACCCACGCCTTCTGAGCACTGGCCCACGGTGATGGCAGCCAGAGGGGTGGTTGACGTTAAAAAGGGGAGAGTGCCTGTAAGAGTGCTGAATTGTGGAGAGGAGGAAGTCAGGCTCCCCCGTTATGCTACCCTTGCCAAGTTGCTCACCCTAGACCCTCACACCATTCACAAAGCCATCCCTCCTACCTCAGCATCCCCTGCCAGTAACCATACACCCCCTGAACAGTTAGAGGAGTGGTGCCAGGAACTACACGTAGGCACTGACGCCACACCCACGCATCACAAAGAGGAGGTATACAGGGTGGTGCAGGAGTATGAACAGGTTTTCAGCAAACACCCGTTAGATTTCGGGAGGATTAAGGGAGTTCAACACCATATCCCTACAGGCCTACATCCACCCATCAAAGAGAGGTATAGGCCCATTCCACCAGCGCACTATCAATGCGCCAAAGACATGTTGAAGAACATGAAGGAGGCAGGGGTCATTCGAGATAGTTGTAGTCCATGGGCAGCCCCACTAGTGCTGGTAAAGAAGAAGGACGGCACCATGAGAATGTGTGTGGATTACCGGAAGATCAACCAGATCACGCATAAAGATGCCTATCCTTTCCCCCGTATCGAAGAGTCGCTAGCTGCGCTGAGAACTGCTAACTTCTTCTCTACCCTTGACCTTACTAGCGGGTACTGGCAGGTAGCGGTTGCACCCGAGGACCGTGAGAACACTGCATTCACCACTCCGATGGGGCTCTGCGAGTTTAACAGCATGCCAGTCGGGCTGTGCAATGCCCCTGGAACCTTCCAACGGCTCATGGAGTGTTGCCTGGGACTTCTCAATTTTGAAACGGTCCTACTGTACCTGGACGATGTGATTGTGTATTCCCAGACGTACGAGGCCCACCTGGAACATCTGGCTGAAGTGTTCGTGTCCCTAGCCAAATATGGGATGAAACTGAAGCCCTCTAAGTGCCACCTACTGAAACCCAGGGTGCAGTACCTCGGACATGTGGTGGGCGTGGAAGGCGTCACCCCAGATCCCGAAAATATCACTGCCATTCAGGACTGGCCGAGGCCGACCACGGTGAGAGAGGTGAGACAGTTCCTGGGCCTGGTGGGCTACTATCGCCGCTTCATTAAGGGATACACGAAGATGGCTGCCCCCATGCAAGACCTCCTCGTGGGACAGACCAAGGGTGGCAGGCCCCCTGGAACTCCGTTTGTGTGGGAGAAGAAACATGAGGAGTCCTTTCACCAGCTGAAGACGGCCTTGACGGGAGAGGAGATCCTGGCGTACCCCGACTACAGCCTCCCGTTCGTCCTCTACACCGACGCCAGCAATGTGGGCTTGGGAGCAGTCCTGTCCCAGGTCCAGGGCGGGCGAGAGAAGGTGATCGCCTATGCCAGCAGAAAACTCCGGCCCACGGAAAGGAACCCCGAGAATTACAGCTCCTTCAAGCTTGAGTTCCTAGCCCTGGTGTGGGCCATTACCGAGCGGTTCCGCCATTACCTCACAGCAGCCAAGTTCACCGCCTATACGGACAATAATCCGTTAACCCATCTGGACACGGCCAAGCTGGGCGCGTTGGAGCAGCGGTGGGTGGCCAGGCTGTCTAACTATGACTTCGCGATCAAGTACCGAGCCGGCCGCAAGAACACCAACGCAGATGCGCTATCCCGGATGTCCCACCTGCCGGATGAGGGGTCGGAAGACGATGATCTCGAAGAAATTGAGTTGCCCGCGTTCCATCGGCCACCAGTCGAAAAGCTATATGTCAAACAACAGGCGAACCTGGACCCGCTACCCAGTCAGGGATGGCAAGAAGCCCAAGACCAAGCGCCTGCCGTCCAATTGATCAAGACCATTATTGAACAAGGCTCTGCTGGAATGGACCCTGCTACTCCTCCCGAGGCCCAACGGCTGTGGAAAGAACGAGCCCGGCTGCATCTGTGGCAGGGGAAACTGTATCGGTAACTGATCAACCCGAAGACTCATGAGAAGGTTCGTCAGCTGGTGGTTCCCCAGGCTAGTGCACCCACAGTTCTACGGGCTTACCATGACGGTGCCGGGCACTTTGGGTGGAAGAAGCTGGAGATGCTGTTGAGAGAGCGGTTCTATTGGAGTGGGATGCGGGAGTCTGTAGAGGCCTGGTGCCGAGAGTGTGGTCCCTGTGCACTGAGAAGAAGGGACGAGGCCAGCCAGAAGGCCCCTCTACGACCAATCATTACCCATCAACCGCTGGAGTTGGTCGCCCTGGACCACGTCAAACTCACCCCTAGCCGAAGTGGGTACACCTACGCCCTGACCATCGTAGACCACTATTCAAGGTTCATGGTGGTTGTCCCAGTCAAAGATCTGACAGGCAGCTAGAGCATTCCAGGCCTACTTTTGCCGACCGCACGGGTACCCGGAGAAGGTGCTTACCGATCGGGGCCCGGCTTTTGAAGCGGAGGTGTTTCAAGAATTCTGCCAATTATACGGCTGCAAGAAGATTCGGACCACGCCATACCATGCCCAGACTAATGGCATGTGTGAGAAGATGAACCATCTGGTCCTGGGTCTCCTTAAGACGCTACCATTAGAAGAGCGGAACCTGTGGCCAGAAAAGCTGCCTGACCTGGTAGACATGTACAATAACATTCCCTGTAGCTCGACCAAATGCACACCAGCGTATTTGCTGAGAGCCCGACTGGGCCGGTTGCCGGTGGACCTATTGTGGGATGGATACCATTGTTGCCGCCTCCAGAGAGGCTGATTTGGAGGATGGGCCTGGAGGAAAGAGATGGCCCAGGCCCGCCACTACCGTAACTAGTGGCAATCCTCCGGGAGTCAGGGGTCCCCCTTGGACATGGGGTCCCTTGAAGTGACAGTCAGGTGCGAGTTACCGTACCCGTTCCCGCTCAGGCGGCCTGTACCTGGACTGGGGTCAAAGGGTGCTGCCCGCTTCTTAGGGGCAGCATCAGGGCTAGGTTGCTTGGGTGGGAGAGCAGAAGACATCCGTCCGTCCGTCTGTGATTAAAAATGTTTATTTGTGCAACGTTAAAGTGACCTGAAAAGAATGCTTATGTTTTAAATGTTTACCGTTACATGTTATTTATATTTTTACAGTTTTGAAAAATAAAACCGGTGATGGACGGGCAGCCCGCGGACGGTCTGCATTTTACCAAGGGGGAATGTGGCGCCCTGGACTAGCCAGGTCGTCACAGGTAACACACACCCACCCCCCAGACAGTTACATTAGCCAGACACAAAACCCTTGTTGCCTCCCTCCAGGGTCTGATGTCCACACCAGGTAGGGCGGAGCCAGGCGGTTGGCCCCACCTACCGAGGAGTTCACAGGCCTGGAGGCGGGAAAAGTGACAGATTAGTCTTGGAGGTTGAAGTGAGAGGAGTAAAGTGGAGAGTGTCTGGGTTTGTGGCCCAGGCACTGACAGCAAGGTTGGCAGACGATGGTGGCCGTCTGCAGGAGTGGTGGATCAACGCGGAACCGTAGGACCAGGGTCGGGCGGTGGTCCGCCGGTACCGACCGGGGAGCGAAGTGAAGCTAGCAGACACAGGCAGGGCCATCGGACCCTGACTAGGCTTGGAGCCGCCGTCAACAGTCAAATCCGAGTGTGACCGGAACCCCAGGGGTTTCCTAACTACCCAAGTCCTGTCAGAAGGCAACCGTCCGCACCGTGAGGGTATACAGCCACCACCAATGGCTAGAGACCCAAGGGCCAGCACCTGCGGGCAAAACAGGCTCCTCCGTCATCCATACACAGGGGAGCGGACTACCGTTGGGAACCCATCGTAGTCAAGACAGTACACAAAGGTGCAGGGAAAGACAGCCGCCATCACCTGTCCGGGGAGAGACTGCAGCCGGCTGCGGGACCCGTCCATCCAGCCGTTTGGTTTACCGGAGACTTTGTGCATCTCTTGCTGAGTGAGTACACCCGTGCCATCCGGCACCACGCCGCGCTGTCCCTGCAACCCTGCACCTCACCTACCCTGCCTCCCCGTCACACCACCGGGCCCCGGGACCACCAACCCCTACCCACGGAGGGGGAAAACAACATCCCAGCTGCTCCCCAACATCGCTCCCGGGATCCTCGTCACCAGCAGCGGTGGTGCCCACCTTCACCACAACCCGTGGGTGGCATCACGGACTAAATCCCCAAACAAACCACCCCCTTTTCACTCACGGGCGAGGAGCGCCGCTCAAGTCCCCGGATCCGGCCCACCGCTCGAGCCACCGAACAGCAGCAGCAGCGCCGGACCCGAGCGTTTGCGAGCGCAGCGTCCCCTCCGCCCGCGACACTGGTGGGGGAGGAGGAATTGGAGGGCAAGGCCAACACCCAAAATGACCACATTGGCAATAGCACTGTAAAGTGTTATGAATAGAGATGAGTGAACTTCTGAAGGCTTGTTCATGACTTGTTCATCTTGGCTCATTTTTAAAAACACAGCAAAGGGAAATCCAAGCAGAGTCTCCCTTTTTTCCAAAAATTGGGCCACACACACCACCTCAGTGGCATCACTTGTGCCCTAGTTGCAAACTGGATGTTTTGATTCGCATCAAGCACATTCCAAAATACGCCAGCCTTAACTGTCCTCAGGATGACACCGGGGTAGGTAGCAAAGTGTTTGCTGATCCATGATTTGTTCATCTTGGATAATTTTTAAAAACACAGCAAGCAAGCGGACTCCAAGCAGACTCTCCCTTTTTTCCAAAAATTGGGCCCCACAGACACCCCTTCAGTGGCATCACTTGTGCCCCAGTTGTAAACTTCACAGGTAGATTTGCATGAAGCACATTCCAAAATACGCCAGTCTTTACTCTCCCCAGGATGACACAGGGGTAGTAAAGTCCTTGCGGATTCATGACTTGTTCATCTTGATGAACATTAGTCTGTCCACATTGTCACTGGACAGACGCGTGCGCTTATCTGTCAGCACACACCCAGCAGCACTGAAGACACGTTCAGAGACAAAACTGGCTGCGGGACACGACAAGATCTCCAATGCGTAAGTGGCGAGCTCAGGCCATTTTTCAAGATTTGAAGCCCAAAATGACAAAGGCTCCATTTGCAAAGTCATGGTATCGATGTTCATTTCGAGATACTCCTGTATCATCCTCTCCAGCCGTTGACTATGTGTCAGACTTCTTGTCTCTTGTGGCCTTGCATTGGATGGTCTAAAAAAATTATGAAACAATTCCATAAAATTGCTACCAGCACCAGATACGGTGTTGCTGGTACGGTTTGACTGATAATGACGAGACAGTCCCATGCTTGGCAAGTTACAACTGGGAGATTCCCTCCGTGCACCACTGGTGTTTCGTGGAAAAGCCGAGCTAAGATTGAGTAACAGCTGCTGCTGATACTCCTGCATACATGCGTCCCTTTCTATGGCTGGAATTATTTCGCCAAATTTGGACTTGTACCGGGGATCTAATAGTGTGCCAACCCAGTAGTCATCATTACTTCTAATTCGGACAATCCGAGGGTCATGTTGTAGGTAGTGCAGCAAGAAGGCACTCATGTGTCTTGCGCATCCAGGAGGACCAAGTCCTCGCTGTGTTTGTGGCGGCGAGGTGATAACCGTGCTTTCTTCCTCTGACATCTCCCCCCAACCTCGTTCAACTAAAATTTGACCAAGTTCTCCCTCATCTGCTGAGTCTTCCATGCCCATCGAGAGTTCGTCCTCCATTTCTTCCTGGTCTCCTGCACCTTCATCAACATTTTGGCTGCCACCATGCGCCCTTGTTAATCCCTCTCCCTCACCGTCCCATGCCTGCCGCCTTGGTGATGCTGAACATCTGGATCTTGTAGATGTTGGTATCCCTTGCACATATGAATCCTCCTGTACTTCCTCCTCTTCCTCTTGTCCCACCCCCTGACTCCGAATAGTGTTTAGCGTGTGCTCCAGCATGTAAATGACTGGAATTGTCATGCTGATAATGGTACTGTCAGCGCTAAACATATTCGTCGCCATGTCAAAACTGTGCAGAAGGGTGCATAGGTCCTTGATCTGAGACCAGTCCAGCAGCGTGAACTGCCCCACCTCTGCATCTCGCTGGCCCAGGCTATAAGTCATAACGTATTGCACCAGGGCTCAGCGGTGCTGCCACAGTCGCTGTAACATGTGGAGAGTCGAATTCCAGCGTGTCGGCACATCGCATTTCAGGCGATGAATCGCCAGGCCGAAAGACTTCTGGAGCGATGCAGGTCGGTCAGCTGCAGCGGTTGAACGGCGGAAGTGAGCAGAGAGTGACCATGCCCTGTGCAGAAGCCCATCTAGGCCGGGATAGTGGGTTAAAAATTGCTGGACAACAAGGTTCAACACGTGAACCATACAAGGCACGTGTGTCACCTTGCCCCGGCGTAGAGCCGCACCCAGGTTTGCAGCATTGTCGCACACGGCCTTCCCTGGCTGCAGGTTGAGTGGAAACAACCATTTATGAAACTCGCTCGCAAGAGCTGACCACAACTCCTCCGCTGTGTGACTCTTATTTCCAAGACATTTCAAGGTAAAGACCGCCTGATGCCGTTCAGCTCTGCTGCCAGCATAGTAAGGAGTAGAGTTGAGCGCGGTTCGTGGTTCGTGGTTCTCCAGTTCGCGGTTCGAGTGATTTTGGGGGCTGTTCTAGATCAAACTAGAACTCGAGCTTTTTGCTAAAGCTTGATAGTTCTAGGCACATTCAAGAACGGTTCTAGCAGCAAAAGACCAAGCTAATTACTAGCTGGCTTTCCGCTGAAATTTCAGCGTATAGTCTGCGGGAACAGCGCGTTCAGATCAATGCTGCTGGGATAATGACGATCGCCTTTTTTTTTTTTTTTCTGTTCTTCCTTCCCTCCCTAAGCGCGCGTGTAGTGGGGTGGGCCAGCATGACAGCCAATCCCAGACACACACACAGCTAAGTGGACTTTTAGCTAGAGAAGCAGCGGCATGTGTGATAGCATGTCCATGTCACATGTCCCTGCATTATAAAAACGGACATTTTGTTCCAGCACGGCATTATCTGCCTTCTGCGTCTGGGTGTCAGTCACCGCAGGTGCAGCTCCTGTCGCCGATACTGCTGTGTACGCTCTACTCACAGCGCTATACAGAATAGGGATAGAAGTTTCTTTCAGCCCTTGTAAGGGCTAATAACAGCAGGCTCCGAGCCATAGGTGACAGTCAGATCCGTGGAAAGAGGTTTTAACAGCTACAGATAAGAGCGTCTGTGTAGCTAAGGTCAGGGAGTTCCTTGCTGCATTTCACCATTAGGAGGGATAGAAAGTGAGGCTTCCTTTCCTGTACACTGACCCACAACCCGGCCACTGTACCCTCCTGCCCTTTGCACACTCAAGCTCATTGTTACTAAGCCATGACATCTCTATGAGGGATACTTCTGTCTTCATAAATTATACCCACTTAATAACTATATCTATAACTAATGACAAGACAACTTCCATTGGACGAATGGCCACAGCTTTATTTAACAAGTGTATATATACATTCCAAAGCCCACAAACCAAACACCGATAGGTCCGTCCCAGAAGCAACCAATTCTTCCTATCCCCTGGCCGTATCCTAAAACCAGCCCAAGGGACCACCTCGGCCGTGACAAAAACCGACCCGAGGTGTGAGAGGTATTAACGTTCCATCATTAAATACCCCTCTCCCGAACCTGCAGGACCTACGCCCAGAAGTTCCCAATTTCTTACGAAGCCACTACCCCTGAGTGACTTCGTACCACCAACCGAGTATCGGTACTCCCAGCCTCTGACAACGGACCTATCCCCCCGCTGTGACAAACAAATCTTCCCATTCTTATCTTTTTTTATTTATTTATTTTTATTTATTTACTTTTCCTTTTTTTTTTTTAATATATATATATATATATATATATATATATATATAAAATTATTATTACTTTCTCTTTTTCTGTTCTTCTTTTTTTTTTTTTTGCAATTAATTAGGGCGGGTGGGTGGGCCACGCTGATCTTCCTGCAGCAAGAGGAGGTAACCACTCCCACACCCCACCTATATACCCCCCTGATCAGCCAGCCTCCTAACCTATCCCCCCAATCACAACTGATTCCTTTTACACCAATCCCATAACCCCATAGAATGCACACTTCTGCATTCCAAACATTAACCCCTTCAGACCCTAGGCCCCTCCAGATTGTCATGGGCTTGTTCGCTCTTATAGGGCTCACTTGCCCTCTTGACATCTCTATGAGGGATACTTCTGTCTTCATAAATTATACCCACATAATTACTATATCTATAAATAATGACAAGACAACTTCCATTGGACGAATGACCACAGCCTTATTTAACAAGTATATATATATATATATATATATATATATATATCTTTCCCGTGGCTCAACATGCCGCCCCTTTAATTAAAACCATAACTGAGATATATATATATACACAGTGCCTACAAGTAGTATTCAACCCCCTGCAGATTTAGCAGGTTTACACATTTGGAATTAACTTGGCATTGTGACATTTGGACTGTAGATCAGCCTGGAAGTGTGAAATGCACTGCAGCAAAAAAGAATGTTATTTCTTTTTTTATTTTTTTTTTAAATTGTGAAAAGTTTATTCAGAGGGTCATTTATTATTCAACCCCTCAAACCACAAGAATTCTGTTTGGTTCCCCTAAAGTATTAAGAAGCATTTCAGGCACAAAGAACAATGAGCTTCACATGTTTGGATTAATTATCTCTTTTTCCAGCCTTTTCTGACTAATTAAGACCCTCCCCAAACTTGTGAACAGCACTCATACTTGGTCAACATGGGAAAGACAAAGGTGCATTCCAAGGCCATCAGAGACAAGATCGTGGAGGGTCACAAGGCTGGCAAGGGGTACAAAACCCTTTCCAAGGAGTTGGGCCTACCTGTCTCCACTGTTGGGAGAATCATCCGGAAGTGGAAGGCTTATGGAACTACTGTTAGCCTTCCACGGCCTGGACAGCCTTTGAAAGTTTCCACCCGTGCCGAGGCCAGGCTTGTCCGAAGAGTCAAGGCTAACCCAAGGACAACAAGGAAGGAGCTCCGGGAAGATCTCATGGCAGTGGGGACATTGGTTTCAGTCAATACCATAAGTAAAGTACTCCACCGCAATGGTCTCCGTTCCAGACGAGCCCGTAAGGTACCTTTACTTTCAAAGCATCATGTCAAGGCTCGTCTACAGTTTGCTCATGATCACTTGGAGGACTCTGAGACAGACTCGTTCAAGGTTCTCTGGTCTGATGAGACCAAGATTGAGATCTTTGTTGCCAACCACACACGTGACGTTTGGAGACTGGATGGCACTGCATACGACCCCAAGAATACCATCCCTACAGTCAAGCATGGTGGTGGCAGCATCATGCTGTGGGGCTGTTTCTCAGCCAAGGGGCCTGGCCATCTGGTCCGCATCCATGGGAAGATGGATAGCACGGCCTACCTGGAGATTTTGGCCAAGAACCTCCGCTCCTCCATCAAGGATCTTAAGATGGGTCGTCATTTCATCTTCCAACAAGACAACGACCCAAAGCACACAGCCAAGAAAACCAAGGCCTGGTTCAAGAGGGAAAAAATCAAGGTGTTGCAGTGGCCTAGTCAGTCTCCTGACCTTAACCCAATTGAAAACTTGTGGAAGGAGCTCAAGATTAAAGTCCACATGAGACACCCAAAGAACCTAGATAACTTGGAGAAGATCTGCATGGAGGAGTGGGCCAAGATAACTCCAGAGAGCTGTGCCGGCCTGATCAGGTCTTATAAAAGACG
The DNA here is from genome assembly GCF_048569485.1 of Anomaloglossus baeobatrachus. NCBI lineage: Eukaryota > Metazoa > Chordata > Amphibia > Anura > Aromobatidae > Anomaloglossus > Anomaloglossus baeobatrachus. The sequence goes on from NC_134360.1 coordinate 104,668,273, forward strand.
ATTATTAGCTGTAATTGCAAACAAGGGTTATTCCACAAAATATTAAACCTAGGGGTTGAATAATAATTGACCCACACTTTTATGTTGAAAATTTATTAAAATTTAACTGAGCAACATAACTTGTTGGTTTGTAAGATTTATGCATCTGTTAATAAATCCTGCTCTTGTTTGAAGTTTGCAGGCTCTAACTTATTTGCATCTTATCAAACCTGCTAAATCTGCAGGGGGTTGAATACTACTTGTAGGCACTGTACATTCCAAACCCCACAAACCAAACACCGATAGGTCCGTCCCAGAAGCAACCAATTCTTCCTATCCCCTGGCCGTATCCTAAAACCAGCCCAAGGGACCACCTCGGCCGTGACCAAAACCGACCCGAGGTGTGAGAGGTATTAACGTTCCATCGTTAAATACCCCTTCCCCGAACCTGCAGAACCTACGCCCACAAGTTCCCAATTTCTTACGAAGCCACTACCCCTGAGTGACTTCGTACCACTAACCGAGTATCGGTACTCCCAGCCTCTGACAACGGACCTAATCCCCCGCCTCCGACCGGCCACGTGACCTCTTACATGGCCCGGGCCCTCCACACCCCCACTGCGTGCTCCAAACCTTCCCACAAACCGAGCATCCACCGATCCAAACCAATATCAGTGAGATGAACTCCATCCTGCTGCAAATATTGGTCCAACGACTCCTCTAAGACACTGTGCTGCACGACCAAGCCTCCATTCCACGCCACAAACTGGCCACTCACCCTGTTCAACTTGCTACGCGCCTTGTTAATCCGCTAGACTGACCTGGCAAAACGCCAACTCATCCGAGCCACGATATCTGACCAGATGATAACGATACCCGGAAACCCTCACCACAAATGCCAAAGGTCCAACTTAAATTTTCACTTCAAATCTCTGGCTGCCTGCACTCCCAAATTGTTTCCTCCCGCATGTAAATCAAAACATTGGGATCCTGGTCAACCCTGGCATAATATGCCACCTCCGTGCATACTCTCCCCCACCTCAAACCACGAATCCCAATCCATTTTTACTCACGCCTCATCTCTCGCCATTCCGAGTTGTCGACCGTCCATATGCACGTCCGCCCGCAACGCTCCCCAGTAGCCGTAGGAGTGCCCGAGTATCCAGACAACATACACACCTATAACACCATTAACAAGCAGAAAAAACCCACACGCCGAACAGCCATTAAACCCCCCCCTATTAACCTCCAAACTGAATCGATCGCCCTCACTCGATTCCTTGGCACTGCTCCCGCCCGTGCCAACAAGACTACAATATTGCTACAAATTGAAATTTGAACAACGATGACCCGTCCTCCTGCCTCAGGAAGGAGCCAGGGTAACCCCCGCGCATCCATAAAACCTGCCACCTGTGCAACCGGACACCAGTGGTGTCCTAGCATGCCATACCACACCGTCAAATGTCCACGACCCGTCTGATCCGGTTTGGAACGGTGCAAAGTACATTCCACTCGACCATCCCCAAGCCACCAAATCCCCTATGAAAAGGTCTCCTGCCACCTGCTTTGCAGGACTAATCAATTCACTAATGCGAAAAGCACCAAAAATGACAAAACAAACGCCACCGCAAACAATGCCTGCTCACACTGTGAACTGTGATGAACACACCTCGCCCAAACAACACACCATAAGTGCCAACAAGTGAATAGAAATTGGTCTTCTTGTGTCCCGAGCCCTTGGCCCTTTCCTAAAACCCTTCATGGCTTGCCGCACCAGAAATCTCTTGTAGCATCTGTAACCCCGTGCAATTTAAACAAAAACGCTAGTGCCGCCAACCTGTGTCCCTTCACCGACACTGATCGGCCCGCCAAAAATTCTCCGCTAAAAACGTCAAAACCCCCAACACCCGTCCATTGTAACCAGGCTCCATTAAACCCTCTCGTTCCCATTCTTCTCATTCCTTCCACACCGACTGATATCGGCACCAAGTGACCTCGGTCACCGATCTCCTAATCCCTGCGAAAGGGACACCGATGCCAGATCACACAGCCAACCTGGACATTTTTCTCCATCCTCGACCACCCCCCGGCACCAGTCTCCTGAACCTGCGACACTGAAATCAAAACAGTGCGTCAGCCACCCCTATTTTTACCCCCGGCACATGCCTTGCCACCACACAAATGTTGAAATCCAAGCAACGCAGCACCAAATGCCTTAAATACCCCACTACTGGGGGTAATTTTGCTGACAAAGTGTTAATAGCATGCACCACCGCCATATTATCGCAGTGCAAGCAAACGTTTTTGTTTTTTTTTTTTATTAACAATTTAGAACCCCACAACTTGATTGCCACTACAATCGGAAAGGGTGCGAGCAACGCCAGATTTTTTACCAACCCCTTCTCCTTCCACAGCCGTGGCCACTCCCCCACTCCCCAGTGAGTCTGAAAATCGCTCCAAAACCCACCGCTCCTGCCGCATCCGTAAACAGTTCCAGCTGACTATTGGAAATTATTATACTCATCTACAACGTCTTCCCCTTTAACTTGTCAAAAGGAGTCCCAAACCAGCAAGTCCCCTTTCATCACCTTTTTAACTCTAACAAAGTGATTTGGCGATACGACACCAGAGGTCACACTTGCCCATCTTCTATTGAAAATCCGCCCCATCAGCATAATGCGACATGCGAAATTCAATTTACCTAACACTTGCTGCAAAACCCTCAACCTTACCTATCTTGCCTGATACAACGCTCTAACCGACGCTTTAAATCCACCAACTTCTCTTCTGGCAGCCGGCACTCCATGGCAACCACATCGATTTCGATGCCCAAGAAACATAAAACAGTCGCTGGTCCTTCCGTGATTTCTTTCCCAACGAAATACCAAAACTCAGCGCAATCCACCCCAAAGTAAACAATAACAAGGAACAAACCGAGGAACCTGCCGCCCAACGCACCAAAAAATCATCTAGATAGTGAATTACTGAATGAACCCCTGCCACATCCCGCACTACCCATTCCAGAAAGGAACTAAATGCTTCAAATAAGCCACGGGGGAACACTATTCTCCTTAAGGAGACTTTGCAAGCCAGTCTGGCTGCCAGGTAAGGGGACTTATAGCTGCAATGCCCCTAAAATTCCACGGGGGAACACTATTCTCCTTAAGGAGACTTTGCAAGCCAGTCTGGCTGCCAGGTAAGGGGACTTATAGCTGCAATGCCCCTCTGGGAAATATTCAAATTGTCTCTCCAGTAAAGGAGACAAACTCTAGCACAGCGCCACCTATTGGAAGTAGCGATCCTAAAAGTCACAAGTGGATTTTTGACAATCCTTTGCAATATGACTCAGGATATATAAGCCAGATCAGAATCCCAATTTGCAGACACGGTGTTTCGGGGTGCTTGCCCCTCGTCAGTGCAAAGTATGGGGGTGTCTGATCTGGCTCATGAGAAAGCTATGTGGGGACCACGGGGGAACACTATTCTCCTTAAGGAGACTTTGCAAGCCAGTCTGGCTGCCAGGTAAGGGGACTTATAGCTGCAATGCCCCTAAAATTCCACGGGGGAACACTATTCTCCTTAAGGAGACTTTGCAAGCCAGTCTGGCTGCCAGGTAAGGGGACTTATAGCTGCAATGCCCCTCTGGGAAATATTCAAATTGTCTCTCCAGTAAAGGAGACAAACTCTAGCACAGCGCCACCTATTGGAAGTAGCGATCCTAAAAGTCACAAGTGGATTTTTGACAATCCTTTGCAATATGACTCAGGATATATAAGCCAGATCAGAATCCCAATTTGCAGACACGGTGTTTCGGGGTGCTTGCCCCTCGTCAGTGCAAAGTATGGGGGTGTCTGATCTGGCTCATGAGAAAGCTATGTGGGGACCACGGGGGAACACTATTCTCCTTAAGGAGACTTTGCAAGCCAGTCTGGCTGCCAGGTAAGGGGACTTATAGCTGCAATGCCCCTAAAATTCCACGGGGGAACACTATTCTCCTTAAGGAGACTTTGCAAGCCAGTCTGGCTGCCAGGTAAGGGGACTTATAGCTGCAATGCCCCTCTGGGAAATATTCAAATTGTCTCTCCAGTAAAGGAGACAAACTCTAGCACAGCGCCACCTATTGGAAGTAGCGATCCTAAAAGTCACAAGTGGATTTTTGACAATCCTTTGCAATATGACTCAGGATATATAAGCCAGATCAGAATCCCAATTTGCAGACACGGTGTTTCGGGGTGCTTGCCCCTCGTCAGTGCAAAGTATGGGGGTGTCTGATCTGGCTCATGAGAAAGCTATGTGGGGACCACGGGGGAACACTATTCTCCTTAAGGAGACTTTGCAAGCCAGTCTGGCTGCCAGGTAAGGGGACTTATAGCTGCAATGCCCCTAAAATTCCACGGGGGAACACTATTCTCCTTAAGGAGACTTTGCAAGCCAGTCTGGCTGCCAGGTAAGGGGACTTATAGCTGCAATGCCCCTCTGGGAAATATTCAAATTGTCTCTCCAGTAAAGGAGACAAACTCTAGCACAGCGCCACCTATTGGAAGTAGCGATCCTAAAAGTCACAAGTGGATTTTTGACAATCCTTTGCAATATGACTCAGGATATATAAGCCAGATCAGAATCCCAATTTGCAGACACGGTGTTTCGGGGTGCTTGCCCCTCGTCAGTGCAAAGTATGGGGGTGTCTGATCTGGCTCATGAGAAAGCTATGTGGGGACCACGGGGGAACACTATTCTCCTTAAGGAGACTTTGCAAGCCAGTCTGGCTGCCAGGTAAGGGGACTTATAGCTGCAATGCCCCTAAAATTCCACGGGGGAACACTATTCTCCTTAAGGAGACTTTGCAAGCCAGTCTGGCTGCCAGGTAAGGGGACTTATAGCTGCAATGCCCCTCTGGGAAATATTCAAATTGTCTCTCCAGTAAAGGAGACAAACTCTAGCACAGCGCCACCTATTGGAAGTAGCGATCCTAAAAGTCACAAGTGGATTTTTGACAATCCTTTGCAATATGACTCAGGATATATAAGCCAGATCAGAATCCCAATTTGCAGACACGGTGTTTCGGGGTGCTTGCCCCTCGTCAGTGCAAAGTATGGGGGTGTCTGATCTGGCTCATGAGAAAGCTATGTGGGGACCACGGGGGAACACTATTCTCCTTAAGGAGACTTTGCAAGCCAGTCTGGCTGCCAGGTAAGGGGACTTATAGCTGCAATGCCCCTAAAATTCCACGGGGGAACACTATTCTCCTTAAGGAGACTTTGCAAGCCAGTCTGGCTGCCAGGTAAGGGGACTTATAGCTGCAATGCCCCTCTGGGAAATATTCAAATTGTCTCTCCAGTAAAGGAGACAAACTCTAGCACAGCGCCACCTATTGGAAGTAGCGATCCTAAAAGTCACAAGTGGATTTTTGACAATCCTTTGCAATATGACTCAGGATATATAAGCCAGATCAGAATCCCAATTTGCAGACACGGTGTTTCGGGGTGCTTGCCCCTCGTCAGTGCAAAGTATGGGGGTGTCTGATCTGGCTCATGAGAAAGCTATGTGGGGACCACGGGGGAACACTATTCTCCTTAAGGAGACTTTGCAAGCCAGTCTGGCTGCCAGGTAAGGGGACTTATAGCTGCAATGCCCCTAAAATTCCACGGGGGAACACTATTCTCCTTAAGGAGACTTTGCAAGCCAGTCTGGCTGCCAGGTAAGGGGACTTATAGCTGCAATGCCCCTCTGGGAAATATTCAAATTGTCTCTCCAGTAAAGGAGACAAACTCTAGCACAGCGCCACCTATTGGAAGTAGCGATCCTAAAAGTCACAAGTGGATTTTTGACAATCCTTTGCAATATGACTCAGGATATATAAGCCAGATCAGAATCCCAATTTGCAGACACGGTGTTTCGGGGTGCTTGCCCCTCGTCAGTGCAAAGTATGGGGGTGTCTGATCTGGCTCATGAGAAAGCTATGTGGGGACCACGGGGGAACACTATTCTCCTTAAGGAGACTTTGCAAGCCAGTCTGGCTGCCAGGTAAGGGGACTTATAGCTGCAATGCCCCTAAAATTCCACGGGGGAACACTATTCTCCTTAAGGAGACTTTGCAAGCCAGTCTGGCTGCCAGGTAAGGGGACTTATAGCTGCAATGCCCCTCTGGGAAATATTCAAATTGTCTCTCCAGTAAAGGAGACAAACTCTAGCACAGCGCCACCTATTGGAAGTAGCGATCCTAAAAGTCACAAGTGGATTTTTGACAATCCTTTGCAATATGACTCAGGATATATAAGCCAGATCAGAATCCCAATTTGCAGACACGGTGTTTCGGGGTGCTTGCCCCTCGTCAGTGCAAAGTATGGGGGTGTCTGATCTGGCTCATGAGAAAGCTATGTGGGGACCACGGGGGAACACTATTCTCCTTAAGGAGACTTTGCAAGCCAGTCTGGCTGCCAGGTAAGGGGACTTATAGCTGCAATGCCCCTAAAATTCCACGGGGGAACACTATTCTCCTTAAGGAGACTTTGCAAGCCAGTCTGGCTGCCAGGTAAGGGGACTTATAGCTGCAATGCCCCTCTGGGAAATATTCAAATTGTCTCTCCAGTAAAGGAGACAAACTCTAGCACAGCGCCACCTATTGGAAGTAGCGATCCTAAAAGTCACAAGTGGATTTTTGACAATCCTTTGCAATATGACTCAGGATATATAAGCCAGATCAGAATCCCAATTTGCAGACACGGTGTTTCGGGGTGCTTGCCCCTCGTCAGTGCAAAGTATGGGGGTGTCTGATCTGGCTCATGAGAAAGCTATGTGGGGACCACGGGGGAACACTATTCTCCTTAAGGAGACTTTGCAAGCCAGTCTGGCTGCCAGGTAAGGGGACTTATAGCTGCAATGCCCCTAAAATTCCACGGGGGAACACTATTCTCCTTAAGGAGACTTTGCAAGCCAGTCTGGCTGCCAGGTAAGGGGACTTATAGCTGCAATGCCCCTCTGGGAAATATTCAAATTGTCTCTCCAGTAAAGGAGACAAACTCTAGCACAGCGCCACCTATTGGAAGTAGCGATCCTAAAAGTCACAAGTGGATTTTTGACAATCCTTTGCAATATGACTCAGGATATATAAGCCAGATCAGAATCCCAATTTGCAGACACGGTGTTTCGGGGTGCTTGCCCCTCGTCAGTGCAAAGTATGGGGGTGTCTGATCTGGCTCATGAGAAAGCTATGTGGGGACCACGGGGGAACACTATTCTCCTTAAGGAGACTTTGCAAGCCAGTCTGGCTGCCAGGTAAGGGGACTTATAGCTGCAATGCCCCTAAAATTCCACGGGGGAACACTATTCTCCTTAAGGAGACTTTGCAAGCCAGTCTGGCTGCCAGGTAAGGGGACTTATAGCTGCAATGCCCCTCTGGGAAATATTCAAATTGTCTCTCCAGTAAAGGAGACAAACTCTAGCACAGCGCCACCTATTGGAAGTAGCGATCCTAAAAGTCACAAGTGGATTTTTGACAATCCTTTGCAATATGACTCAGGATATATAAGCCAGATCAGAATCCCAATTTGCAGACACGGTGTTTCGGGGTGCTTGCCCCTCGTCAGTGCAAAGTATGGGGGTGTCTGATCTGGCTCATGAGAAAGCTATGTGGGGACCACGGGGGAACACTATTCTCCTTAAGGAGACTTTGCAAGCCAGTCTGGCTGCCAGGTAAGGGGACTTATAGCTGCAATGCCCCTAAAATTCCACGGGGGAACACTATTCTCCTTAAGGAGACTTTGCAAGCCAGTCTGGCTGCCAGGTAAGGGGACTTATAGCTGCAATGCCCCTCTGGGAAATATTCAAATTGTCTCTCCAGTAAAGGAGACAAACTCTAGCACAGCGCCACCTATTGGAAGTAGCGATCCTAAAAGTCACAAGTGGATTTTTGACAATCCTTTGCAATATGACTCAGGATATATAAGCCAGATCAGAATCCCAATTTGCAGACACGGTGTTTCGGGGTGCTTGCCCCTCGTCAGTGCAAAGTATGGGGGTGTCTGATCTGGCTCATGAGAAAGCTATGTGGGGACCACGGGGGAACACTATTCTCCTTAAGGAGACTTTGCAAGCCAGTCTGGCTGCCAGGTAAGGGGACTTATAGCTGCAATGCCCCTAAAATTCCACGGGGGAACACTATTCTCCTTAAGGAGACTTTGCAAGCCAGTCTGGCTGCCAGGTAAGGGGACTTATAGCTGCAATGCCCCTCTGGGAAATATTCAAATTGTCTCTCCAGTAAAGGAGACAAACTCTAGCACAGCGCCACCTATTGGAAGTAGCGATCCTAAAAGTCACAAGTGGATTTTTGACAATCCTTTGCAATATGACTCAGGATATATAAGCCAGATCAGAATCCCAATTTGCAGACACGGTGTTTCGGGGTGCTTGCCCCTCGTCAGTGCAAAGTATGGGGGTGTCTGATCTGGCTCATGAGAAAGCTATGTGGGGACCACGGGGGAACACTATTCTCCTTAAGGAGACTTTGCAAGCCAGTCTGGCTGCCAGGTAAGGGGACTTATAGCTGCAATGCCCCTAAAATTCCACGGGGGAACACTATTCTCCTTAAGGAGACTTTGCAAGCCAGTCTGGCTGCCAGGTAAGGGGACTTATAGCTGCAATGCCCCTCTGGGAAATATTCAAATTGTCTCTCCAGTAAAGGAGACAAACTCTAGCACAGCGCCACCTATTGGAAGTAGCGATCCTAAAAGTCACAAGTGGATTTTTGACAATCCTTTGCAATATGACTCAGGATATATAAGCCAGATCAGAATCCCAATTTGCAGACACGGTGTTTCGGGGTGCTTGCCCCTCGTCAGTGCAAAGTATGGGGGTGTCTGATCTGGCTCATGAGAAAGCTATGTGGGGACCACGGGGGAACACTATTCTCCTTAAGGAGACTTTGCAAGCCAGTCTGGCTGCCAGGTAAGGGGACTTATAGCTGCAATGCCCCTAAAATTCCACGGGGGAACACTATTCTCCTTAAGGAGACTTTGCAAGCCAGTCTGGCTGCCAGGTAAGGGGACTTATAGCTGCAATGCCCCTCTGGGAAATATTCAAATTGTCTCTCCAGTAAAGGAGACAAACTCTAGCACAGCGCCACCTATTGGAAGTAGCGATCCTAAAAGTCACAAGTGGATTTTTGACAATCCTTTGCAATATGACTCAGGATATATAAGCCAGATCAGAATCCCAATTTGCAGACACGGTGTTTCGGGGTGCTTGCCCCTCGTCAGTGCAAAGTATGGGGGTGTCTGATCTGGCTCATGAGAAAGCTATGTGGGGACCACGGGGGAACACTATTCTCCTTAAGGAGACTTTGCAAGCCAGTCTGGCTGCCAGGTAAGGGGACTTATAGCTGCAATGCCCCTAAAATTCCACGGGGGAACACTATTCTCCTTAAGGAGACTTTGCAAGCCAGTCTGGCTGCCAGGTAAGGGGACTTATAGCTGCAATGCCCCTCTGGGAAATATTCAAATTGTCTCTCCAGTAAAGGAGACAAACTCTAGCACAGCGCCACCTATTGGAAGTAGCGATCCTAAAAGTCACAAGTGGATTTTTGACAATCCTTTGCAATATGACTCAGGATATATAAGCCAGATCAGAATCCCAATTTGCAGACACGGTGTTTCGGGGTGCTTGCCCCTCGTCAGTGCAAAGTATGGGGGTGTCTGATCTGGCTCATGAGAAAGCTATGTGGGGACCACGGGGGAACACTATTCTCCTTAAGGAGACTTTGCAAGCCAGTCTGGCTGCCAGGTAAGGGGACTTATAGCTGCAATGCCCCTAAAATTCCACGGGGGAACACTATTCTCCTTAAGGAGACTTTGCAAGCCAGTCTGGCTGCCAGGTAAGGGGACTTATAGCTGCAATGCCCCTCTGGGAAATATTCAAATTGTCTCTCCAGTAAAGGAGACAAACTCTAGCACAGCGCCACCTATTGGAAGTAGCGATCCTAAAAGTCACAAGTGGATTTTTGACAATCCTTTGCAATATGACTCAGGATATATAAGCCAGATCAGAATCCCAATTTGCAGACACGGTGTTTCGGGGTGCTTGCCCCTCGTCAGTGCAAAGTATGGGGGTGTCTGATCTGGCTCATGAGAAAGCTATGTGGGGACCACGGGGGAACACTATTCTCCTTAAGGAGACTTTGCAAGCCAGTCTGGCTGCCAGGTAAGGGGACTTATAGCTGCAATGCCCCTAAAATTCCACGGGGGAACACTATTCTCCTTAAGGAGACTTTGCAAGCCAGTCTGGCTGCCAGGTAAGGGGACTTATAGCTGCAATGCCCCTCTGGGAAATATTCAAATTGTCTCTCCAGTAAAGGAGACAAACTCTAGCACAGCGCCACCTATTGGAAGTAGCGATCCTAAAAGTCACAAGTGGATTTTTGACAATCCTTTGCAATATGACTCAGGATATATAAGCCAGATCAGAATCCCAATTTGCAGACACGGTGTTTCGGGGTGCTTGCCCCTCGTCAGTGCAAAGTATGGGGGTGTCTGATCTGGCTCATGAGAAAGCTATGTGGGGACCACGGGGGAACACTATTCTCCTTAAGGAGACTTTGCAAGCCAGTCTGGCTGCCAGGTAAGGGGACTTATAGCTGCAATGCCCCTAAAATTCCACGGGGGAACACTATTCTCCTTAAGGAGACTTTGCAAGCCAGTCTGGCTGCCAGGTAAGGGGACTTATAGCTGCAATGCCCCTCTGGGAAATATTCAAATTGTCTCTCCAGTAAAGGAGACAAACTCTAGCACAGCGCCACCTATTGGAAGTAGCGATCCTAAAAGTCACAAGTGGATTTTTGACAATCCTTTGCAATATGACTCAGGATATATAAGCCAGATCAGAATCCCAATTTGCAGACACGGTGTTTCGGGGTGCTTGCCCCTCGTCAGTGCAAAGTATGGGGGTGTCTGATCTGGCTCATGAGAAAGCTATGTGGGGACCACGGGGGAACACTATTCTCCTTAAGGAGACTTTGCAAGCCAGTCTGGCTGCCAGGTAAGGGGACTTATAGCTGCAATGCCCCTAAAATTCCACGGGGGAACACTATTCTCCTTAAGGAGACTTTGCAAGCCAGTCTGGCTGCCAGGTAAGGGGACTTATAGCTGCAATGCCCCTCTGGGAAATATTCAAATTGTCTCTCCAGTAAAGGAGACAAACTCTAGCACAGCGCCACCTATTGGAAGTAGCGATCCTAAAAGTCACAAGTGGATTTTTGACAATCCTTTGCAATATGACTCAGGATATATAAGCCAGATCAGAATCCCAATTTGCAGACACGGTGTTTCGGGGTGCTTGCCCCTCGTCAGTGCAAAGTATGGGGGTGTCTGATCTGGCTCATGAGAAAGCTATGTGGGGACCACGGGGGAACACTATTCTCCTTAAGGAGACTTTGCAAGCCAGTCTGGCTGCCAGGTAAGGGGACTTATAGCTGCAATGCCCCTAAAATTCCACGGGGGAACACTATTCTCCTTAAGGAGACTTTGCAAGCCAGTCTGGCTGCCAGGTAAGGGGACTTATAGCTGCAATGCCCCTCTGGGAAATATTCAAATTGTCTCTCCAGTAAAGGAGACAAACTCTAGCACAGCGCCACCTATTGGAAGTAGCGATCCTAAAAGTCACAAGTGGATTTTTGACAATCCTTTGCAATATGACTCAGGATATATAAGCCAGATCAGAATCCCAATTTGCAGACACGGTGTTTCGGGGTGCTTGCCCCTCGTCAGTGCAAAGTATGGGGGTGTCTGATCTGGCTCATGAGAAAGCTATGTGGGGACCACGGGGGAACACTATTCTCCTTAAGGAGACTTTGCAAGCCAGTCTGGCTGCCAGGTAAGGGGACTTATAGCTGCAATGCCCCTAAAATTCCACGGGGGAACACTATTCTCCTTAAGGAGACTTTGCAAGCCAGTCTGGCTGCCAGGTAAGGGGACTTATAGCTGCAATGCCCCTCTGGGAAATATTCAAATTGTCTCTCCAGTAAAGGAGACAAACTCTAGCACAGCGCCACCTATTGGAAGTAGCGATCCTAAAAGTCACAAGTGGATTTTTGACAATCCTTTGCAATATGACTCAGGATATATAAGCCAGATCAGAATCCCAATTTGCAGACACGGTGTTTCGGGGTGCTTGCCCCTCGTCAGTGCAAAGTATGGGGGTGTCTGATCTGGCTCATGAGAAAGCTATGTGGGGACCACGGGGGAACACTATTCTCCTTAAGGAGACTTTGCAAGCCAGTCTGGCTGCCAGGTAAGGGGACTTATAGCTGCAATGCCCCTAAAATTCCACGGGGGAACACTATTCTCCTTAAGGAGACTTTGCAAGCCAGTCTGGCTGCCAGGTAAGGGGACTTATAGCTGCAATGCCCCTCTGGGAAATATTCAAATTGTCTCTCCAGTAAAGGAGACAAACTCTAGCACAGCGCCACCTATTGGAAGTAGCGATCCTAAAAGTCACAAGTGGATTTTTGACAATCCTTTGCAATATGACTCAGGATATATAAGCCAGATCAGAATCCCAATTTGCAGACACGGTGTTTCGGGGTGCTTGCCCCTCGTCAGTGCAAAGTATGGGGGTGTCTGATCTGGCTCATGAGAAAGCTATGTGGGGACCACGGGGGAACACTATTCTCCTTAAGGAGACTTTGCAAGCCAGTCTGGCTGCCAGGTAAGGGGACTTATAGCTGCAATGCCCCTAAAATTCCACGGGGGAACACTATTCTCCTTAAGGAGACTTTGCAAGCCAGTCTGGCTGCCAGGTAAGGGGACTTATAGCTGCAATGCCCCTCTGGGAAATATTCAAATTGTCTCTCCAGTAAAGGAGACAAACTCTAGCACAGCGCCACCTATTGGAAGTAGCGATCCTAAAAGTCACAAGTGGATTTTTGACAATCCTTTGCAATATGACTCAGGATATATAAGCCAGATCAGAATCCCAATTTGCAGACACGGTGTTTCGGGGTGCTTGCCCCTCGTCAGTGCAAAGTATGGGGGTGTCTGATCTGGCTCATGAGAAAGCTATGTGGGGACCACGGGGGAACACTATTCTCCTTAAGGAGACTTTGCAAGCCAGTCTGGCTGCCAGGTAAGGGGACTTATAGCTGCAATGCCCCTAAAATTCCACGGGGGAACACTATTCTCCTTAAGGAGACTTTGCAAGCCAGTCTGGCTGCCAGGTAAGGGGACTTATAGCTGCAATGCCCCTCTGGGAAATATTCAAATTGTCTCTCCAGTAAAGGAGACAAACTCTAGCACAGCGCCACCTATTGGAAGTAGCGATCCTAAAAGTCACAAGTGGATTTTTGACAATCCTTTGCAATATGACTCAGGATATATAAGCCAGATCAGAATCCCAATTTGCAGACACGGTGTTTCGGGGTGCTTGCCCCTCGTCAGTGCAAAGTATGGGGGTGTCTGATCTGGCTCATGAGAAAGCTATGTGGGGACCACGGGGGAACACTATTCTCCTTAAGGAGACTTTGCAAGCCAGTCTGGCTGCCAGGTAAGGGGACTTATAGCTGCAATGCCCCTAAAATTCCACGGGGGAACACTATTCTCCTTAAGGAGACTTTGCAAGCCAGTCTGGCTGCCAGGTAAGGGGACTTATAGCTGCAATGCCCCTCTGGGAAATATTCAAATTGTCTCTCCAGTAAAGGAGACAAACTCTAGCACAGCGCCACCTATTGGAAGTAGCGATCCTAAAAGTCACAAGTGGATTTTTGACAATCCTTTGCAATATGACTCAGGATATATAAGCCAGATCAGAATCCCAATTTGCAGACACGGTGTTTCGGGGTGCTTGCCCCTCGTCAGTGCAAAGTATGGGGGTGTCTGATCTGGCTCATGAGAAAGCTATGTGGGGACCACGGGGGAACACTATTCTCCTTAAGGAGACTTTGCAAGCCAGTCTGGCTGCCAGGTAAGGGGACTTATAGCTGCAATGCCCCTAAAATTCCACGGGGGAACACTATTCTCCTTAAGGAGACTTTGCAAGCCAGTCTGGCTGCCAGGTAAGGGGACTTATAGCTGCAATGCCCCTCTGGGAAATATTCAAATTGTCTCTCCAGTAAAGGAGACAAACTCTAGCACAGCGCCACCTATTGGAAGTAGCGATCCTAAAAGTCACAAGTGGATTTTTGACAATCCTTTGCAATATGACTCAGGATATATAAGCCAGATCAGAATCCCAATTTGCAGACACGGTGTTTCGGGGTGCTTGCCCCTCGTCAGTGCAAAGTATGGGGGTGTCTGATCTGGCTCATGAGAAAGCTATGTGGGGACCACGGGGGAACACTATTCTCCTTAAGGAGACTTTGCAAGCCAGTCTGGCTGCCAGGTAAGGGGACTTATAGCTGCAATGCCCCTAAAATTCCACGGGGGAACACTATTCTCCTTAAGGAGACTTTGCAAGCCAGTCTGGCTGCCAGGTAAGGGGACTTATAGCTGCAATGCCCCTCTGGGAAATATTCAAATTGTCTCTCCAGTAAAGGAGACAAACTCTAGCACAGCGCCACCTATTGGAAGTAGCGATCCTAAAAGTCACAAGTGGATTTTTGACAATCCTTTGCAATATGACTCAGGATATATAAGCCAGATCAGAATCCCAATTTGCAGACACGGTGTTTCGGGGTGCTTGCCCCTCGTCAGTGCAAAGTATGGGGGTGTCTGATCTGGCTCATGAGAAAGCTATGTGGGGACCACGGGGGAACACTATTCTCCTTAAGGAGACTTTGCAAGCCAGTCTGGCTGCCAGGTAAGGGGACTTATAGCTGCAATGCCCCTAAAATTCCACGGGGGAACACTATTCTCCTTAAGGAGACTTTGCAAGCCAGTCTGGCTGCCAGGTAAGGGGACTTATAGCTGCAATGCCCCTCTGGGAAATATTCAAATTGTCTCTCCAGTAAAGGAGACAAACTCTAGCACAGCGCCACCTATTGGAAGTAGCGATCCTAAAAGTCACAAGTGGATTTTTGACAATCCTTTGCAATATGACTCAGGATATATAAGCCAGATCAGAATCCCAATTTGCAGACACGGTGTTTCGGGGTGCTTGCCCCTCGTCAGTGCAAAGTATGGGGGTGTCTGATCTGGCTCATGAGAAAGCTATGTGGGGACCACGGGGGAACACTATTCTCCTTAAGGAGACTTTGCAAGCCAGTCTGGCTGCCAGGTAAGGGGACTTATAGCTGCAATGCCCCTAAAATTCCACGGGGGAACACTATTCTCCTTAAGGAGACTTTGCAAGCCAGTCTGGCTGCCAGGTAAGGGGACTTATAGCTGCAATGCCCCTCTGGGAAATATTCAAATTGTCTCTCCAGTAAAGGAGACAAACTCTAGCACAGCGCCACCTATTGGAAGTAGCG
Source organism: Anomaloglossus baeobatrachus (assembly GCF_048569485.1). Classification (NCBI taxonomy): domain Eukaryota; kingdom Metazoa; phylum Chordata; class Amphibia; order Anura; family Aromobatidae; genus Anomaloglossus; species Anomaloglossus baeobatrachus. The sequence goes on from NC_134360.1 coordinate 104,683,643, forward strand.
ATCCTAAAAGTCACAAGTGGATTTTTGACAATCCTTTGCAATATGACTCAGGATATATAAGCCAGATCAGAATCCCAATTTGCAGACACGGTGTTTCGGGGTGCTTGCCCCTCGTCAGTGCAAAGTATGGGGGTGTCTGATCTGGCTCATGAGAAAGCTATGTGGGGACCACGGGGGAACACTATTCTCCTTAAGGAGACTTTGCAAGCCAGTCTGGCTGCCAGGTAAGGGGACTTATAGCTGCAATGCCCCTAAAATTCCACGGGGGAACACTATTCTCCTTAAGGAGACTTTGCAAGCCAGTCTGGCTGCCAGGTAAGGGGACTTATAGCTGCAATGCCCCTCTGGGAAATATTCAAATTGTCTCTCCAGTAAAGGAGACAAACTCTAGCACAGCGCCACCTATTGGAAGTAGCGATCCTAAAAGTCACAAGTGGATTTTTGACAATCCTTTGCAATATGACTCAGGATATATAAGCCAGATCAGAATCCCAATTTGCAGACACGGTGTTTCGGGGTGCTTGCCCCTCGTCAGTGCAAAGTATGGGGGTGTCTGATCTGGCTCATGAGAAAGCTATGTGGGGACCACGGGGGAACACTATTCTCCTTAAGGAGACTTTGCAAGCCAGTCTGGCTGCCAGGTAAGGGGACTTATAGCTGCAATGCCCCTAAAATTCCACGGGGGAACACTATTCTCCTTAAGGAGACTTTGCAAGCCAGTCTGGCTGCCAGGTAAGGGGACTTATAGCTGCAATGCCCCTCTGGGAAATATTCAAATTGTCTCTCCAGTAAAGGAGACAAACTCTAGCACAGCGCCACCTATTGGAAGTAGCGATCCTAAAAGTCACAAGTGGATTTTTGACAATCCTTTGCAATATGACTCAGGATATATAAGCCAGATCAGAATCCCAATTTGCAGACACGGTGTTTCGGGGTGCTTGCCCCTCGTCAGTGCAAAGTATGGGGGTGTCTGATCTGGCTCATGAGAAAGCTATGTGGGGACCACGGGGGAACACTATTCTCCTTAAGGAGACTTTGCAAGCCAGTCTGGCTGCCAGGTAAGGGGACTTATAGCTGCAATGCCCCTAAAATTCCACGGGGGAACACTATTCTCCTTAAGGAGACTTTGCAAGCCAGTCTGGCTGCCAGGTAAGGGGACTTATAGCTGCAATGCCCCTCTGGGAAATATTCAAATTGTCTCTCCAGTAAAGGAGACAAACTCTAGCACAGCGCCACCTATTGGAAGTAGCGATCCTAAAAGTCACAAGTGGATTTTTGACAATCCTTTGCAATATGACTCAGGATATATAAGCCAGATCAGAATCCCAATTTGCAGACACGGTGTTTCGGGGTGCTTGCCCCTCGTCAGTGCAAAGTATGGGGGTGTCTGATCTGGCTCATGAGAAAGCTATGTGGGGACCACGGGGGAACACTATTCTCCTTAAGGAGACTTTGCAAGCCAGTCTGGCTGCCAGGTAAGGGGACTTATAGCTGCAATGCCCCTAAAATTCCACGGGGGAACACTATTCTCCTTAAGGAGACTTTGCAAGCCAGTCTGGCTGCCAGGTAAGGGGACTTATAGCTGCAATGCCCCTCTGGGAAATATTCAAATTGTCTCTCCAGTAAAGGAGACAAACTCTAGCACAGCGCCACCTATTGGAAGTAGCGATCCTAAAAGTCACAAGTGGATTTTTGACAATCCTTTGCAATATGACTCAGGATATATAAGCCAGATCAGAATCCCAATTTGCAGACACGGTGTTTCGGGGTGCTTGCCCCTCGTCAGTGCAAAGTATGGGGGTGTCTGATCTGGCTCATGAGAAAGCTATGTGGGGTCAAATAAGCCAGTAATATATATCAGCTCACCGTGTGTAGGCTCACTCCTGGTTGTCCCCTGGAGCACGGACAGGCACTGCCACAGCCTAGTATTGCAGATAAAAAAGAAGGGATGTCCAGCTCTTCAGGCAGAGAAACCAAGGTCTTTAATTCATCATGCAGATACAACGAAAAACATGACCAGCACTACGCGTTTCAGGTGAAACACTCACCCTTAATCATGATGCTGGAAAGGAGGCGCTACAGAGTTTATATACAATTACCAATTGGCAAAGCAGGTGTTTAGAACACTTGAGCACCATACACATTTTAAGTGAGGCTTCCATAATGATTATAATATAATACAAACAAGATTTTTTTTAGATTTTTTTGGATTTTCTTAAAAATATCTGGACTAAATATAGATATATATTACAGCATACTGGTTATGGTGCACCAATATACAGTGCAAATATGCATACTTGAAAATACACACATATTAGTACATAAATATACATAAACATGCACAATTACAATCACACATATAAACCTGCACATGGAAATATTTGTTTTTTCTGTGATTTTTCCCTTTTTATTTTAATTATTTAATAGTGACACCTTGTATAAGATTTAATTCAAAAACAAAATTTTTTTTAAATTAAATGATGTCCTACATTTATGTGCAGTTGGTGATCATGCTTTTGTTGAATATATTTCTGAATATAAAACTACCCATTTCTATGTAGCTCATCTATAATACTGGATTCGTATTGAGAAAAAAAAATTATCAGTTCTTAAAATTTTAATAATTTATTTGGTGATTTTTTTGGTGATTTTTTTGATGATTTTTTGGCTGTGTCTGCCTAGATATAATACAAAGTACAATTAATAGTAAGCAAAGGTTGTTGAGATTGTATTTTAAATTGCAGCCATTCATGTCAAGCTGTTATCTGTGATATAATTATTAGTGATGAGCGAGTACCAAAAAGCTCGGGTGCGCGAGGCTCGGGCCGAGCATCCCAATAACCCTGCCGCCTGCACATCCGGATAGCTATTTAAATAGGGAAGCATCGCCTCTACTTTCATTGGCGTCCTCCCTCTTTCCAGCCCCTTCCCCTGACTCCTCCTTTCCTTTTTAAAACACCTGGTCAACGGGTGGGCACCTCCGATACGAGGCCCCAAACTTGCAGTGCCCCTCATTAAACTGCCAACATGCCCCTTTTCTTTTGCCAGCCGGCGACCCGTTGCTCATACCCGGGATCCCGGCACCCCCACGAAAGGGCTGAGCCGGAGCCGTCATCAATCACATCCACAAGGATATATCCTTGTGGTCCCATCCAAGGCCAGGACGCAGAGCCTTCCGTTGCCGGACTGCTCATCATATCTTAACCACCCCAAACCTCCGTACACTCGATATGCCTCCCCCACTGGAATCCATATAAAAATATAAATATATATATATATTATAAATATATAAAAGGGGCAGAGCAATGCTCCGGCTCCTTCTCCCCGATGATACTAGCTAGTATGGCAAACGTTTTCAGCCAATTAGTAAAGGTTCTGCGGATGGACCTATATCTCCTCTTCCCCTCATCCTCTTTTTCCTTCTTTGAGTCGCTTGGTTTAACTTTAATCGAGATTAAACTTCTCCAGGGGGAGCAGGGAAAATATTTCCCCATACTCCCCCTTTCCACATTGTTTCCCTCACCTCCTTCTTCAAATGGACCCCCAGCAGACTCTCGAAGCACACATACCCTTCGCTCCGCGCCCTGTCATCTAAACGAACTACCTCATCCTCTTTCTCCTTGTCTGCATCCTTCTCCTTCGCCGTCTCAACCTCAGCCGCAACACCAGCCACTTGTGCTGCTTCTGCCGCAACCGCAACTCCAGCTCCCTGCACCCCTTCCCCCTGTACCGCTGTAACCGATTGCCCAGCCCCAGTGGGGCCCACTCATGCACTCGACATGGACCCGCTTGCTCCCGATCACTTTGCCACCAACCCCCGACACATGTACTTACAACCGCAACCGACCTCCCCCCAGATATTCCTGCTGGCGCTCCTCTCCTCCAGATGCGTCCATTCGACGTTCCTCATCGGCGGAATCCGTGGTGCTGCTGGCGTCCTCAGGGGGGGGGACCCTCGGAGGGACAAACCGCTCCTGGCGGCCATCAACCCCCGCGGTCATCGCCCCTGCTCCGCCAACTGTCTCCTGTCGCCATCAGCCCTCGCCGGATCACCGCCCGTCTGTGAAGCCACCTCTCCATCGGCCGTCCTCAGAGGTCTCCCACCCTGCCGGCTGCAGGAAGGCCGTACCCGCTCCGCCATCTGCCGGGTCCGCCCTCCCGCCAGATCCCCGCTGGAGGGGACCGTCACCCTTGATTGCAATCTGTGGCCCTGCCAACTGCAGGAGCCACCATCCCCTCATCCCTGGCTGCCGTCCTCTGGCTTCTCGCTCTCTTCAGCCCAATGCCTATCCCGTCGCTGGCGGCTCCCCTGCGGCCTGCAGGGAGTCTCCACTGCTGCCACCTCAAGCTGGGCTCTTCCCCCCGGCCCGCACGTCACCGGGGGCTGCCGTACGGCTGGTCCGGGTCCTTGCAGGCCGCAAACCGGAAGTAAGCCTCCCTGTAGCTCCGCCCACTTCCGGCTCGCGGGGTTTCCGTCGCGGAGTCCTCCCGGTGAACGGAGGGGAACCAGGAAACATCCGCGGGCTCCCCTGTCCCGGAGGGTCCCCAAGGGGGGCTCCGTAACCGCACTCCAATTCCCCCAGCCGGGGAGTAGTGCTCCGGCGGCCGCGAGCCCGAGCGCGCAGCTCAGGCCGAGGTGCAGGATCAGGCACCGCCGGACCGGGAGCGCACACTGCAGCCAGCTGCTCACACAGTGCCTCGACTCCCAGCAATCCAGAGGCTCCCCGGACCCTCTCCATCAGGGCCTCCAAGTCAGAAATCCTGCAGCTCTCCCGATGATGATGATGGCCACGCTGATCTTCCTGCAGCAAGAGGAGGTAACCACTCCCTCACCCCATCTATATACCCCCCTGATCAGCCAGCCTCCTAACCTATCTCCCCAATCACAACTGCCCCCTTTTCCACCAATCCCATAACCCCATAGAATGCACACTTCTGCATTCCAAACATTAACGCCTTCAGACCCTAGCCCCCTCCAGATTGTCATGGGCTTGTTCGCCCTTATAGGGCTCACTTGCCCTCTTTATACTAGCAAACACTGAGTAAACTTAGTGGTATCCTTAAAGTGGCTGTTGGACTTCCATTAGTGTTCCACTAGTGCAAATCTATTTGCAGCACCTATGCCATACCTCCCAACTTTTAAAGAAGGGAAAGAGGGACAAAGTTTGTGGCGCACAATGCGGCAATTTTTAGGCCACGCCCCTAACCACACCCATTTTACAAACGGCCACACCCTTTTCCACTCCCCATCTACACCCATCCAGCAAACTGAAACTGCAGAAGCTGTCCGTGATCGCTCTGAGCCACCACAGATCAGCAATGTGCAGAACAGGCAGGGAGTTAACTACAGGGTGTGCAGGTGGCTAGGACCCAGGAGGAGAGCTGAACAGGGTGTGCAGGTAGCTAGGACCCAGGAGGAGAGCTGAACAGGGTGTGCAGGCAGCTAGGACCCAGGAGGAGAGCTGAACAGGGTGTGCAGGCAGCTAGGACCCAGGAGGAGAGCTGAACAGGGTGTGCAGGCAGCTAGGACCTAGGAGAAGAGCTGAACAAGGTGTGCAGGCAGCTAGGACCCAGGAGGAGAGCTGAACAGGGTGTGCAGGCAGCTAGGACCTAGGAGAAGAGCTGAACAAGGTGTGCAGGCAGCTAGGACCCAGGAGGAGAGCTGAACAGGGTGTGCAGGCAGCTAGGACCCAGGAGGAGAGCTGCGCAGGGTGTGCAAGCAGCTAGGACCCAGGAGGAGAGCTGAACAGGGTGTGCAGGCAGCTAGGACCCAGGAAGAGAGCTGAACAGGGTGTGCAGGCAGCTAGGACCTAGGAGAAGAGCTGAACAGGGTGTGCAGGCAGATAGGACCCAGGAGGAGAGCTGAACAGGGTGTGCAGGCAGCTAGGACCCAGGAGGAGAGCTGAACAGGGTGTGCAGGCAGCTAGGACCCAGGAGGAGAGCTGAACAGGGTGTGCAGGCAGCTAGGACCCAGGAGGAGAGCTGAATAGGGTGTGCAGGCAGCTAGGACCCAGGAGAAGAGCTGAACAGGGTGTGCAGGCAGCTAGGACCCAGGAGGAGAGCTGAACAGGGTGTGCAGGCAGCTAGGACCTAGGAGAAGAGCTGAAAAGGGTGTGCAGGCAGCTAGGACCCAGGAGGAGAGCTGCACAGGGTGTGCAGGCAGCTAAGACCCAGGAGGAGAGCTGCACGGGGTGTGCAGGCAGCTAAGACCCAGGAGGAGAGCTGAACAGGGTGTGCAGGCAGCTAGGACCCAGGAGGAGAGCTGAACAGGGAGTGCAGGCAGCTAGGACCCAGGAGGAGAGCTGAACAGGGTGTACAGGCAGCTAGGACCCAGGAGGAAAGCTGAACAGGGTGTGCAGGCAGCTAGGACCCAGGAGAAGAGCTGAACAGGGTGTGCAGGCAGCTAGGACCCAGGAGGAGAGCTGCACAGGGTGTGCAGGCAGCTAGGACCCAGGAGGAGAGCTGAACAGGGTGTGAAGGCAGCTAGGACCCAGGAGGAGGGCTGAACAGGGTGTGCAGGCAGCTAGGACCTAGGAGGAGATCTGAACATGGTGTGCAGGCAGCTAGGACCCAGGAGGAGAGCTGAACAGGGTGTGCAGGCAGCTAGGACCCAGGAGGAGGGCTGAATAGGGTGTGCAGGCAGCTAGGACTCAGGAGGAGAGCTGAACAGGGTGTGCAGGCAGCTAGGACCCAGGAGGAGGGCTGAACAGGGTGTGCAGGAAGCTAGGACCCAGGAGGAGGGCTGAACAGGGTGTGCAGGCAGCTAGGACCTAGGAGGAGGGCTGAACAGGGTGTGCAGGCAGCTAGGACCCAGGAGGAGGGCTGAACAGGGTGTGCAGGCAGCTAGGACCTAGGTGGAGAGCTGAACAGGGTGTGCAGCTAAGGGTATGTTCACACATCAGGTTTTTGCTGTGCGGCACAATCCGGCGCCTTGCGGGAAAAATGCATCTGGTTTTTTTTTGCCGCAGGGTGTGGTTTTTCCTCATAGACTCTTATTAGCGCCGGATTGTGCCGCATGTACTTGCGTTTGATCCGGTTTTTGCCTGATGCGGCAAAAATCGTCACTCCGGCGGCCGCACAGGTCGCAGAGAGGAACGTTTTTTGCCAGCGGCAAAAAAATCCCTAGCGCCGGGTGCGGCATGGTGCATAATGAAAGTCTATGCGAGCCGGATACGGTGTCATGCTTCAAATGCCGGAAGCATGTACCGTATCCAGTTTTTACTTCTGAGCATGCCCAGAAGTGATATAAATTCATTGCTTGTCAGAAAATCAATCAATCACTCACTCACTCTCAAACTCTCTCACTCACTGACTGACTCACTGACTCATTCACTCACTCTCACCCACTCACCATCACCGGCGCAGGGCTGCACGGCTGTCACACTGCTCCGACGGCTTCTCCTGATTTGAAAATGCTGGCCGCTCATTATTCAATCTCGTATTCCCTGCTTTCCCCGCACACCGGCGCCTATGGTTAGTTGCAGGCAGACACGCCCCCACGCTGAGTGACAGCTGTCTCACTGCAACCAATCACAGCCGCCGGTGGGTGGGTCTATATTGTGCAGTAAAATAAATAAATAATTACAAGAAAAACGGCGTGCGGTTCCCCCCCAATATTGATACCAGCCAAGATAAAGCCACACGGCTGAAGGCTGGTATTCTCAGGATGGGGAGCTCTACGTTATGGGGAGCCCCCCCAGCCTAAAAATATCAGCCAGCAGCCGCCCGGAATTGCCGCATCCATTAGATGCGACAGTCCCGGGACTCTACCCGACTCTTCCCGAATTGCCCTGGTGCGGTGGCAATCGGGGTAATAAGGGGTTAATCATGGCAGGCGTCTATGAGACACCCCCAATGATTAACCTGTAAGTGAAAGTAAATAAACACATACACCCAAAAAAATCCTTTATTTGGAATAAAAGACAAAAAAACACCCTCTTTCACCATTTTATTAAAATCAGCAAATACCCCTCCAGGTCCGACGTAATCCACAGAGGTCCCGCGATGCTCTCAGCTCTACTACATGAAGCTGACAGGAACGGCAGTAGAACACCGCCGCAGCAACTGAAGGGAGTCACCCTGTCAGCGGTGACGTCACTGAGGTAATGCCGGGTTGTGTGCGGTGAAGATGCGAGCAGGGTAGTGCCGGCGTGTGCGGTGATAATGCGTGCGGTAGTGCAGGGGTGTGCAGTGATGATGTGTGTGAGGTAGTGCCTGCCTGTGCGGTGATAATGCGTGCTGGGTAGTGCTGGCGTGTGCTGTGATGACGCGTGTGAGGTAGTGCCTGCCTGTGCGGTGATGATGCGTGCTGGGTAGTGTCGGCGTGTGCGGTGATAATGCGTGTGAGTTAGTGCCTGCCTTTGCGGTGAGGATGCGTGCTGGGTAGTGCTGGCGTGTGCGGTGATGATGCGTGTGAGATAGTGCCTGCCTGTGCGGTGATGATGCGTGCTGGGTAGTGCTGCCGTGTGCGGTGATGATGTGTGTGAGGTAGTGCCTGCCTGTGCGGTGATGATGCGTGCTGGGTAGTGCTGGCGTGTGTGGTGATGATGCGTGTGAGGTAGTGCCTGCCTGTGCGGTGATGATGCGTGCTGGGTAGTGCTGGCGTGTGCGGTGATGATGCGTGTGAGGTAGTGCCTGCCTGTGCGGTGATGATGCGTGCTGGGTAGTGCTGGCGTGTGCGGTGATGATGCATGTGAGGAAGTGCCGGTATTTGTGCAGTGATGGTGTGGTCTCTGTCTCTCTCTCAGCATAACAAAAAAAACAAAAAAACGGATCCGTCGCATCAGGCACAAACTGGATTGTGCCTGATTGGAAAAAACTGATGTGTGAACTTCGCCTAAGGCTGCTTTCACACATCCGGTTTTTCCCATGCGGCACAATACGGCACTCTGCAGGAAAAACGCAACCGTTTTTTTTTTCCGCCGGTTGCGGTTTTTCCTGCATAGACCTACATTAGTGCCATATTGTGCCGCATGGGCATGCGTTCGGTCCGGTTTTTGCCGCATGCGGCAGATTTAGCCGATGCGGCGGCCGGATGTAACGGTGCCTGGCATGTTTTTTTTGTCCAGCAAAAAAAAACCGCATCGCGCCGTATCCCGCCGATGCGGCGCGATTTGCAGTGCATGCCTATGGACGCTGCATGCGTTTTTTTCACTGCGCATGCTCAGTAGCCTGCTGCAAGCGTCAAAAACCGGACGGGCCGCATGTAAAAAACTTATGCAAAGGATGCGGTTTTGTCGCCGCATCCGTTGCATAGGTATTAGAGCCGGATTGGCCGGCTCTGCAAAACCTGAGGTGTGAACTTAGCCTAAGATGCAGCAGCTCTGCCAGGCAGGAGATCATGTGGTCGGTAGCTGATAGAAGCATTGCCAATGCTTCTATCTTTGCATATTACCGGCCAGTGCTGTGCACCTGCAGGAGAGGACACAAGTGGTAAGTACACACTGTCTTCTCCCCAATGTCTTGATCTACCGTGGTGTGCCTGCAACATTGAGAGGCAAACACTGCACACACTATAGATCAGGACACAAACACACGGGAGTCAGAGAAACAGCTGGAGGAGCACAGGCTCCGGACCGGGGGGGGGAGGGGGAGGGAATCAGCACTGGGGACATTCATTACCTTAGAAGCAGCAGCACAGAGACTAGCGCGCTCTGCTCTGTAATGCTCAAGACATGTGTTAGGATGGTAGGAGGGAAAAGCAGGGAGGCGGGGAGAGAGTGGGTGGGCGGAGCCACGGGATACGGACCGCCCACCCATGGCAACGGGACACACTCTGCAAAGCGTGACAGTCCCACTGTATCCGGGACGGTTGGGAGGTATGCCTATGCATTGCACACTCAAGCTCATTGTTACTAAGCCATTATACTAGCAAACACTGAGTAAAAGTGGCATCCAAAAAGTGGCTGTTGGACTTCCATTAGTGTCCCACTAGTGCAAATCTATTTGCAGCACCTCTGCATTGCACACTCAAGCTCATTTTTACTAAGCAATTATACTAGCAAACACTGAGTAAACTTAGTGGCATCCAAAAAGTGGCTGTTGTACTCCATTTGTGCCCCACTGGTGCCAAGCTATTTCTAGCACCTCTGCATGACACCCTCCTGCTCTGTTTTTAATAAGCTATAATAATAGCAAAAAATGCTGCCAGTTAGTGGCATCCAAAAAGTGGCTGTTGTAGTCCATTTGTGTCCCACTGGTGCCAAGCTATTTCTAGCACCTCTGCATGACACCCTCCTGCTCTGTTTTTAATAAGCTATAATAATAGCAAAAAATGCTGCCAGTTAGTGGCATCCAAAAAGTGGTTGTTGTACTCCATTTGTGCCCCACAGGTGCCAAGCTATTTCTAGCACCTCTGCATGACACCCTCCTGCTCTGTTTTTAATAAGCTATAATAATAGCAAAAAATGCTGCCAGTTAGTGGCATCCAAAAAGTGGCTGTTGTACTCCATTTGTGCCCCACTGGTGCCAAGCTATTTCTAGCACCTCTGCATGACACCCTCATGCACATTTTGCAACGCTATTTTTATAGCAAACTCAGGGAATTCCTTGCTGCATTTCATCATTAGGAGGGATAGAAAGTGAGGCTTCCTTTACTGTCCTGGTACACACAGAACACGGCCACTGTACCCACCTGCCCACTTTTGCCACGCTATTTAATTTGCCCAAAGAGCTGACACTTTTTCTGCCATCCTAAAATTGTCTGGAATACTAAGTTATTGTTCCTTTGCTGCCAAGCAAGGTACAACACCTGTGCATTCTACACTCGTTTACATTTCCGCAGGCCTTCTTGCTTTGAATATTTCCCAGGGGGCATTACTCTAGAATCACTGCGTTGCGAAACACGTGATGGTGTCTCCGCAGTGGTGGATGTTGATCTCCCTAAGGTCAACCATCCTTGCTCACATAGTCTTTTACTAGGCAATGTCCCACTAGCCAGATTCCTACTCCACACTGATGAGGGGCAAATACCCCGAAACGGCTGTCTGTGGATGGATACCATGTTTGGCATAGGTGGTCTCCTTGACTGGAGACTGCCCTTCCCGTGGTTGTTCCTTCCCGGTGAAAGACCTGGCTAGTTTCCTGCCAGCGTTGAGAAACATGTGATGGTGTCTCCGCAGGCCTTCTTGCTTTGAATATTTCCCAGGGGGCATTGCTCTAGAATCACTGCGTTGAGAAACACGTGATGGTGTCTCCGCAGTGGTGGATGTTGATCTCCCTAAGGTCAACCATCCTTGCTCACATAGTCTTTTACTAGGCAATGTCCCACTAGCCAGATTCCTACTCCACACTGATGAGGGGCAAATACCCCGAAACGGCTGTCTGTGGATGGATACCATGTTTGGCATAGGTGGTCTCCTTGACTGGAGACTGCCCTTCCCGTGGTTGTTCCTTCCCGGTGAAAGACCTGGCTAGTTTCCTGCCAGCGTTGAGAAACATGTGATGGTGTCTCCGCAGGCCTTCTTGCTTTGAATATTTCCCAGGGGGCATTGCTCTAGAATCACTGCGTTGAGAAACACGTGATGGTGTCTCCGCAGTGGTGGATGTTGATCTCCCTAAGGTCAACCATCCTTGCTCACATAGTCTTTTACTAGGCAATGTCCCACTAGCCAGATTCCTACTCCACACTGATGAGGGGCAAATACCCCGAAACGGCTGTCTGTGGATGGATACCATGTTTGGCATAGGTGGTCTCCTTGACTGGAGACTGCCCTTCCCGTGGTTGTTCCTTCCCGGTGAAAGACCTGGCTAGTTTCCTGCCAGCGTTGAGAAACATGTGATGGTGTCTCCGCAGGCCTTCTTGCTTTGAATATTTCCCAGGGGGCATTGCTCTAGAATCACTGCGTTGAGAAACACGTGATGGTGTCTCCGCAGTGGTGGATGTTGATCTCCCTAAGGTCAACCATCCTTGCTCACATAGTCTTTTACTAGGCAATGTCCCACTAGCCAGATTCCTACTCCACACTGATGAGGGGCAAATACCCCGAAACGGCTGTCTGTGGATGGATACCATGTTTGGCATAGGTGGTCTCCTTGACTGGAGACTGCCCTTCCCGTGGTTGTTCCTTCCCGGTGAAAGACCTGGCTAGTTTCCTGCCAGCGTTGAGAAACATGTGATGGTGTCTCCGCAGGCCTTCTTGCTTTGAATATTTCCCAGGGGGCATTGCTCTAGAATCACTGCGTTGAGAAACACGTGATGGTGTCTCCGCAGTGGTGGATGTTGATCTCCCTAAGGTCAACCATCCTTGCTCACATAGTCTTTTACTAGGCAATGTCCCACTAGCCAGATTCCTACTCCACACTGATGAGGGGCAAATACCCCGAAACGGCTGTCTGTGGATGGATACCATGTTTGGCATAGGTGGTCTCCTTGACTGGAGACTGCCCTTCCCGTGGTTGTTCCTTCCCGGTGAAAGACCTGGCTAGTTTCCTGCCAGCGTTGAGAAACATGTGATGGTGTCTCCGCAGGCCTTCTTGCTTTGAATATTTCCCAGGGGGCATTGCTCTAGAATCACTGCGTTGAGAAACACGTGATGGTGTCTCCGCAGTGGTGGATGTTGATCTCCCTAAGGTCAACCATCCTTGCTCACATAGTCTTTTACTAGGCAATGTCCCACTAGCCAGATTCCTACTCCACACTGATGAGGGGCAAATACCCCGAAACGGCTGTCTGTGGATGGATACCATGTTTGGCATAGGTGGTCTCCTTGACTGGAGACTGCCCTTCCCGTGGTTGTTCCTTCCCGGTGAAAGACCTGGCTAGTTTCCTGCCAGCGTTGAGAAACATGTGATGGTGTCTCCGCAGGCCTTCTTGCTTTGAATATTTCCCAGGGGGCATTGCTCTAGAATCACTGCGTTGAGAAACACGTGATGGTGTCTCCGCAGTGGTGGATGTTGATCTCCCTAAGGTCAACCATCCTTGCTCACATAGTCTTTTACTAGGCAATGTCCCACTAGCCAGATTCCTACTCCACACTGATGAGGGGCAAATACCCCGAAACGGCTGTCTGTGGATGGATACCATGTTTGGCATAGGTGGTCTCCTTGACTGGAGACTGCCCTTCCCGTGGTTGTTCCTTCCCGGTGAAAGACCTGGCTAGTTTCCTGCCAGCGTTGAGAAACATGTGATGGTGTCTCCGCAGGCCTTCTTGCTTTGAATATTTCCCAGGGGGCATTGCTCTAGAATCACTGCGTTGAGAAACACGTGATGGTGTCTCCGCAGTGGTGGATGTTGATCTCCCTAAGGTCAACCATCCTTGCTCACATAGTCTTTTACTAGGCAATGTCCCACTAGCCAGATTCCTACTCCACACTGATGAGGGGCAAATACCCCGAAACGGCTGTCTGTGGATGGATACCATGTTTGGCATAGGTGGTCTCCTTGACTGGAGACTGCCCTTCCCGTGGTTGTTCCTTCCCGGTGAAAGACCTGGCTAGTTTCCTGCCAGCGTTGAGAAACATGTGATGGTGTCTCCGCAGGCCTTCTTGCTTTGAATATTTCCCAGGGGGCATTGCTCTAGAATCACTGCGTTGAGAAACACGTGATGGTGTCTCCGCAGTGGTGGATGTTGATCTCCCTAAGGTCAACCATCCTTGCTCACATAGTCTTTTACTAGGCAATGTCCCACTAGCCAGATTCCTACTCCACACTGATGAGGGGCAAATACCCCGAAACGGCTGTCTGTGGATGGATACCATGTTTGGCATAGGTGGTCTCCTTGACTGGAGACTGCCCTTCCCGTGGTTGTTCCTTCCCGGTGAAAGACCTGGCTAGTTTCCTGCCAGCGTTGAGAAACATGTGATGGTGTCTCCGCAGGCCTTCTTGCTTTCATCATTAGGAGGGATAGAAAGTGAGGCTTCCTTTACTGTCCTGGTACACACAGAACACGGCCACTGTACCCACCTGCCCACTTTTGCCACGCTATTTAATTTGCCCAAAGAGCTGACACTTTTTCTGCCATCCTAAAATTGTCTGGAATACTAAGTTATTGTTCCTTTGCTGCCAAGCAAGGTACAACACCTGTGCATTCTACACTCGTTTCCATTTGTGGAACACAATAATTAACTGCAGGTAGTCCAGCCAATCTTTCACGAAGGTGCAGGCGTGGATATAATGTTTCCTTCATCCAATGGTGGTTCTCTCGATGTCTGACAGCTCAACAATACCATCTGTTTGCACTTAAAAACAAGTGACGACCTGCCAATCACACTCCCGCTTACGGGTAACAGGGTGGAAGTTCAGTATGAAAAAGCATGTGTGACTGCTGTCCCCACAGTCACAGAGGATGAAGAGCACGCAGATGCACGTGATGGGGCAGGCGGTGGTTGCACAGCCCCGCTAGGCCGCATTGTAGCACAGTGAAATTCCCTTTGCGACTTATGCTTCATTTTAAGTCTTGTATTTGGTGGGATCCACAGTATGCAGCAAAACCACGCAACATGAAAAGCACTGTTTGCAGTTGGGTTCGTAAATGATTGTTTCACTTTCCCAAAACAAACAATAAGAACCATGCACTAAATTGAAATAATAGAACAATCTATTCAGTTGCCTACTGCTTGCTAAGCCCTCTGCGTAGCAGCAGTAATTGTGTGTGTGTGTGTGTGTGTGTGTGTGCGAAGACAACTTACTAGTGGCGCATCACAAGAGATTCCCAGTTATCTACCTAAACATAGACAAAACACATCACCCACCCTGAATACCCTTGTTAGCTGAAGCCTCACAGATAAGGCAGATAACAGTGTGAATGCAAACCACACAGCTCTGAAACACAGTCATGTAAATCTTGAAAAGCAACATTCAATGCAAACATGTGTCGCTGTCCCTCTATGATTTAAACTGTACGTGATAATTTGACAGTGCAGAGGCAGCAAGTGTGATTGTCTATATGGTCGTCCTACCCAGAACAGATATGTGTTTTCATAATAAAACAAAGTGTTGCGTGCACGCATTACTGTCTGGGCACAGCCTACCGTACCCGGGTACTGTGATGTCCAGTTGCCATAAATACAGACTTTACGCTCCTATCATGGTAACAGTATAGACAGCACTGGAAGAATGTTGGTCTGTGGCACAGGATGCTGCTCACTGGCGTTACGGTACTCCTCACCAAACTCCAAAATGTCTCCCCTCACAATTGAACGAAGTGTTTCCGCGGTTGCTCCTTCCTGTGTTGCCGATTTACCCCAGCCGCAGCCTAACTCCAGTGTTTCGCCAACTGAGTATGCTCTGCCTGACTGTGTCATTCCTGAGGCAAAGTCTTAATTTTGGGCTACAGCGCATGCTCGTTTGGACTGTGCCTGAGTCATTCTGCGACCTGCGGCTCAACACACTTACACAGGGCCCTGGTGCTTGACTCACTCTCGGGAGGCCACTAAAACTAACTGTACCCAACATCAGCCCCAGGTGTCCCCTTACACTGCAGTGGCGGTCCCCACTGACCGCAATACCGAGAGTGGCGTCACGAAAATACATATAAAGAAGCAACCTAAGTGTGACCAGACTCTTCCTCCACGTGGAGTCCCTGAAGGTAATGCACCAACACAACACCTGTGGGGCTTCACACTGACTGAGAAAAGCCTCTTTGCACAGGTACTTGCACTCCGTGCCGGGTCTAAGTCCTGTGTTGTGCCTAGACAGCATGCTGAAATGGATAGTCTTTTTTTCAGAAACTGTATTTCATGCTACTAAGCATGCTCAGGCACTTACTGCATCAGAGGCTAGGTCGGGTAATGAACTCTTTGGCCCTGCCCCTGATGTGGGGGGCCCATATAGACCACAGGGCATCAGGTGTCCTGACAATTTGGCCAGGCCACTCCCAACAGGCTTGCAGAGGCCCGCCCCTATGACTTGTCACCTCATTGTTGTTAGTCAGACGAAGACTGTTGAGGTGTTTTGGTTGTGGCAGCCATGAGGTCATCATTCAAGTGGCGGTTCAAAATAGGACGCTAGTTATGCCACTCATGACGTGTCACTCTGCTTTTGTCTCCAGGAGGTGCATTGTGGTCCACCCTGGTTTGGGGCGGACCCAGGTTATAAAAGGGGCTGGAGCCAACAAGAAGGTGCCCAGTCTTCTATTATGCTCCGAAAGAGCACACCTCCATGTGTTAAACCCATTGCGGCTTTAGGCCAGAGGTAGGCAGGGATAGGTCATCGATGCAGGCCGCCACCACAGTTGGTAACGCAGAACGTTTAAGAACAGCTCCTGTCCTACCAGTCCTGCTAGTGCAGCCCAGTGGCTTAAACAGGCCTGCTGCTGCTGATGCGCCTGCTGTCCACAGGTGTGTCCCCTACGTACACGGACAGCGTAACCAATGGCCCCTGTGTTGTTAACAGGGAGTTCCGGGGCTGGGTGATCGTGTGGACCCTGTCACGCTAACAGGGCTCCAAGTCTCCAGATCCGAGTGGCGTCTAACTCGGTTCAGGCTACTATTTGTTTGAGAGTCCAACTGCTCTGTATCCTCCACCTAACCTTCCAGTTGCCAACCTCTCCTTTTCCATCTGTGAGCACGGTGGACACCGAATGGCGATTGGGATATCTACCTTTCTCTTTCTTTTCTTCTTAATATTTTTTATATAGCGGTAATATAGTATATACCACCTTATCCAAATCTGCCAGTCCCACCATACCAGATGTTGTTTCTTCAGCAAATGTTAATGTTGCTTAACCACCAAACCCACGGACACAAACATTTTTACCCTTTCCAACACACCTGTTCCCCTTTCCACCAGCATCTGTCCTTTTTCAACTCAGTTTGTATATGACCAAAAATGCAACTCTGCAGAGACACCGTACTCAACGCCGTCTCAGCACAGCAGCCAGCCCTCGGTCCCTCAGATGTGGACAAGTAAGACCATTTCCTCCTATCAATGAAAAAGCGTTGAGATTCACTCTGTGCACCACTGGTGTTTAGTGGAAAAGCAGATGTAAGATTGCGTAACACCTTCTGCTGATACTCCTGCATACGTGCGTCCCTTTCTATGGCAGGAGTTATGTCGCAAAATTTTGTGTTGTACCGGGGATCTAACAGTGTGGCAACCCAGTAGTCAGCATGACTTGGAATTCGTACAATCCGAGGGTCATGTTGTAGGTTGTGCAGCAAAAAGGCGCTCATGTGTCTTGAGCATCCAGGAGGACCAAGTCCTTGGTGTGTTGGTGGCGGAGAGGTGAGAATCGTGCCTCCTTCCTCTGCCCTCTCCCCACTACCTCGCACAACCGAAATGTGAGCAAGCTCTCACTAATCTGCTGAGTCTTCCATGCCCATCTCCAGTTCATCCTCCATTTCTTCCTGGGCTCCTGCACCTTCCTCAACTGTTTTGCTGATACTATGCGCCCTTGATAATCCCTCTCCCCCACCGTACCATGACTGCCGCCAAGGTGCCGCTGACCGTCTAGACCTTGTAGATCTTGTTATCCCTTCCGCATATGACTCCTCCAGTACTTCCTCCCTTCCTCTTGGACCAACACCTGACTCCGAATAATGCTTACAGTGTGCTCCATCATGTAGATGACCAAAATTGTCACGCTGAGAATGTCATCGCCAGTGTTAAACATCTGCGTTGACATTTGTAAACTGTGTAGAACGGTGCATATGTCTTTGATCTGACACCACTCCAGCAGCGTGATCTGCACCACCTCTGGATCAAGTTAGCCTAGGGTATACATCATAACGTATTAAATCTGGGCTCTGCGGTGCTGCCACAGACGCTGCAACATGTGCAGATTCAAATTCCTGCGTGTCGGAACATCGCATTTCTGACGTTTAACCGCCAGACCTTAAGACTTCAGGAGCCATGATAGTTGTTGAGCTACTGGGTGCGAACGATGGAAGTGAGCACATAGTGAGCGTGCCCGTTGTACAAGGCCATGTAGGCCGGGATGTTGTTTTAAAAATTGCTGGAGAATCAGATTAAACACGTGAGCCATACAAGTCACGTGTGTCACATTGGCCTGACGAAGGCACGCTGTCATGTTTGCATCATTGCCGCACACGGCTGTTAAGTCACCACCATAGTCCGCTACGTCAATTTGTACTCCTGTCGCAAGGTGACAACGTGTTCCTTTCGTGCATAGTGCTGATGATGGGAGAGGAGTCGACGCCAGCGGCGCAGTTGGACGCAGGTTATGCTCACCCACTTGGCTGCGTTACCTTGACATATGCAGAACCAATGGCTGAATGCAGGTGGTGGGTATCTCACAGATGAAGTACCATCATTCAGCTACAACCAGTGGGAAGACACAACACCCTTTTTTAGGCCCCTCCTGTCTGAAGACCACTGCCAGACATAGCTATGATCCTCTGGTTACTGTTACCCCCAGTTTAGTTTTATGAGTTTGTGTGCTTGTTACCTGACTACTTTTCCTGCTTGCTGTTTAGGTACCTCGTTGGCCGATTTGCATTTCACCTCTGCTTGTTTTCTGATTAAGTCCTGTCCCTCCCATTCTGTTCCTCTTCCTCAATTAATGTTTTGACCCTGCATTACTACTATTCTCTGGAACTGCAGCTTTCCACAGGTATTGATCAACTTGGGCCCTGTGTCATTCAAAATCACTGTATAGGGGTTAATGGGTTTCAGGGTTCTGGGGGTCCAGCTTGGTGAGTGGGTTCCCTCTAGCCTATCCTTTACAGCCCGTCTGAGTGTGTCGATCCAGGCAGACGTTACACCGTGCCCTCGACAGAAGGACATGTAGGCTGGGATAGTGTTTTAAAAATTGCTGGAGATTCGGATTCAACACGTGAGCCATACAAGGCACGTGTGTCACATTGCCCTGAAGAAGGGCCGCAGACTGTTTAGCATCATTGTCGCACCCGGCATTCCCTGGATGCTGGTTGAGTGGAGACAACCATTGATGAAACTCGGTCTCACTCTACAGAGCTAACCGTCCACAACTCCTCAGCGGTGTCTCACATTTCTCCTACATTTCAAAGTAAACATTTGACCGCCTGATGGCCTTGAGCACTGCTGCCAGCATAGTAAGGAGGTGTGTGGTGATGTGTTTAACATGCTGGTGTAGCGCAGGCACACCTTTCTTGGAGAAGTAGTGGCGACTGGGCATCTGGTACTGGGGCACTGCGACGGAAATGAGGTCTCGAAAATCCTCTGGGTCCACCAGGCCGAAAGGCAGTATTTCGGTAGCCAAGAGCTTACAGAGGGATAAAGTCAAACTCTTAGCTTTGTCATGGCTCGGAGGAAATGGCCTTTTATTTGTCCATATCTGAGGGCCCGAGATCTGGCTGCTGTGTAAAGACGGTGGTGAGTAGGGTGTCCCTGGAAAACTGCTGGTCTGTGAGGAAAGTGCAGGCGGAGACATGATGTTGCCTTCATCCAAAGTTGGTGCTCTCGATGTTTGAGAGAGCTGTTCTCCAGCACTTGTTTCCCCTTCCAAAACAAAATGACGACTTGCCAAGCAAACTGCCTGTTGCGGTTAAAGAGGTGGAAGGTCTGTGTGGAAAAACATGTGTGACAGCAGTCCCCACAGTCATAGAAGATAAAAAGCGTGCGGAGGAACTTGAAGGGGCAGACGGTGGTTGGCCCGCTCTGCTAGGCCGCATTGCAGCACGGTGAGCTTCCCACTGGGACTTATGCTTGTTATTCTTGTGACAACTCATGGAAGAAGTTGTCAAACTGGTGAGGTTTTGGCCTCTACTTATAGATTGCCAACAAATTTTATAGATCACATGATTTGGGAGATCCTTTGCAAGGTCAAAAAAGGACCAGGCTAGGCAAGGCTTAGAGGCCATGCGACCTGCAGAGCCACCCCGACTTGTGCTCAGAGGCAGAGTTGTGGCTGAGGATGCAGTTGTTGACGTGCTTCCAGTAATCCGACTCTGTCCAGGAAGGCGCAGGGTAACTTTGTCGTCAGTTGCATCCTCCTCCACCACCTCTGGTGACCTCCTCGAGTGCCTGACTGTGGGTTGACAGTAAGTGGGATCTAGAACTTCATCATCAAGCATTGTGTTTGCACTCCCCTCTCCCTCAGACCTAACCTCTTCCTGCCCTGACTGAATAGTTAATTTGTCATCCCAATCTGGTATCTGCGTCTCATCGTCATCAGTATGTTCCTCATTGTCTCCACCAACAGGTGTTACAGTTTGGGAATGAGGGTCTACATTATGCTCAGAAACTTGGTCATCAGGGCCTGAATCTGACTCACAAAGCTTCTAGGCATCACTGCAGACCATTTCCTGGTCTGTACTCACTGTAGCTTGGGAGCAGACCTCTGATTCCCAGGCTATAGTGTGACTGAACAGCTCTGCAGACTCAGCCATCTCTGTTGCACCATACTCTGCAGGGCGGGTGGAGACTTGAGAGCTGGGAGAAAGCAAGTGCGATTCGGATGACAACTCAGAGGACTGTTGTTTTTTGGATGTTGAAGTTGAGGTGGAGGAGAGGCCACTTGTTGGAGCACTTGAGATCCATTCAAGCATGTTCTTTTTTTGTGCGTCATCTACCTTTGTTACAGTTGTTCGGTTCCGTAAAAAAGGGAGCACATCGGATTGTCCACGGAAAGTAGTAGACATCTTACTTTTGCTGGAAGATGGCCTATGGCAGATGTTAATGTAGCTTTCCCACCTTCCCCACGGACACAAACTTTTTTCCTTTTCCAACACGCTTGTTCCCCTTTCCACCAGCATCTGTCCTTTTGCCACTCATTTTGTTAGCGACACTTAAAATGTGGTAGCAAAAATTGAGAGCTGGTGTAGATTGCCGAGGTGGTCTAGCTTTATTGATAGCTGAAGAAACAACACTGACTATACCACACAATGTTAGAATGGCCCTAACAGTGGCATCACTGTTGGCAATTAGAATTGCGTAGCAAAAATGGACAGCTGTGTACAATGCAGAGGTGGTCTAGCTTTATTGACAGCTGAAGAACCAACACTGACTATCACAGAAATTTTTTGTATGCCCCAAATTAGAATAGCGTGGCAAAAATGGGCAGGTGGGTAGAGTGCCCGGGTGCTGTGAGTAGCAGGACAGGAAAGGAACACTAACTTAGTATTCCAGACACTTTTAGGATGGCACAAAAAGTGTCAACTCTTTAAGCAAATAAAATAGCGTGGCAAAAATGGGCAGGTGGGTAGAGTGCCCGGGTGCTGTGGGTACCAGGACAGGAAAGTAAGCCTCACTTTCTATCCCTGCTAATGAAAAAATGCAGCAAGGAATTTCCTGAGCTGAGGTAGCCAGACGCTGTTATCTAAAGCCCTACACAGTGTTTGCATGGACCTGCCTAGCAGCTAAGGCTATGAATGCTTGTAAATCAGCCCTGAAAAGGGCTGAAATAACCAGCAGTCCCTAATCCCTAAAGTGCTGTGTAGATTGCACTATGTCTATAGTGCACACAGCAGGATCGGCAGCAGCAGCGTGAGCGGTGACTGTCACCCACACGCAGAAAACAGATAATGGTGGCGAAGGGGAAAATGGCCGTATCTTATAAGACAAGGACATGTGAGATGCACAGCCTATGACACATGCCCTTGTTTGTCTGGCAAAAATCCACTTAGCTGTGTGTGTGTGTGTGTGTGTGTGTGCGTGTGTCTGTGATTGGCTGACAGCCTGGCCCGCCCCACTGTACGCGCGGTTAGGGGGAAAAAAAATTAAAAATTTTTAAAAAAAGGCGGTCGGCATTCTCTCAGCACTCAGCAGCACCACAGATCTAAACCCCGTCCCCCCCCTCACACTATACGCTGAAATTTGATAATAGTGTGATTCACAGTGACTCACACTATTACAGTGAAAAACCAGCTAGTAACTAGCTAGGCTTTTTGGTGATCGAACCGTTCTCGAACGTAACTTGAACTGTCGAGCTTTTAGCAAAAAGCTCGAGTTCGAGCTCGAACACCCATCAAAATCACTCGAACATGAAATTGGCGAACCTCGAACACCGCTCATCTCTAGTTATGAAGTATGTATTCGAACTTTCACACTAATGATATAGGGGACGCAGAAAACTACAAATGACTGCCATCCCTCCCCAATGTATGTTACAGGGCCCACCTGATAGCCCTAAGAAGTCTGATATTTGAGGACAGCCAGTGGCCCTTCCTTCATTTAAGTAGAGGGCCACTGGAGCTGGTGGTGCTTGTGGAGGAGGAGGAGGGCAAGGTCAACATCCCAATGGGCACATTGTAGCTGACCTTTTAAAGTGCTGTCAAATATGTCCCAAAAAAGTAGGCGTGAGACAGACACCAATATAATGTATTACAGCCCTTTCTAATCGAAAAAGAATTAAAAATGTAAAAAACGAAATGTGAATGTGACGCCCTGGCCTATTAGGTCGTCACAAGGGTGCCGTGCAATCTGCCCTTCTGCATTGTACCCGCTCCTCCTTGATTACGGGTCCTGTCAATTTGGTGTTGCTACCAACAGGTGTACTAAAATCCTGAGGAACACTCTTCACCATACCCACCAAACACCCATTGGGCAGCCTGAGGGGAATAGAGCCACCCAGATGGGGGATGGAAGAGGTAGGGCAGAGATGTCAGTTGCAGTTGTAGAGTAGTAGTTAAGCAGTGAGCAGCGGTGACAGGACAAGTCACGCTGTGGAGCTGGGCTCCTGCACCCGTCCCAGGTGCCAGATGTTGGCCTTGCCAGTAGGAGCTGGAACCCCGGTCGCAGGGCGTAGTGACAGGGGCCACGGTGGTGCTACAGAGAGCAGGCCGGCTGCCTTGTGCTACAACCAGGCAGGGGCCAGGGCACGACGGGGTACGCGGACCCTAGGCTGGGAAGTAGCTTCACGCAGCCCAGTAATTCACCCGACGGGAACGGAATCTTCAAGAACCGTTCCCCACCCGCTCCAGAATCAGGGTACTAGCGCAACGAGGGGGATAGGACTTCCCACAACCGTCCAGAAAATCCCAAGCGTGAACCCTGAGAGCAAGCTCACCTTGCTAGCCATGCAGGTGAGCGGGACCAGATACGCTTCAAGTGTAAGGGGTACTTTTCACGCTGCGACATCGCTAGCGATGCCGAGCGCAATAGTACTCACCCCCGTCGCACATGCGATATCTTGTGATAGCTGCCGTAGTGAATATTATCACTACGACAGCTTCACACGCACTTACCTGCCTTGCGACGTCGCTCTGGCCGGCGACCCACCTCCTTCCTAAGCTGGCAGGTCGTGCGGCGTCATAGCGACATCACACGGCAAGCGGCCAATAGAAGCGGAGGGGCGGAGATGAGCGGGACGTAAACATCGCGGCCACCTCCTTCCTTACGCATTGCCGGTGGAGGCAGGTAAGGAGATGTTCCTCGCTCCTGCAGCTTCACACACAGTGATGTGTGCTGCCGCAGGAACGAGGAACAACATCGTACCTGCGGTCGACCCGACATTATGGAAATGGCCGACGCTACACAGATCGCCGATTTACGACGCTTTTGCGATCGTTTATCAGCGCATCTAGGCTTTACACATTGCAATGTCGTTACCGGCGCCGGATGTGCGTCACTTTCGATTTGACCCCGACGATATCGCAGTAGCGATGTCGCAACGTTCAAAGTAGCCCTAAGTGCAATGCCTGATTAGAGCCACAGACTCAGACTGGCTGTAAGGGGAGTCTAGAGAAAACCCTCTCACAAAGCAAGACCCCAAGAACTCTGCAACCCTTTAACCCCTATACAGGGATTTGGAATTACACAGAGCCCCAGAGATCACTACCTGTGGTAGGCTGTAGTCCGTGGTCGTCAGGCAGGGTCAAAAACCAGGAGATGCTAAACATGAACAGAATCGGCAGGCAAGGGCATAGTGAGGAGACAAAGCAGAGGTCAAATCCGGAACTGGCAGCAAGGTACAAAAACGACAGGCAGGAGGGTAGTCAAACAACATGCAAAGGCCAGCGCATAGGAATCAAAATACAAACAGCACATGAACCAGGAGTACAGAACTATCTCTGGCAGTGGTCATGTGACAGGAGGGGGAATAAGAAGGGTGTGGTGTCTTTCCATTGGCTGCAGGTAAATGTTGGCAACTTCAGCTGGAAGACACACGCCACCTACAGTCAGCCAGTGGTACTGCAGGTTCCAGGGAAACCCAGCCTAGTGGATGAGCGGAGCCTGTGCTCCGCAGAGCCACGGGCACCGACTCCTCTCCCATCACCAGCACTATCCATGGTGGGAACATGGCGTCATATGGCGATCGGAGCAGAAGTCGCAGGAGCGGACTCTGGTGGGGACGTGACAGTACCCCCTTCCCTCCACGAGGGGCCACTGGACCCTCAAAACCCGGCTTGTCAGGGAACTGGAGGTGAAATCGCCTGACAAGACTTTTAGCGTGGACCTCACTTGCTGGGACCCATGATCGCTCCTCAGGGCCATAACCCTTCCAAAGTACAAGAGACTGCACTGCCCCTCTAACAATATGGGAGTCAAGGATTCTCTGTACTTCATACACCAGGTTACCCTTGACCAAAACAGGAGGAGGGGGGGGGCCTGACTGGGTGAATGGAAACACGATACAACTTGAGGAGGGATTTGTGGAACACGTTCGATATTTTGAAGGACTGAGGGAGGTTCAGGCGGAAAGCTGTGGGATTGATGACCTCGACTAGCACTGAAGACAGGTTCCAAGAGAACGCTGGCTGCAGGACACGACAAGATCCCCAAGGTGTACGTGGCGAGCTCAGGCAATTTATCCAGATTGGAAGCCTTAAATGAGCAAGGCTCAAGTTGCACAGTAATGGCATCGATGTTCCCTTGCATATACTCATATATTTGTGTCTCCTCCTCTTTTTCCTCGTAACGCTGTTTTGTTTTCACATGAGAATTTGTTCTTGTCACTTTCCCATGTGTTTGTGTTGTGTTGTGAGTTGTTTGTCACCTTTTGGACACATTTGAGGGTGTTTTCTAAATGTTTTTATGTGTTTGTGATTGCCTCCCATTGTTTCCTATGCGGTTCGAGTGGTTCCCCGAACTGAACTCGAACGAGACCTCCGTTCGGCGAACTGAACTCGAGCCGAACCACGACCGGTTCGCTCATCTCTAGTAAGGAGGTGTGCGGGATTCCTTGTGTGCAGTTACAACGCAGGTGGCCTGACCAGGCAGGCTTGGGGTGGAGGTGGAGGACCCAGACGAGGTTGAGGAGGCAGAAGCAGTGGAGGAACTTCGACATACAGAGGATTGACGCACAAGTCATGGGGACGGCAAGACTTGTTCAGCAGACCCTTCTCCATCTATCACCATAGTTACCCAGCCTCCAGTCAGCGTAATGTAACGCCCCTGTCCATGCTTACTGGTCCAAGTATTTGTGGTGAAATGCACCCTGTCACACACAGAGTTTCTCAAGGAAGTGGTGATGTTGTGTGCAACATGCTGGTGTAGCGCAGGCACACCTTTCTTGGAGAAGTAGTGGCGACTGGGCATCTGGTACTGGGGCACTGCGACGGAAATGAGGTCTCGAAAATCCTCTGTGTCCACCAGGCCGAAAGGCAGCATGTTGGTAGCCAAGAGCTTACAGAGGGATAAAGTCAACCTCTTAGCTTTGTCATGGCTTGGAGGAAATGGCCTTTTATTTGTCCACATCTGAGGGACCGAGATCTGGCTGCTGTGTAAAGACGGTGGTGAGTAGGGTGTCCCTGGAAAACTGCAGGTCTGTGAGGAAAGTGCAGGCGGAGACATGATGTTGCCTTCATCCAAAGTTGGTGCTCTCGATGTTTGAGAGAGCTGTTCTCCAGCACTTGTTTCCCCTTCCAAAACAAAATGACGACCTGCCAAGCAAACTGCCTGTTGCGGTTAAAGAGGTGGAAGTTCTGTGTGGAAAAACATGTGTGACAGCAGTCCCCACAGTCATAGAAGATAAAAAGCGTGCGGAGGAACTTGAAGGGGCAGACGGTGGTTGGCCCGCTCTGCTAGGCCGCATTGCAGCACGGTGAGCTTCCCACTGGGACTTATGCTTGTTATTCTTGTGACGACTCATGGAAGAAGTTGTCAAACTGGTGAGGTTTTGGCCTCTACTTATAGATTGCCGACAAATTTTACAGATCACATGATTTGGGAGATCCTTTGCAAGGTCAAAATAGGGCCAGGCTAGGCAAGGCTTAGAGGCCATGCGACCTGCAGAGCCACCCCGACTTGTACTCAGAGGCAGAGTTGTGGCTGAGGATGCAGTTGTTGACATGCTTTCAGTAATCCGACTCTGTCCAGGAAGGCGCAGGGTAACTTTGTCGTCAGTTGCATCCTCCTCCACCACCTCTGGTGACCTCCTCGAGTGCCTGACTGTGGGTTGACAGTAAGTGGGATCTAGAACTTCATCATCAAGCGTTGTGTTTGCAATGAGTGAGGGTCTACATTATGCTCAGAAACTTGGTTATCAGGGCCGGAATCTGACTCACAAAGCTTCTGGGCATCAATGCAGACCATTTCCTGGTCTGTACTCACTGTAGCTTGGGAGCAGACCTCTGATTCCCAGGCTATAGTGTGACTGAACAGCTCTGCAGACTCAGCCATCTCTGTTGCACCATACTCTGCAGGGCGGGTGGAGACATGAGAGCTGGGAGAAAGCAAGTGCGATTGGGATGACAACTCAGAGGACTGTTGTTTTTTGGATGTTGAAGTTGAGGTGGAGGAGAGGCCACTTGTTGGAGCACTTAAGATCCATTTAAGCATGTTCTTTTTTTGTGCATCATCTACCTTTGTTGCAGTTGTTCGGTTCCGTAAAAAAGGGAGCACATCGGATTGTCCACGGAAAGTAGTAGACATCTTACTTTTGCTGGAAGATGGCCTATCTTCAGCAGATGTTAATGTAGCTTTCCCACCTTCCCCACGGACACAAACTTTTTTTCCTTTTCCAACACGCTTGTTCCCCTTTCCACTATCATCTGTCCTTTTGCCACTGATTTTATTAGCGACAAGATTGGACACTTAAAATGTGGTAGCAAAAATTGAGAGGTGGTGTAGATTGCAGAGGTGGTCTAGCTTTATTGACAGCTGAAGAAACAACACTGACTATCCCAGACAATTTTAGTATGGCCCTAACAGTGGCAGCACTGTTGGCAATTAGAATTGTGTAGCAAAAATGGACAGCTGTGTACAATGCAGGTGGTCTAGCTTTATTGACAGCTGAAGAACCAACACTGACTATCACAGAAAATTTTTGTATGCCCCTAATTAGAATAGCGTGGCAAAAATGGGCAGGTGGGTAGAGTGCCCGGGTGCTATGGGTAGCAGGACAGGAAAGGAACACTAACTTAGTATTCCAGACACTTTTAGGATGGCACTAAAAGTGTCAACTCTTTGGGCAAATAAAATAGCGTGGCAAAAATGGGCAGGTGGGTAGAGTGCCCGGGTGCTGTGGGTACCAGGACAGGAAAGGAACACTAAGTTAGTATTCCAGACACTTTTAGGATGGCACAAAAAGTGTCAGCTCTTTGGGCAAATAAAATAGCGTGGCAAAAATGGGCAGGTGGGTAGAGTGCCTGGGTGCTGTGGGTAGCAGGACAGGAAAGGAAGTCTCACTTTCTATCCCTGCTAATGAAAAAATGGAGCAAGGAATTTCCTGAGCTGAGGTAGCCAGACGCTGTTACCTAAAGCCCTACACAGTGTTTGCATGGACCTGCCTAGCAGCTATGGCTATGAATGCTTGTAAATCAGCCCTGAAAAGGGCTGAAATAACCAGCAGTCCCTAATCCCTAAAGTGCTGTGTAGATTGCACTATGTCTATAGTGCACACAGCAGGATCGGCAGCAGCAGCGTGAGCAGTGACTCACCCACACGCAGAAAACAGATAATGGCGCCGAAGGGGAAAATGGCCGTATCTTATAAGGCAAGGACATGTGAGATGCACAGCCTATAACACATGCACTTGCTTGTCTGGCAAAAATCCACTTAGCTGTGTGTGTGTGTGTCTGTGATTGGCTGACAGCCTGGCCCACCCCACTGTACGCGCGGTTAGGGGAAAAAAAATATTTTTTTTTTTAAAAAAAGGCGGTCGGCATTCTCTCAGCACTCAGCAGCACCACAGATCTAAACCCTTCGCCCCCCTCCCCCCCACACTATACGCTGAAATTTGAAAATAGTGTGATTCACAGTGACTCACACTATTACAGTGAAAAGCCAGCTAGTAACTAGCTAGGCTTTTTGGTGATCGAACCGTTCTCGAACGTAACTTGAACTGTCGAGTGTTTAGCAAAAAGCTCGAGTTCGAGCTCGAACACCCCCCAAAATCACTCGAACATGAAATTGGCGAACCTCGAACACCGCTCATCTCTAGTTATGAAGTATGTATTCGAACTTTCACACTAATGATATAAGGGACGCAGAAAACTACAAATGACTGCCATCCCTCCCCAATGTATGTTACAGGGCCCACCTGATAGCCCTAAGAAGTCTGATATTTGAGGACAGCCAGTGGCCCTTCCTACATTTAAGTAGAGGGCCACTGGAGCTGGTGGTGCTTGTGGAGGAGGAGGAGGGCAAGGTCAACATCCCAATGGGCACATTGTAGCTGACCTTTTAAAGTGCTGTCAAATATGTCCCAAAAAAGTAGGCGTAAGACAGACACCAATATAATGTATTACAGCCCTTTCTAATCGAAAAAGAATTAAAAATGTAAAAAACGAAACGTGAATGTGACACCCTGGCCTATTAGGTCGTCACAAGGGTGCCGTGCAATCTGCCCTTCTGCATGGTACCCGCTCCTCCTTGGTTACAGGTCCTGTCAATTTGGTGTTGCTACCAACAGGTGTACTAAAATCCTGAGGAACACTCTGCACCACACCCACCAAACACCCATTGGGCAGCCTGAGGGGAATAGGGCCACCCAGATGGGGGATGGAAGAGGTAGGGCAGAGATGTCAGTTGCAGTTGTAGAGTAGTAGTTAAGCAGTGAGCAACGGTGACAGGACAAGTCACGCTGTGGAGCTGGGCTCCTGCACCCATCCCAGGTAACAGACGTTGGCCTTTCCAGTAGGAGCTGGAACCCCGGTCGCAGGGAGTAGTGACAGGGGGCACGGTGCTGCTACAGAGAGCAGGCCGGCTGCCTTGTGCTACAACCAGGCAGGGGCCAGGGCACGACGGGGTACGCGGACCCAAGCTGGGAAGTAGCTTCACACAGCCCAGTAATTCACCCGACGGGAACGGAATCTTCAAGAACCATTCCCCACCCGCTCCAGAATCGGGGTACTAGCGTAACGAGGGGGATAGGACTTCCCACAACCGTCCAGAAAATCCCAAGCGTGAACCCTGAGAGCAAGCTCACCTTGCTAGCCACGCAGGTGAGCGGGACCCGATACGCTTCAAGTGTAAGGGGTACTTTGCATGCTGCGACATCGCTAGCGATGCCGAGCGCAATAGTACTCACCCCCGTCGCACATGTGATATCTTGTGATAGCTGCCGTAGTGAATATTATCACTACGGCAGCTTCACACGCACTTACTTGCCTTGCGACGTCGCTCTGGCCGGCGACCCACCTCCTTCCTAAGCTGGCAGGTCGTGCGGCGTCATAGCGACGTCACACGGCAAGCGGCCAATAGAAGCGGAGGGGCGGAGATGAGCGGGACATAAACATCCCGCCCATCTCCTTCCTTACGCATTGCCGGTGGAGGCAGGTAAGGAGATGTTCCTTGCTCCTGCGGCTTCACACACAGCGATGTGTGCTGCCGCAGGAACGAGGAACAATATCGTACCTGCGGTCAACCCAACATTATGGAAATGGCCGATGCTACACAGATCGCCGATTTACGACGCTTTATCGGCGCATCTAGGCTTTACACGTTGCAACGTCGTTATCGGCGCCGGATGTGCGTTACTTTCAAATTGACCCCGACGATATCGCAGTAGCGATGTCGAAACGTGCAACGTAGCCCTAAGTGTAATGCCTGATTGGAGCCACAGACTCAGACTGGCTGTAAGGGGAGTCTAGAGAAAACCCTCTCACAAAGCAGGACCCCAAGAACTCTGCAACCCTATAACCCCTATACAGGGATTTGGAATTACATAGAGCCCCAGAGATCACTACCTGTGGTAGGCTGTAGTCCGTGGTCGTCAGGTAGGGTCAAAAACCAGGAGATGCTAAACATGAACAGAATCGGCAGGCAAGGGCGTAGTGAGGAGACAAAGCAGAGGTCAAATCCGGAACTGGCAGCAAGGTACAAAAACGACAGGCAGGAGGGTAGTCAAGCAACAAGCAAAGGTCAGCGCACAGCAATCAAAATACAAACAGCACATGAACCAGGAGTACAGAACTATCTCTGGCAGTGGTCATGTGACAGGAGGGGGAATAAGAAGGGTGTGGTATCTTCCCATTGGCTGCAGGTGAATGTTGACAACTTCAGCTGGAAGACACACGCCACCTACAGTCAGCCAGTGGTACTGCAGGTTCCAGGGAAACCCAGCCAAGTGGATGAGCGGAGCCTGTTCTCCGCAGAGCCACGGGCACCGACTCCTCTCCCATCACCAGCACTATCCATGGTGGGAACATGGTGTCGTATGGCGATCGGAGCAGAAGTCGCAGGAGCGGACTCTGGTGGGGACGTGACAGTACCCCCTTCCCTCCACGAGGGGCCACTGGACCCTCAAAACCCGGCTTGTCAGGGAACTGGAGGTGAAATCGCCTGACAAGACTTTTAGCGTGGACCTCACTTGCTGGGACCCATGATCGCTCCTCAGGGCCATAACCCTTCCAAAGTACAAGAGACTGCACTGCCCCTCTAACAATATGGGAGTCAAGGATTCTCTGTACTTCATACTCCAGGTTACCCTTGACCAAAACAGGAGGAGGGGGGGGGGCCTGACTGGGTGAATGGAAACACGATACAACTTGAGGAGGGATTTGTGGAACACGTTCGATATTTTGAAGGACTGAGGGAGGTTCAGGCCTAAAGCTGGGGGATTGATGACCTCGACTATCTCGTAAGGTCCAATAAATCTGAGACCCAGCTTAGTAGAAGGGACCTTGAGTTTAATATGATGGGTGGACAACCATACCTTATCCCCAACTCCAAGGCTTGGGCCCTTGGAACGCCTCTTATTAGCAGCGGAGGCTTGAACACCCCGTGCCCTCTTCAAGTTCTCTTTCACCTCAGACCAGATAGCCTTCAGTTTGTTCACAGTGCTTTCAGCCTCAGGAGTATCTACCATAGCGGAAGAAAAGGACCCAAAGCGTGGCTGCAACCCGAAATTGCAGAAAAAAGGGGTAGTCTGGATAGACTCCTGATACTGGTTATTAATGGCAAACTCAGCTAGTGGTAGATATTCCACCCAGTCAGACTGATGATCAGACACATAACACTGGAGATATTGTTCTAAGATTTGATTAGAACGTTCAGTCTGACCATTGGTCTCTGGGTGGTAGGCGGAAGAAAAAGATAACTCTATATTAATCATTTTACAATAAGCCCTCCAGAATTTCGAGACGAACTGCGTTCCTCTGTCAGAAACAATATTTTCAGGAACCCCGTGTAACCGCACAATATGCTTAATGAACAGCCTGCTAAGCATTTCAGAATTAGCTAAACCGACAATAGAACAAAATGACACTGTTTACTGAATCTATCCACTACTACCCAGATACAAGTCTTCCCTTCTGAGGGTGGAAGCTCAGTGATGAAGTCCATGGAGAGGTGGGTCCGAGGACTTTCTGGAATAGGTAGGGACTGGAGAAATCCAGCGGAACGGGTACAGGGTGTCTTGGCTCGAGCACAAGTTTCACAGGCCAGTACGTACAGTATTCCTTACAGTCCTTTGCTATGGTTGGCCACCAAAAGCTCCTAGTTAGAAGTCGGAGGGTATTGCCTATACCAGGGTGACCTGCAAGGATAGAATTATGGAACTCCTGAAGTACCCGTAGACAAAGTGGGGGAGCGACAAACAGTTTACGGTCAGGAGTGGTTTCAGGGGCCTAGTCTTGGGCATTACTGATTTGTCCTATCAAATCTACGGATACCGATGATACAACAATGCCCTTAGCTAAAATAGGGACTGGTTCGATGTTTTCTGACTGAGAGGGACAGAAGCTATGGGAAAGTGCATCAGCTCTTGTGTTCTTGGTACCGGGCTGAAACGTCACCACGAAATTAAATCTGGAGAAGAACAATGCCCACCTAGCTTGCCTAGGATTGAGTCTCTTAGCAGATTCCAGATAAGTGAGGTTCTTATGGTCTGTGATGACTGTGGCCTTATGTTTGGCACCCTCGAGGAAGTGGCGCCATTCCTCAAAGGCCCATTTAATGGCCAAAAACTCACGATTACCAATATCATAGTTTGTCTCGGTGGGGGAAAATTTGCGGGAAAAGAAGACACAAGGACGAAGTTGAGTGAAAGATGGATTTACCATTGTGATAGCACCGCCCCCACTCCAACTTCGGATGCATCGACTTTTACAATAAATGGACGCATCAGGTCAGGCTGAACCAGAATAGGGTCTGAGGAAAAACAGTGTTTTAATTTAGAGAAGGCATGGATCGCCTCTGGCTTCCAATTAATCACATCAGCCCCCTTTTTAATCAAATCAGTGAGGGGTTTGGCAATCTTGGAAAAATCCCTAATAAATTTGCGATAATAATTTGCAAACCCAAGGAAACGCTGCAAGACTTTGCACATTTCTTTTTCTTTTGTTGATGCATTCTAGTAAGAAGACCCCGTTTACATCACGCATGCCGTCCCAAGCCACACCCTCTTTCTCTCTGTTCCCAGCAGTACAAATTTTTTATGAGACAATGTGTCGTGACATACAGAAACTCAAGATTGTTCCTTTCCAACAGAACAATCTTACTGCTGCGGAACAGAGAGCCTTGTCTGATCTCAAAAAGAATAACACCTTTATTGTTAGAGAAGCGGATAAAGGAGGAAATGTGGTGTTGTGGCCTGTTTATCTATATACCAAGGAAGCTCATAGGCAGCTTAAGAACTCAACCTCCTATGCGGTTCTCCCCTCGGATCCCACCGATTCATATAAAAAACGCATGGATAGACTTTTGGGTCGAGCTTTTGATTTGGGTATAATCTCTAAACGTGAAAGAGATTTTCTCACAACACGTTTTCCCATCACACCCACGTTTTATATGCTCCCCAAGGTGCACAAGTCCTTGGTGGACCCACCTGGTAGGCCAATAATTTCGGGCATAGGGGGCCTCTATGAACGTGCGTGTGTTTACTTGGATTTTTACTCGCAGCCTTATGTGTTTGCTCTCGATTCTTATATTAGGGATTCGTCACATCTTATCACCCAATTGGAACAAGTTGAACTGCATGCTGGCACCTTATTGGTCACCATGGACGTTGAGTCATTGTACACCTGTATCAAACATGGCTTGGGCATCCAGGCGGTAACCTACTTCTTTGATCAACGGTCCACAGGTGACAGAAAACATGATTCTTTTCTTTTGGATTTGTTACAACTAGTCCTGCACAACAGTTTTTTTGTTTTTGATCGTGTTTTTTATAAACAGGTTTCTGGGACCGCGATGGGTGCCCGCTGTGCCCCCTCCTATGCCAACCTCTTTTTGGGTTGGTGGGAGGGGACACACGTGGCACTCACCGCCCCATTCCAGCGTAACGTGGTAAAATGGTATCGGTATATAGACGATGTCTTGTTTTTTTGGACAGGTGACCGTCCATCTTGCGAAGAATTCATCGCTCAGCTCAATGACAACCCATGGCATATCAGGCTCTCTTCGAGTATTTCGACTACTTCTGTGGATTTTCTTGATTTGAAGATCTCCTTGGAAGATAACCGTGTTGTCACTTCCCTGTTTCGGAAACAGACTGCGACCAACAGTGTATTACACTATACATCCTTTCACCCTAAGCATGTGCATGATGGCATACCCAGGGGTCAATTCCTCAGGGTACGCCGCAACTGTACTAACCCCACCACCTTCAGGAACGAAGCACAGGCACTTACCACACGCTTTCTTCAAAGAGGTTATCCCCGCAAAGTGGTTTCAAAGGCTTTTGAGCACTCTGCCAACATTCCAAGGTCTGATACCTTTCGGGGCAAACAACGCAGTGAGCCTTGTACCATTAATCTCATAACTGTGTATAATAACCACTGGGATAAGATTTGGCGAATTTTGGAGAAGAATTGGGATATACTGCTTAGTGAACCCAGGTTGGTTCCATTTATCAGTATTCGCCCTAAGCTTACCTCAAAACGGGCTAAGAATTTAAAAGATATTCTCTCCTCCAGCCATTTCTTAAGGCCTACAATTTCCTTGGGTCGAGGGCACAGATTGGTTGGCTCTTTTCCCTGTGGCGATTGTACTATCTGTCCCTTTATGGCTGCCAATAGATGTATTGAAATTTCTATTTTCCCAGGGACTATAACAACTAAAATTTATTCCAACTGTCGGACGAAGAATGTGGTATATCTCTGCACATGTGGCTGCCCAAAACTATACGTGGGGCAGACCACGCAGGAGCTTCGACGGCGGATACAGCACCACTTTTCGGACATTGGACGTGCAAAGAAAGATCAGGCCCAAGGTAAGCCCATTACATCAGTGGCAAAACATTTTTTGGAAATGCATAATGGCTCGCTACAGGGTGTCCGGATTTTGGTATTGGAGTCCGTGCCCTCCAACATTCGTGGAGGTAGATTGTCGGATGAATTGTTGAGAAGAGAGGCAAGATGGATCTACCAACTACGGAGCCTTTCCCCCAATGGACTTAATGAGGAGCTTTTGTTTACAGGCTTCTACAAGAAATAAACAGTTCTTGTGACTCCTCTTGGCCAGCACCGTGGACAGGGGGCCTTATATTCATTTATTGGGCCTTTGTCCATGCTGCTGCCCTTTTTGCACCACTATTGTTTGATTGGTTGTCTGGTTTTGGTGTGGGGGGGAGAGAGAGAGGGGGGGTGGTCCAGCTTTACATGACTGGATGGTTCTTTCTGGTCATCTTATTCCTCTCAGGTTGTTTGGTTGTCACTTTTTCTCCTTCTTTTGGAGTTTTTATTGCCTTTTTTTTGGCTTCATTTCAGTTTTATTAATTCATTTTTACCCTTTATCTTTTTGGCAGCTTTGCTTGCCTGAAACCGGTATGATGGACCACTGGATTGTCTGCAATTTTTTGATATTTCCATCGTTGTGAGGAAGACCCTACATCTCTGTGAAGAAATGAAACGAACCTTCATGCCTGATCGCTCCATTTGTATAAATGCTTTTCATTATTGTACTGTTATTTTGTTTTGTATATACTCTCCTTACCTCTTGGTTGCCTCTTGCCACGTGGTCCGGCACATTACACATATCGGGTAATGCATGTGTGCAGCAGTATCTATATGTAAACAGACCGTTTGGTTTTTGGCATGCTTGGCCCTGCATGCAGGAAGGGTGCAGGCTTGCATATATTTTTATATCTCCTTTTTATCAATACATCATATGGTTCTCCACAGCACCATATGATTTTCAATTGTTTTGATAAACCATGTTTGCCCCAGGTATATCTTTATATGGTAGGCAGGGTATACTTTAAATGGCAAAAAAAAGGGGTGATCCACTCTATACTTACCTTATCAACTACTGGGCTGTAATTTGCTTATATTACATATTATCTGTGCTGTTCTATTTTGATGCTGGTAATATATTTATTTTTATTTAAATATGGTAACCTACAGCATATGTGGCACTCTTGTTAGTCCAAATATAGCGCCGCAGCTGGTTGCATATGCGTAGAAACTGTTTATCTCAATATTCGCTTGTTTTCGGCGCTTCAGCTTACTGCGCATGCGCCGGCTACGAGACTTGCGCAGCTAGTGTGATTCTCCATACCGCCTGTTACCTGATGTGGCTAACGCATGCGCGCTTGATATTTCCTGTGACTGTGATCACGTGGCAACATGGCAGCTCCCACCGGGCGTCTTTCATCTCCATGGCATCCTTTCCTCGCCTCTCTCTCCACATGGTGGTAGGCAATTATGGTGTACTATAAAAAGGCACGCTGTTCCTCTCATTGCACATCTCCCCTGAGGAAGCTACACTTTGTTTGTAGCGATACGCGTGGGGCTTATACCTCACCCCTCCATTCCTTGCCTGCACCCCTTAGTGTGTCCGTCCGTAGGTGGTATTGTATGTGTCATCTCTGCTTTAAATAATGTCCATTGTTGTTGATACTACTATTTTGCTAATCCACCTCGGTACTATCTGGGACTTTGATCTGTCTAATTAATTTTGTATTGTTCATCCTGTTTCTGGATGGTCCCAGTTTATGGACACTGTGTTCAAATTATTGCATCACTCCATTTCTGTGGGGCTTGGGCATTTTGAGGGTGTGAGGTATTCTTCGGGTGTCATACCATTGGCACCCTTAGTGTGTGTTTCCTACAAGCTGTTTTGCTTTTTTAATTGATTTTAATTGTTTGTTGGTACTTGTGCCTATTCTACAATAAAGATTTTTTTGTATATTTATCTATAGTGGTGATCCCACTTTTTTGCACATTTCTTTTTCTTTTGTTGATGCATTCTAGTTTACAAATGTGCTAAGTGGCTTTGATCCCTTTTTGCATCTTTCATTATTTTTTGGTGCCCTCCCTCCTTTGTCTTCTTCAGGGACTTGGGTTGCCCCCACTCCTTAATCGGCTGTAGCTTAGAGGGATCCACGCGGAAGCCTTCTGCAGACAATATATAACCCAGGAAATTAACCTAATCAACAAAAAAAACGCATTTTTCATACTTAGCAAACAGGGAGTTCTCCCTGAGTCTCTGGAGTACAGTGCGGACATGTTTGACATGTGACTTAGCATCAGGAGAATAAATCAGGATGTCATCCAGATAGACCACCACATATTGACCACAGATATCTCCGAAAATGTCATTAACAAAGTTCTGAAAGACAGCTGGCACATTACTTAATCCAAAAGGCATTACCAAGTACTCATAGTGTCCCGCTAGAGTGTTAAATGCCGTTTTGCACTCATCTCCTTCTCTGATGCGGATTAGGTTATATGCACCCCTGAGATCCAGCTTCGTGAAGTACCGGGCTCCTGTGAGCTGGTTAAAGAGTAGAGTTGAGCGCGGTTCGTGGTTCGTGGTTCTCCAGTTCGCGGCTCGAGTGATTTTGGGGCATGTTCTAGATCGAACTAGAACTCGAGCTTTTTGCAAAAGCTCGGTAGTTCTAGAAACGTTCGAGAACGGTTCTAGCAGCCAAAAAACAGCTAAATCATAGCTTGGTTTCTGCTGTAATAGTGTAAGTCACTCTGTGAATCAAACTATTATCACATTTCAGTGTATAGTGTGCGTGAACAGCGCCTTCAGATCACTGCTGTTTCTATAATGGCGATCGCCATTTTTTTTTTTTTTTTTTCTTGTCTTCCTTCCCTAAGCGCGCGCGTCTTGTGGGGCGGGCCAGCATGTCAGCCAATCCCAGACACACACACAGCTAAGTGGACTTTGAGCCAGAGAAGCAACGGCATGTGTGATAGGATCTGCATGTCACATGTCCCTGCATTATAAAACCGGACATTTTCTTCACGGACGCCATTATCTGCCTTCTGCGTCTTTGGTGTCAGACATCACTGTCGCAGCTCCGTCTTCCTGAGTCCTATAGCCGATACAGCTGTATGCGCTGCATACACAGCGTTAGACAGCTTAGGGAGAGCACTTTATAGCAGTCCTTTTAAGGGCTCCAACCGGCAGGGTCAGAGAGCCATAGGTGACAGGTCCTGCAAACAGCAACAGCGTCTGTGTAGCCCAGGTCAGGGATTTCCTACCTGCATTTCACCATTAGGAGGGAATAGAAAGGCAGGCTTCCATTCCTCTACCCAGAGCACCACAATCCTGCCACTGTACCCTCTTGTCCTCTGCACACTCCAACTGATAACTAAGCCATTATACTAGCAAACACTCAGTGTACCTAGTGGCATCCTATACGTGGCTATTGGACTTTGCTATAGTCCCACTAGTGCAAAGACATTTGCAGAGCGCGTCTGCCTGCATTGCACACTACAACTCATTCTAACCAAGCCATTATACTAGCAAACACTCAGTGTACCTAGTGGCATCCTATACGTGGCTATTGGACTTTGCTATAGTCCCACTAGTGCAAAGACATTTGCAGAGCGCGTCTGCCTGCATTGCACACTACAACTCATTCTAACCAAGCCATTATACTAGCAAACACTCAGTGTACCTAGTGGCATCCTATACGTGGCTATTGGACTTTGCTATAGTCCCACTAGTGCAAAGACATTTGCAGAGCGCGTCTGCCTGCATTGCACACTCCAACTCATTAAAACCAAGCCATTATACTAGCAAACACTCAGTGTACCTAGTGGCATCCTATACGTGGCTATTGGACTTTGCTATAGTCCCACTAGTGCAAAGACATTTGCATAGCGCGTCTGCCGGCATTGCACACTCAAACTCATTTTAACTAAGCCATTATACTAGCAAACACTCAGTGTACCTAGTGGCATCCTATACGTGGCTATTGGACTTTGCTATAGTCCCACTAGTGCAAAGACATTAGCAGAGCACATCTGCCTGCATTGCACACTACAACTCATTCTAACCAAGCCATTATACTAGCAAACACTCAGTGTACCTAGTGGCATCCTATACGTGGCTATTGGACTTTGCTATAGTCCCACTAGTGCAAAGACATTTGCATAGCGCGTCTGCCTGCATTGCACACTCAAACTCATTTTAACTAAGCCATTATACTAGCAAACACTCAGTGTACCTAGTGGCATCCTATACGTGGCTATTGGACTTTGCTATAGTCCCACTAGTGCAAAGACATTAGCAGAGCACATCTGCCTGCATTGCACACTACAACTCATTCTAACCAAGCCATTATACTAGCAAACACTCAGTGTACCTAGTGGCATCCTATACGTGGCTATTGGACTTTGCTATAGTCCCACTAGTGCAAAGACATTTGCAGAGCGCGTCTGCCTGCATTGCACACTCCAACTCATTAAAACCAAGCCATTATACTAGCAAACACTCAGTGTACCTAGTGGCATCCTATACGTGGCTATTGGACTTTGCTATAGTCCCACTAGTGCAAAGACATTTGCATAGCGCGTCTGCCTGCATTGCACACTCAAACTCATTTTAACTAAGCCATTATACTAGCAAACACTCAGTGTACCTAGTGGCATCCTATACGTGGCTATTGGACTTTGCTATAGTCCCACTAGTGCAAAGATATTAGCAGAGCACATCTGCCTGCATTGCACACTCCAACTTTTTTAAACTAAGCAATTTTACTAGCAAACACTCAGTGTACCTAGTGGCATCCTAAACGTGGCTATTGGACTTTGCTATAGTCCCACTAGTGCAAAGACATTTGCAGAGCACGTCTGCCTGCATTGCACACTACAACTCATTGTTACTAAGCCATTATACTAGCAAACACTCAGTGTACCTAGTTGTATCCTAAACGTGGCTATTGTACTTTTGTCTATTCACAGTATTGGAACGATATTTGCAGCACGTCTGCCTGCATTGCACACTCTAACTTTTTTAAACTCAGCCATTTATAGTAGCAAACACTCAGTGTACCTAGTTGTATCCTAAACGTGGCTATTGTACTTTTGTCAATTCACAGTATTGGAACGTTATTTGCAGCACGTCTGCCTGCATTGCACACTCAAACTTTTTTAAACTCAGCCATTTATAGTAGCAAACACTCAGTGTACCTAGTTGTATCCTAAACGTGGCTATTGTACTTTTGTCTATTCACAGTATTGGAACGATATTTGCAGCACGTCTGCCTGCATTGCACACTCTAACTTTTTTAAACTCAGCCATTATACTAGCAAACACTCAGTGTACCTAGTGGCATCCTATACGTGGCTATTGGACTTTGCTATAGTCCCACTAGTGCAAAGACATTAGCAGAGCACATCTGCCTGCATTGCACACTACAACTCATTCTAACCAAGCCATTATACTAGCAAACACTCAGTGTACCTAGTGGCATCCTATACGTGGCTATTGGACTTTGCTATAGTCCCACTAGTGCAAAGACATTTGCAGAGCGCGTCTGCCTGCATTGCACACTCCAACTCATTAAAACCAAGCCATTATACTAGCAAACACTCAGTGTACCTAGTGGCATCCTATACGTGGCTATTGGACTTTGCTATAGTCCCACTAGTGCAAAGACATTTGCATAGCGCGTCTGCCTGCATTGCACACTCAAACTCATTTTAACTAAGCCATTATACTAGCAAACACTCAGTGTACCTAGTGGCATCCTATACGTGGCTATTGGACTTTGCTATAGTCCCACTAGTGCAAAGATATTAGCAGAGCACATCTGCCTGCATTGCACACTCCAACTTTTTTAAACTAAGCAATTTTACTAGCAAACACTCAGTGTACCTAGTGGCATCCTAAACGTGGCTATTGGACTTTGCTATAGTCCCACTAGTGCAAAGACATTTGCAGAGCACGTCTGCCTGCATTGCACACTACAACTCATTGTTACTAAGCCATTATACTAGCAAACACTCAGTGTACCTAGTTGTATCCTAAACGTGGCTATTGTACTTTTGTCTATTCACAGTATTGGAACGATATTTGCAGCACGTCTGCCTGCATTGCACACTCTAACTTTTTTAAACTCAGCCATTTATAGTAGCAAACACTCAGTGTACCTAGTTGTATCCTAAACGTGGCTATTGTACTTTTGTCTATTCACAGTATTGGAACGATATTTGCAGCACGTCTGCCTGCATTGCACACTCTAACTTTTTTAAACTCAGCCATTATACTAGCAAACACTCAGTGTACCTAGTTGTATCCTAAACGTGGCTATTGTACTTTTGTCAATTCACAGTATTGGAACGTTATTTGCAGCACGTCTGCCTGCATTGCACACTCAAACTTTTTTAAACTCAGCCATTTATAGTAGCAAACACTCAGTGTACCTAGTTGTATCCTAAACGTGGCTATTGTACTTTTGTCAATTCACAGTATTGGAACGTTATTTGCAGCACGTCTGCCTGCATTGCACACTCAAACTTTTTTAAACTCAGCCATTTATAGTAGCAAACACTCAGTGTACCTAGTTGTATCCTAAACGTGGCTATTGTACTTTTGTCTATTCACAGTATTGGAACGTTATTTGCAGCACGTCTGCCTGCATTGCACACTCTAACTTTTTTAAACTCAGCCATTATACTAGCAAACACTCAGTGTACCTAGTTGTATCCTAAACGTGGCTATTTTACTTTTGTCTATTCACAGTATTGGAACGATATTTGCAGCACGTCTGCCTGCATTGCACACTCTAACTTTTTTAAACTCAGCCATTATACTAGCAAACACTCACTGTACCTAGTTGTATCCTAAACGTGGCTATTGTACTTTTGTCAATTCACAGTATTGGAACGTTATTTGCAGCACGTCTGCCTGCATTGCACACTCAAACTTTTTTAAACTCAGCCATTTATAGTAGCAAACACTCAGTGTACCTAGTTGTATCCTAAACGTGGCTATTGTACTTTTGTCAATTCACAGTATTGGAACGTTATTTGCAGCACGTCTGCCTGCATTGCACACTCAAACTTTTTTAAACTCAGCCATTTATAGTAGCAAACACTCAGTGTACCTAGTTGTATCCTAAACGTGGCTATTGTACTTTTGTCTATTCACAGTATTGGAACGTTATTTGCAGCACGTCTGCCTGCATTGCACACTCTAACTTTTTTAAACTCAGCCATTATACTAGCAAACACTCACTGTACCTAGTTGTATCCTAAACGTGGCTATTGTACTTTTGTCAATTCACAGTATTGGAACGTTATTTGCAGCACGTCTGCCTGCATTGCACACTCAAACTTTTTTAAACTCAGCCATTATACTAGCAAACACTCACTGTACCTAGTTGTATCCTAAACGTGGCTATTGTACTTTTGTCAATTCACAGTATTGGAACGTTATTTGCAGCACGTCTGCCTGCATTGCACACTCAAACTTTTTTAAACTCAGCCATTATACTAGCAAACACTCACTGTACCTAGTTGTATCCTAAACGTGGCTATTGTACTTTTGTCAATTCACAGTATTGGAACGTTATTTGCAGCACGTCTGCCTGCATTGCACACTCAAACTTTTTTAAACTCAGCCATTATACTAGCAAACACTCACTGTACCTAGTTGTATCCTAAACGTGGCTATTGTACTTTTGTCAATTCACAGTATTGGAACGTTATTTGCAGCACGTCTGCCTGCATTGCACACTCAAACTTTTTTAAACTCAGCCATTTATAGTAGCAAACACTCACTGTACCTAGTTGTATCCTAAACGTGGCTATTGTACTTTTGTCTATTCACAGTATTGGAACGTTATTTGCAGCACGTCTGCCTGCATTGCACACTCAAACTTTTTTAAACTCAGCCATTATACTAGCAAATAGAGTTGAGCGCGGTTCGTGGTTCGTGGTTCTCCAGTTCGCGGCTCGAGTGATTTTGGGGCATGTTCTAGATCGAACTAGAACTCGAGCTTTTTGCAAAAGCTCGGTAGTTCTAGAAACGTTCGAGAACGGTTCTAGCAGCCAAAAAACAGCTAAATCATAGCTTGGTTTCTGCTGTAATAGTGTAAGTCACTCTGTGAATCAAACTATTATCACATTTCAGTGTATAGTGTGCGTGAACAGCGCCTTCAGATCACTGCTGTTTCTATAATGGCGATCGCCATTTTTTTTTTTTTTTTTTCTTGTCTTCCTTCCCTAAGCGCGCGCGTCTTGTGGGGCGGGC
Organism: Anomaloglossus baeobatrachus; assembly: GCF_048569485.1. Taxonomy (NCBI): domain Eukaryota; kingdom Metazoa; phylum Chordata; class Amphibia; order Anura; family Aromobatidae; genus Anomaloglossus; species Anomaloglossus baeobatrachus. The sequence continues at coordinate 104,726,283 of NC_134360.1, forward strand.
CAGCATGTCAGCCAATCCCAGACACACACACAGCTAAGTGGACTTTGAGCCAGAGAAGCAACGGCATGTGTGATAGGATCTGCATGTCACATGTCCCTGCATTATAAAACCGGACATTTTCTTCACGGACGCCATTATCTGCCTTCTGCGTCTTTGGTGTCAGACATCACTGTCGCAGCTCCGTCTTCCTGAGTCCTATAGCCGATACAGCTGTATGCGCTGCATACACAGCGTTAGACAGCTTAGGGAGAGCACTTTATAGCAGTCCTTTTAAGGGCTCCAACCGGCAGGGTCAGAGAGCCATAGGTGACAGGTCCTGCAAACAGCAACAGCGTCTGTGTAGCCCAGGTCAGGGATTTCCTACCTGCATTTCACCATTAGGAGGGAATAGAAAGGCAGGCTTCCATTCCTCTACCCAGAGCACCACAATCCTGCCACTGTACCCTCTTGTCCTCTGCACACTACAACTGATAACTAAGCCATTATACTAGCAAACACTCAGTGTACCTAGTGGCATCCTATACGTGGCTATTGGACTTTGCTATAGTCCCACTAGTGCAAAGACATTTGCAGAGCGCGTCTGCCTGCATTGCACACTACAACTCATTCTAACCAAGCCATTATACTAGCAAACACTCAGTGTACCTAGTGGCATCCTATACGTGGCTATTGGACTTTGCTATAGTCCCACTAGTGCAAAGACATTTGCAGAGCGCGTCTGCCTGCGTTGCACACTACAACTCATTCTAACCAAGCCATTATACTAGCAAACACTCAGTGTACCTAGTGGCATCCTATACGTGGCTATTGGACTTTGCTATAGTCCCACTAGTGCAAAGACATTTGCAGAGCGCGTCTGCCTGCGTTGCACACTACAACTCATTCTAACCAAGCCATTATACTAGCAAACACTCAGTGTACCTAGTGGCATCCTATACGTGGCTATTGGACTTTGCTATAGTCCCACTAGTGCAAAGACATTTGCAGAGCGCGTCTGCCTGCGTTGCACACTACAACTCATTCTAACCAAGCCATTATACTAGCAAACACTCAGTGTACCTAGTGGCATCCTATACGTGGCTATTGGACTTTGCTATAGTCCCACTAGTGCAAAGACATTTGCAGAGCGCGTCTGCCTGCGTTGCACACTACAACTCATTCTAACCAAGCCATTATACTAGCAAACACTCAGTGTACCTAGTGGCATCCTATACGTGGCTATTGGACTTTGCTATAGTCCCACTAGTGCAAAGACATTTGCAGAGCGCGTCTGCCTGCGTTGCACACTACAACTCATTCTAACCAAGCCATTATACTAGCAAACACTCAGTGTACCTAGTGGCATCCTATACGTGGCTATTGGACTTTGCTATAGTCCCACTAGTGCAAAGACATTTGCAGAGCGCGTCTGCCTGCGTTGCACACTACAACTCATTCTAACCAAGCCATTATACTAGCAAACACTCAGTGTACCTAGTGGCATCCTATACGTGGCTATTGGACTTTGCTATAGTCCCACTAGTGCAAAGACATTTGCAGAGCGCGTCTGCCTGCGTTGCACACTACAACTCATTCTAACCAAGCCATTATACTAGCAAACACTCAGTGTACCTAGTGGCATCCTATACGTGGCTATTGGACTTTGCTATAGTCCCACTAGTGCAAAGACATTTGCAGAGCGCGTCTGCCTGCGTTGCACACTACAACTCATTCTAACCAAGCCATTATACTAGCAAACACTCAGTGTACCTAGTGGCATCCTATACGTGGCTATTGGACTTTGCTATAGTCCCACTAGTGCAAAGACATTTGCAGAGCGCGTCTGCCTGCGTTGCACACTACAACTCATTCTAACCAAGCCATTATACTAGCAAACACTCAGTGTACCTAGTGGCATCCTATACGTGGCTATTGGACTTTGCTATAGTCCCACTAGTGCAAAGACATTTGCAGAGCGCGTCTGCCTGCGTTGCACACTACAACTCATTCTAACCAAGCCATTATACTAGCAAACACTCAGTGTACCTAGTGGCATCCTATACGTGGCTATTGGACTTTGCTATAGTCCCACTAGTGCAAAGACATTTGCAGAGCGCGTCTGCCTGCGTTGCACACTACAACTCATTCTAACCAAGCCATTATACTAGCAAACACTCAGTGTACCTAGTGGCATCCTATACGTGGCTATTGGACTTTGCTATAGTCCCACTAGTGCAAAGACATTTGCAGAGCGCGTCTGCCTGCGTTGCACACTACAACTCATTCTAACCAAGCCATTATACTAGCAAACACTCAGTGTACCTAGTGGCATCCTATACGTGGCTATTGGACTTTGCTATAGTCCCACTAGTGCAAAGACATTTGCAGAGCGCGTCTGCCTGCGTTGCACACTACAACTCATTCTAACCAAGCCATTATACTAGCAAACACTCAGTGTACCTAGTGGCATCCTATACGTGGCTATTGGACTTTGCTATAGTCCCACTAGTGCAAAGACATTTGCAGAGCGCGTCTGCCTGCGTTGCACACTACAACTCATTCTAACCAAGCCATTATACTAGCAAACACTCAGTGTACCTAGTGGCATCCTATACGTGGCTATTGGACTTTGCTATAGTCCCACTAGTGCAAAGACATTTGCAGAGCGCGTCTGCCTGCGTTGCACACTACAACTCATTCTAACCAAGCCATTATACTAGCAAACACTCAGTGTACCTAGTGGCATCCTATACGTGGCTATTGGACTTTGCTATAGTCCCACTAGTGCAAAGACATTTGCAGAGCGCGTCTGCCTGCGTTGCACACTACAACTCATTCTAACCAAGCCATTATACTAGCAAACACTCAGTGTACCTAGTGGCATCCTATACGTGGCTATTGGACTTTGCTATAGTCCCACTAGTGCAAAGACATTTGCAGAGCGCGTCTGCCTGCGTTGCACACTACAACTCATTCTAACCAAGCCATTATACTAGCAAACACTCAGTGTACCTAGTGGCATCCTATACGTGGCTATTGGACTTTGCTATAGTCCCACTAGTGCAAAGACATTTGCAGAGCGCGTCTGCCTGCGTTGCACACTACAACTCATTCTAACCAAGCCATTATACTAGCAAACACTCAGTGTACCTAGTGGCATCCTATACGTGGCTATTGGACTTTGCTATAGTCCCACTAGTGCAAAGACATTTGCAGAGCGCGTCTGCCTGCGTTGCACACTACAACTCATTCTAACCAAGCCATTATACTAGCAAACACTCAGTGTACCTAGTGGCATCCTATACGTGGCTATTGGACTTTGCTATAGTCCCACTAGTGCAAAGACATTTGCAGAGCGCGTCTGCCTGCGTTGCACACTACAACTCATTCTAACCAAGCCATTATACTAGCAAACACTCAGTGTACCTAGTGGCATCCTATACGTGGCTATTGGACTTTGCTATAGTCCCACTAGTGCAAAGACATTTGCAGAGCGCGTCTGCCTGCGTTGCACACTACAACTCATTCTAACCAAGCCATTATACTAGCAAACACTCAGTGTACCTAGTGGCATCCTATACGTGGCTATTGGACTTTGCTATAGTCCCACTAGTGCAAAGACATTTGCAGAGCGCGTCTGCCTGCGTTGCACACTACAACTCATTCTAACCAAGCCATTATACTAGCAAACACTCAGTGTACCTAGTGGCATCCTATACGTGGCTATTGGACTTTGCTATAGTCCCACTAGTGCAAAGACATTTGCAGAGCGCGTCTGCCTGCGTTGCACACTACAACTCATTCTAACCAAGCCATTATACTAGCAAACACTCAGTGTACCTAGTGGCATCCTATACGTGGCTATTGGACTTTGCTATAGTCCCACTAGTGCAAAGACATTTGCAGAGCGCGTCTGCCTGCGTTGCACACTACAACTCATTCTAACCAAGCCATTATACTAGCAAACACTCAGTGTACCTAGTGGCATCCTATACGTGGCTATTGGACTTTGCTATAGTCCCACTAGTGCAAAGACATTTGCAGAGCGCGTCTGCCTGCGTTGCACACTACAACTCATTCTAACCAAGCCATTATACTAGCAAACACTCAGTGTACCTAGTGGCATCCTATACGTGGCTATTGGACTTTGCTATAGTCCCACTAGTGCAAAGACATTTGCAGAGCGCGTCTGCCTGCGTTGCACACTACAACTCATTCTAACCAAGCCATTATACTAGCAAACACTCAGTGTACCTAGTGGCATCCTATACGTGGCTATTGGACTTTGCTATAGTCCCACTAGTGCAAAGACATTTGCAGCACGTCTGCCTGCGTTGCACACTCCAACTAATTATAACTAAGTTGCATTGTCAGGGATATTTATTCTTTATTATTCTGCTGTTAATAAAGCTAGACCACCACTGCAATCTTCACCACCTCTCAATTTTTACTACCACATTTTCAGTCCACAATCTTGTCGCAATCAACATGAGTGGCAAAATGACAGATGCTGGTGGAAAGGCGAAGAGGCGTGGTGGAAAAGGCAAAAAAGGTTTTGTCCGTGGGGAAGGTGGCAAAGCTCCATTATCATCTGCTGAAGATAGACCATCTACCAGCAAAAGTAAGATGTCTACTACTTACCGTGGACAATCCGATGTGCTCCCTTTTTTACGGACACGAACAACAGGAAGAAAGGTAGATGATGGGCAAAAAAGGAAAATGCTTGAATGGATCTCAAGTGGTCCAACAAGTGCCCTCTCAGCCACTTCAAGTACCGCATCCAAAAAACACCAGTCCTCTGAGTTGTCATCCCAATCACACTTGATTTCTCCCAGCTCTGAAGTCTCCATCAGCCCTGCACAGTATGGTGGAACTGAGATGGCTGAGTCTGCAGAGCTGTTCAGTCACACTATAGCCTGGGAATCAGAGGTCTGCTCCCAAGCTACAGTGAGTACAGAACAGGAAATGGTCTGCAGTGATGCCCAGAACCTTTGTGACTCAGATTCAGGCCGTGAGGACCAAGTTTCTGAGCATAATGTTGACCCTTTGTCACAAACTGTAACACCTGTGGTTATAGACAATGAGGAACATACTGATGAAGATGAGACGCAGATACCCGATTGGGATGACAACTTAAATATTCCGTCAGGGCAAGAAGAGGCTCGGTCTGAGGGGGAGGGGAGTGCAAACACAACAATTGATGATGACGTTCTAGATCCCACCTACTGTCAACCCCCAGTCAGGCACTCGAGGAGGTCAACAGAGGCGGTGGAGGAGGATGCAACCGACGACGAAGTTACCTTGCGCCTTCCTGGACAGAGTCGGAGCACTGGTAGCACGTCTACAACTGCATCCTCAGCCACCACTCTGCCTATGAGCATTATTCGGGGTGGATCAACAGGTCGCATGGCCTCTAAGCCTTGCCTAGCCTGGTCCTTTTTTCACATCGAAAAAGATCGCCCAACTCATGTGATATGTAACATTTGTCATGATTCTCTTAGTAGAGGTCAAAAGCTCAGCAGTTTGACAACTTCTTCCATGAATCGTCACATGAATAAATATCATAAGTCCCGGTGGGAAGCTCACCGTGCTGCAATGCGGCCTAGCGGAGCGAACCATCCACCGCCCGCCCCTTCCACTGCATCCGCGCGCTCTTCATCTTCTAGGACTGTGGGGACAGCTGCCACACCTGTTTTTCCACGCAAAACTTCCACCACTGTAACCGCAACAGGCAGTTTGCTTGTAAGGTCGTCAGTTGGTTTGGAAGGGGAAACAAGTGAGTGTGTACAGCTCTCTCAGACATCGATAGCACCAACGTTGGATGAAGGCAACATCATGTCTCCGCCTGCACTTTCCTCACAAACCTGCATTTTTCCAGGGACACCCTACTCAACACCGTCTACACACAGCAGCCAGATCTCTGTCCCTCAGATGTGGTCAAATAAAAGGCCACTTCCTCCGACCCATGACAAAGCTAAGAGGTTGACTCTATCCCTCTGTAAGCTGTTGGCTACCGAAATGCTGCCTTTCCGCCTAGTGGACACACAGGATTTTAGAGACCTTATGTCTGTCGCTGTGCCCCAGTACCAGATGCCTAGTCGCCACTACTTCTCTAAGAAAGGTGTGCCCGCGCTACACCAGCATGTCGCACACAACATCACCGCTTCCTTGAGAAACTCTGTGTGTGAACGGGTGCATTTCACCACCGATACTTGGACCAGTAAGCATGGACAGGGACGTTACATGTCGCTGACTGGGCACTGGGTAACTATGGTGATAGATGGTGAAGGGTCTGCTGCACAAGTCTTGCCGTCCCCACGACTTGTGTGTCAATCCTCTGTCTGTCCAAGTTCCGCCACTGCTTCTGCATCCTCCACCTCATCTGGGTCCTCCACCTCCGCCCCAAGCCTGCCTGGTCAGGCCACCAGCGTTCTCACTGCGCAGAAGGAATCACGCACCCCTCATTACTATGCTGGCAGCAGAGCGCAACGGCATCAGGCGGTCTTTAGCTTGACATGTCTTGGTAATAAGAGTCACACAGCTGAGGAGTTGTGGTCAGCTTTGCGGTCCGAGTTTAATAAATGGTTGTCTCCACTCAAACTGCAGCCTGGTAAGGCCGTGTGCGACAATGCTGCAAACCTGGGTGCGGCACTTCGCCTGGGCAAGGTGACACACGTACCTTGTATGGCTCACGTGTTGAACCTTGTCGTGCAGCAATTTTTAACACACTATCCCGGCCTAGATGGCCTTCTGAACAGGGCACGAAAACTGTCAGCTCACTTCCGCCGTTCAAGCGCCGCAGCAGAGCGACTTGCATCGCTCCAGAAGTCTTTCGGCCTGCCGGTTCATCGCCTGAAATGCGATGTGGCGACACGCTGGAATTCAACTCTCCACATGTTACAGCGACTGTGGCAGCACCGCAGAGCCCTGGTGCAATACGTCATGACGTATAGCCTGGGCCAACGAGATGCAGAGGTGGGGCAGATCACCCTGATGGAGTGGTCTCAGATCAAGGACCTATGCACCCTTCTGCACAGTTTCGACATGGCG